>NC_056730.1:965714561-966024561 GCF_019279795.1 Protopterus annectens | reverse complement strand
TTAATATAATTTTTTCTGTAGCTGGGGTAACCAGTACTATTACAGATCTTGAAACCAGTGATAATGAACTTCCTGTACAGTATATATTTACACAGACTGTTTGCTATTCATGCATTTCAATTTAGTAGGTATCCTGGACCCATTTTTTTCTCTACACATAATTTAATTTGTACTGAATTATTTTGTATTTGTACATACAAAGACTATCATTTGTACTGAATTCTTCTGCATTTGTACATGCAAAGACTGTAAAGTACAATTAGTCTAATCTTACAAATTTAATAACATTAATATTAAGCAAAATCTTGGAAAATTCGTATGTGTCTTTAGAAGTATTTAGTGGAATTACCACCAGAGGCATACGTCCTGTTATTTTAAACTACATACGCAGCAATTCAAAACATTCATGCTTTTATATACCAACATTGTTTTGCCAAAAAAAATTACAAATAGTGACCATTCCTGCTATTAGAAACATTTATGCATTTTGCATATCTTTATTCTGCCTTGTATAGCTTTAATAAAACAATTTTAAATCATCTTGTGTATAGCTTTGCAGTTTAACATGTTGCAAATACAATTTATTACTAAACAATACAGTAATAACTAGCATACAATATCTTGGACTTTCAGATTTAATCTGTTTACCAGTGTTTCTTATGCACTAATACCGGTTTTTTCTTTCTCCCCCTAAAAGAGTATTGTCAAGAAGGAATGAAATATTATTTCTTCCTGTAGTTCTGTTTCAGACCCTTGTGCAATACTGCTCACATAGTCAGTGTAAAACTGAGAAAGTACCCCTCCCCCTGCGGCATTGCAGTATTGTTTATCTACTTTATGCTGTGAGAATAGAATATATGTCAGCCCACCACTTTGGTTATACATTTGCTTTATTAAACTATGGACTTTTGTCTGATTTGATATTTTTTATAAAGCTTTTGCTGTTTACTACTACTAGTAGGTATTTATACCCTTCTGCATAATTGATTTGAACTGTATGTATACTATAGCCCATCTGCTGGCTATAACATTTACTTGCAAACAGATTATCAAGGGCATGGTTGCACAATTGTGACATTTTATTACAATTATCAAATAGTGTTGCCTGTAAACATTTTAACAATTATGTTTTAATAACAATGAGTTTTTAGAAAAACTCAAGCCACTTGTTTGACAGTCAGTCTTGTTTCTTATCTTATCTGCTCAACATTTCCTGTAACTATTCATCCAGTCTAGGAAGGTCTGAGCTCACATTTCATACTCTATAAACTATAGTTAATTATTTTGGCATTTTTCTTTAATTTGATTGTGATTTGCATAACTATGCATTTATACCACATAGACATCATTTTATAATTAGCTTACATGGATTTCAGTATTTTTTATTTATTTATCTATTTAACTGTCCTGCCATTAATTTTACAAAAACTGTTTGACTAATACCATTTGTGATTTTCTTTTTAAAATTCAGAACTTTAACTGTTTGGTGTTACTATACAATTATATAAAAAATGTAAAAAATAAACAGATATTAGCTTAACTAACACATGTTTATTTATACTTCTTGTTGTCTGCCTTTTGCTTTTGTGCATTGTAAACAAATGTACTCTAGATGAAAAGAACATACATGCATGTCTGTCTTGTATTTTTATATCTTTATACAAGCATGTCAGTGTTGTGACTTTACATTTTTACGCTTATTAACTATTTTTATTTAATTTTTATACACTAGAACTGTTTTGTGTAACAATTTTTTTTATTTTTATACACAAACTGTTGTGTACCTTTTGACTATGCTATTAGAATAGCAGTTATATGGTCTATTTTACTGTACTACTGATAAATGTCTTGCTTTAACTGAATGAAAGTAAAACATTTAAGAATGATTTGTTCAGATTCAGATCCTACCATCCCACCATGTATTTTTAACCATTTTCAAAACATAAACATATTATAAAATATATTTATTTTGCACAGATTAGCTGTGTATGCAGGAAATTCCCAGTCTCTGTCAGTTCAGCTAATTTATTTCCTTTATCCTGCAACTGCTGTTGAAGAATTTCCCGTAATGTTGCATGGTCTTTCTGACATTCTTTAGTAAGCTTTTCTGCTGAATTTGAAACTCCTATGCACTTTTGAAAAGATGTATGTATAACTTGTCTAAGCTTCTGGAACTCACGGTGTCTGTCTTTTAGAAGTTTATTACATTCTTTTGTAACAAAATGTACTAGAGGTTCTATCAGTAACTGATTTGACTGTTGTTGCAATACTGAAATAAACCTTTTACATCTGGAGACAGAACATAACCATCTAACATTTGAATATAATGTCAGAATATTAGTGGCATGCACTGTATTTTTATGACATTGTACACACAATAAACATTTTTATACCACACATGATTTTGTTTCAGATACCAGTCAAATATTGTAATCCATTTCCATAATGCCTTACTATTAACTTGCAATCCATTTGCATAATGCCTTATTATTAACTTGCCCTAATAAGGTTTTGCATTTGCTAATATGCTGTATATACATTTCATTCTGTTATTATTATTACATCTATTGGATTCATACTATATATAACCCAGAATAATGTTCTTACCAGTCAACAGAGAGGCAGATGGCCAAGCTGCTTTACTGTAGATGGTTGAAAAGTCTCTGTAGTCACTTGTGAAGTTGGTACAGCAAAACTGGCAGGTTTCAGTCTTACAACTTTATCTTCTACCTTTCTTGGAGAATTTATGGAACTGCTCACCTTCCTGCAATGCAGTCTCACTGGATTTAGACATCTATTGAACTGCATTATTGCTGCAAACTGTAGAAAACTGTAGAAAACTGTAGAAATCTGAAGTACTTCACATAAACGTTACTGTGCTTTTAACAGGAGTGACCTTATAAAAGGCAAATCACATCAGGGTCACCATTAAAAAATGTATTTTAATTTGTGTGCTCTCCGCTCCTATGCTGTTCTGGAATCAAAGTCTTCTTAAGACACACAGTCTTGCTATGCTATTTACTGCTGTATCAGAGACACATAGCTTTGCATGACTCCATCTGTAGTCTGTTTAAAGCACCACGCCTTTCAAATTGCACACTGATAAAGAAACATATTTTGCAGCTATAAGCACAGTTACAAATAACTTATTTTATAATAAACCACACGTAGTCTGTCAGATTTGTAGCATATATTTACAAAGTTTTCTTTCATTATCAATATGAATGATGACTTCTACAAAATACCTCTCTCTGTCCATCTCTCACATAACTGAATTACTACAATTGCTATATAGAGTGCTAGTCACGCACATAGATGATGTTATTTTCTCTTGGTATCTTTTTTTGGCCTTCTGTGGGAAGCCACATAATGTCTGTTTTTAGACTTTTCTATTGTCCTTTTGTGATTTACTTGTAAGCACTGTTGCTGATGTGAGGATGCCATTCATAGAAATCTGAAAGGAAACATCTGTACAAGCTGTTCCTAGTGGAAAAACATCACGTATTGCTGAATTTATAAAAAAGGATGTCTGTTAATAGATATTTGTTCTGCAAACATGAGAAAATCATGTAATCCTTATTTTCCAATTCTAATGCTGTGAACAGAAGCCTGTCTCATATACATACAGTATGAATGCACATTTTACATTGCTAAACTCTATACATATATTCAAGCAAGCATTTTATTCTATGCTTTACCTTTCAGCATATTTACAACAGAATTAATTTCAGCCTTATATTCATAATCTCACAGTAGTCCATGCTGGGACCACCAAAAATTGTAAAGTGCAAATGGCCGTAATCCATAGCCCCAGGAAAGGCACAGCAGGCATTCCCTGTTCCCTATACATGGCAGGAGACCCTGTGAATACACGAGGTGGGACAAAATGTGTGCAGAGCCCCAAATGCTCTTGAGAGGTCAATGTGTAAAGGTGTGTCATGGCTGCGATAACAAGTGGATAATGGATGTTACGCGTGTAAATTCAACACGGGTGGGGTTGAGGAACTATGGGTATGCAATTATGGATCCAGGCATGCCAGGGTTGGATGGCCCAGTTCTAATGGACTGCCCCGTGGAAGTCAGCTAGTTCGTAATAGGTATATATGCATACACACATGCAGACAACAATATGTTGAAGTACATTATCTGTAACACATGCATTCCATTTGTTGACATAAATAATAGGAATGTGCACATACAAACATCGACAGTAGATGGAATAATTGGATGTGCAGAAGAGGGACAAGTCGAATCATATTGTATCACATTCCAATTACCATTGGTAATCTGTACATGAACATATTGCGACATCTGTCCACTGTATAACGTGCTAAATACCGATTACATGATAACTGGAGCGAAGTGTCGGTGCCATAATGAATAAGGCACTAGTATGCTGGTGAAGTATATATAAACACCATTATGCATGTGTAAGTGCGTATGAGTGGGGAATGTATTGGTCTACAGACACACACAGATGTATATATAGTCATATATATATATATATATATATATATATATATATATATATATATATATATATATATATATATATATATATACACACACACACACACACACACACACACACACACACACACACACACACACATATATATATATATATATATACAGCAAGATATGAATATACATGTATGCAGACATATGCAGATATATCTGTATATATTAATGTAAATATATATATATATATATATATATATATATATATATATATATATATATATATGTGTGTGTTACAATAAATATACACATGTATATACCTAGGTTATGTTACAGCAGTTATGGGTAACATATGTTCAGACAGGGCATATGTTGGTGGGAGGTCCAATAAACAAATGTCTACCTCCCACCCCCTCAGCTAGGCTGGTGAGACATACAGACACACAATAAAGGTAAATACACCACTGCTTCCCTGACCACCAGCAGGAAACTACACTTTAAACATGGACAGTGATGTCCCTTGTGAGACACCAAAAATTCTGTTCTTCTAGCCAAGGCCAGTAAAGATTGCTGCAACCAGGATGTAGCTGTACACACAACAGTAGGTTGTGCAAGCCTGATAACACATGGGTTGACACAACGTATGACATGTGTCCTGACACGGGGAGAGTAGGCAGTGTGTAGGGGTGTGTTCATACCCCACCTGCACCCACAGTAAGGATGAGTGCTGTAGAGGAGTGGCAGGTAGGGGAACTATGGGTATGCGATTATGGGCCTAGGAGTGCAGGTGTTGGCTGGCAGAGATGTATTAGGACCGCCCTGTGGATGTAAGTAATATTCCGATGTGGGTATGGCAGATGCCCATACCTCCCAAACCTTAAGAGCACATCTACTGGCTAGTCTGTAAACCATTGGGGGAACACATAGGGACCATATCATTGAACTGTCCCCGATTACCAGGGACGTTCGTGATTACGAATCAGAATCTAACACAGTCCTAACTAAACCCTCCTAGAACTAGTAATATTAGGAAGAAAGGGGGTGGAATACACGTAATGAATAATGACAACATGTAAGAGTCATAACCAGCATGTACCTCAGACAATGTGTATGAATACATATGTGCTCTGGGTCCGTCAATGTGACAGGTTAATAGCACCAACCTTTTAAATGTGTCCCTGAGGTTGTTATGCAGTGTCTCTGATTCAGTGTTCATTCTTCCCCATTCATATGAGAGGTCTGCTAGTGAGGGAAAGCGCATGTTCTGCCGATTACCTTAGAAAGATAATAGAATAATAGGGTTGGGGTTACCGCCTGTCCACCTTTGCAAGGGACACTCACCTTTGGGCAGTTGTGTCCTGCAACATAAATGTAATTATGGCAAATGTCCTGTGATTTAGGGCAAAGATTTCCTATATTGCCTGTAGTAGTTGCATAAAACAATTATTTTGTATCTGAAACACCTAAATTTTATAAGAAACAGTATAAGCAACTATAATGCTACAAGAATAACCTTTTATTTAGGCAAAACAGTGAAGTACTCTCCTTTCTACTGGCTGTGGGTATGTGTTGCCCTGCAAAATCTGACGTCTTTACATACAGGTCCTATAGGGTTGCCACCTTTCCAAATGGCTAAAGTGGGACATGTTCTGTAGAAATGTCAGACTTTCCAGGAGAAAACATACCTACAGCCATGCATAGTACAGAATTATACTTATTTGCACAAATAAAAGCTTATTCTAGTAACATTTGAATTGCTTATGCTACTTCACATAACATATAGAAGTTTCATATATAAAATAACTGTTTTACGCAACTATTAACGAAACGTAGAATATAATATTGTCCTGTAATCAGGACATTTGCTATGTCTTGATTATTTTCGCAGGACACAACTGCCTAAAGAGGGACTGTCCCTCGCAAAGTGTGGCAGGTGTTAACCCTAAAGTCCCACCTTGGCCAGTTGAAAAGGTGGCAAACCTGTAATAGGTATGTGGTAGCATGACTTGGCTGATGGATGTGGCTCCCAAAACCCAATTACTTGCCTGTATTGAAGAGTCTTAGTTCCCATGTATCAGCCAGACCAGAGCAGATTGTATGAGGAATACACAAATAATATGATTAATTCACTGGACAGGCCGCTGATTCCGTACGGTCGAACACCATGCCGTTGCCTAATGGGCGGCCATTCCCGATACTGTAGTCATGTAGTCTGATGTAATAGGCATCACAAGGTGGGAGCAGACTGTATGAGGAACACACAAATAATATGATTAATTCACTGGACAGGCCGCTGATTCCGTACAGTCGAACGCTATGCCATCGCCTAATGGGCAGCCATTCCCGATACTGTAGTCATGTAGTCCGATGTAATAGGCATCACAAGGTAATATTGTGGTCCTTGCTCCCACCCAGGGGTGTGAGTGACGGATGCAAGCACCAACGTCGGTGCATTTGCAAGTGCGAGAGCAAGCGGGTGTAAGCATGTTTGGCTACCAGTATGCAAGTATTGCAGTGGTAAAGCAATGTAGAGGCTAACCGAGTGTAAGAAGCTGTAACCAGAGGTCAGCAGTGCTTAACACCTCGCAAACCCATGCACACCCATTCCCAACTGCTTTAATGTGCCTTACTCCCTCCGTATCCAATGGGCTTGTTCTGCCCTGCAACCAAATAAACGTCCTTTGCAAGGGTCGGAACCAGGACCCTGTGCACACAGCTAATGCGAATTACCAATACGCCATGGCAGATATACAGATAACGGACAGTACCACAAAGATATCATACAGCACAGTCATTTAACAGTATAGGAATGTATCCCATCATGTAGATGTATATGTGAGTGTTTATGTACAGCATATAGGTACATACATATATAGAGATATATCAGGAACATACCATGTGGCAACAAAGCATTACAAATGAATGAAATGGGAAACACCAGCGATGCCTGTATTATGTAGTGGTGTTGCTCTATGTAATCTCAAGACTCCCTCAGACAGACATGTGTCATTCATACACACAAATTGTTGTACATTGGCTATATACATCACTCTGTGCATGTAATGTACATTAACACAACAGTACCTGTCCAGTCATTATGTGTGAACAGTACTCTTGCAAGGTACTGTGTGCAACATCATCATCATGATAAAGGTAAATGGGGTAACCATAGAGAGATGGGTAGTGTTGCGTGTACAATGGGGTCGTCCTCATCACGTGTACCTGGACCATGTAGGAGTGATGTGCATACAAGTATTGTGCGCCTGAGGGACAGGGGTGAGGATAACAGGAGTATGTTGTAATGCATATTACAAGGGTTTCATGTGTCCATTGGGCACATGTGTGTAATGGACAGCTATGTATATAGCAGATGTTGTCCTAGGAGCTGATTGGCCTTATGTTTCAGTAGGTGAGGTTCGGATGTAGGGGAAGGAGTGTAGGTATGGCCATGGAGGATAGGTAGGATCACAAAAAAGCCAGCATACAGGGTTGGTATATGACACATGTGGGGGGGATACAACCCGGAAAGGGATGGGTGTTCGGCATTCACAAGCCCATGGGAACAGTGGAATGGAGGTCCCCAGCCATGGGCAACTGCCACTGCACCTAAACAGCTGCAAAAGAGGCAGTGCTGGGGGCTGTCCAGGAGGGGCAGCATCACCCTGTAAATGTGACACTCCGCCCTTGAGCTGGCGTATCTGGCTTTGGAACCCCTTAGTGAGCCACCAATGCAACACGTCCGGGACCGCATGACAGCAGACATCTACCTGTCTGGTCCCACTCCCAGGGGTGGCATGCTCCATCCTCAGTGGTGGTACCACCAGAAGGTGGTGCAGAGCCAACAGAGGTTGATGTCTAAGGCTGGGCCCCAGATGTGCTAGTGCCCGGTGCCATGGTCAGCTGAAGTGGGACAGGAGGTTCTGCCGGGACCTCCCAACCCATTCAGCCTATGGTGTTGCAGTTTAAACCCACATATGGTTAGTGATAGACAACAGCATACAGGATTACCTACGATAGTATGCAGAGATAACACCATCAACCCAACACAACAGCATACAGGATTACCTACAACAGTATGCATAGATATCACCATCAACCCAACACAACAGATGGTATACATTTGCAGAGGGAGCACAGCACATGCATATGTACTGCATGCCATCTGTACAATGTGTATTAGACGTGTGACTGCAGCTATGAACAGTTGCCCATTACTGGCCTGTCACTGGGAACCCCAGACAGTGTCTGTCATGCCACTGTCTCATGTGACACATGTCCAGTCAGGGATGCGATGGCAGTAACACATCCCTATCATCATGTACTGTCTGCAATCCTCACATCATGCTTCTGCTGTGCTCAGAAATGTGTTCAGTGTGTAACACAGGAATCAAATGGTTGCACACACTGATCAGTTCGCAGATGGCCCTACAGATGGGGGTTCCTCATGAACAGAGTACTGTCATGTCTGTATTATAACATGCATAATAGCCATTACCACACACATGTTAAACAAGCAGTAGTCTGAATGCAGCATAGCTACACTTACATGCTGTAGTCATGTGTGGCACATCACCCTCCTGTCTTTAGGCTATTTCCCACTGTGGAAAATGATTGAGGTACATCCAGATATCATCTGTGATGCCGTGTCAGAACACCACATCCAGGTACCACTCACAGCGACTGTCATGGCCAAATAACATGTTTTCCCTAGATAGTGTACTGTGTTTATCATGCGGATGGCTATGGGAATACCATCACAACTGTACCACATGCAATCAGCTAGAGGAGGACTGCAATAGGTGCAGAGGTCATCACCTGACCATGTCCATCAC
This sequence comes from Protopterus annectens, assembly GCF_019279795.1. Classification (NCBI taxonomy): domain Eukaryota; kingdom Metazoa; phylum Chordata; order Ceratodontiformes; family Protopteridae; genus Protopterus; species Protopterus annectens. The sequence goes on along the minus strand of NC_056730.1, from coordinate 966,015,268 downwards.
TTACAATACACATGCTGCTGCTGTGCAGGTGTACTCCTTCACATCCACCAGAGAGTACATGGGTGAGACAGGCAAAGTACACCAGGGAAGGGCTTGGAGACTTAACCCTAAGCATCATCTGCCACACACTGAACAGTACAGGGTTCAACCCCCTGACTGACTACTCATTACTATTACATGTGCATGACGTTACTACGTGCCACAAAGGCAACATGTTGCTGTGCTGTAAGAACATTTATGTGTGTAGGTGAGTGACATCTGAAACAGAGATATAGTAGACATATATTAGGTGTGGCACACATGGAAGTCCACGTGAACGGATGCTATTGTCACCACAGCCACACTCTCTAATGGACATGCATTGACACCTTTTCCAGGGCCACAAATACACAACCTAACTACTTAGTTTGCCACACTGCAGTAATGCACAGGACTACATGCACCAAAGGGGATATCTGGAGGTTTTATGGGCTAGGGCATGTGAAAGTGCTTGACATCTGTTGGTATGCCAACGAGGGTTATACTGGGAGTGACTGTGGTTGGGAGCATCACAACCCACATGCAGACACAAGGTGCCAGTACTGGCATGCAGGTATGCATTGCTTCATGGGTGTGCAGTGGTTGGTTGTGCAAGATGGCTGTACAAGGCTGGGTGAGAGGTAATCCTTGGCATTGCATCACCCGACAATGGTGTGCAGTGCAGGGGCGTAGTGTCGACAATGTCCCACTCAGATGGGTACTGCATTATCTAGCCTGACATCCTGGTTACCAATGTGCATGGCCATAGCATTGCAATGCATGCCATGTCTGTATTTGATAGTCCTTCACATGGACATTGCCTGGGATGTGCATGTCCCACAATACTGTACAGTGACATGTACAGGTGTACCTGGTTTGGCAGACGCATGTTGTGTACACAGCCTGTTATCCCCCGATATGTCAATACTGACCTGGTGTGGCAAAACCTGCTTATAGTGAGCAGGTCAACCCTGCACCTGCATTGATAGTATGATACAGGTATTCCATGGTGTCAGTGGCATGGGTCCATACAGGGCACATGTGTACAGCATTATCTGGCCTCTGTGGATCACATTTGATGGCACCACATATGTTGCAGGCATTTAGTGTGGAACATAGTGAAGGCACACTGTCCACATATATGTGCCTATTGTACTGCTGTACAGGGTGCCATGTCCTCTGCAGGCCACTGCATTCACACCATGCCTACTATCTGTCATCAATGTGCATGGTACTAGCAACATAGTGGGATATCCTAGGCAAGTTTGTTTGTGCATGGCACATGGGTGCGGGACATATACTGGGTACTAGTAGGGCTGCATACTTTGGTCACCAGGCCTTTTGCCAGATGTATGGGTTTGGCTGACTGACAGCTGTACTCCTCATGAGGTGGCCAATGTGTCATAAGATGGACACCATATAGGAAACTACAAAATCTGCTCCCAAACATGTCCAATGGTAAGACAATCACGGCCACCGCTACACAGGCTCTGACAGACAAACACACACTTGCCATGTCCTGTATACAAACCCCTACCGTATCACACTGCAGCAATATGCGTTTAGGGCACGCACTATGGTGAATACTGGTTTGCAGCATGCCTACAGCTGTATACCTAGGTGGGTGACAACAGCAGGAATGACAATAGTAGTCATGTGATTTGTACAGAGAGTGCATACTCTGAAAAGCACTGTACTTGGTCACACACACACACACACACACACACACACACACACACACACACACACACACTTGGCATGTCTAGGATTAGAACACGACCTAACTACTTTATTACACTACAGCATTATGCAGTTACAGAATGCGCTACCAAGATTACTGGGACACAGCACTCTCAGAGGAGTATTTGTAGATGGGTGATATCATCAGCCTTGCCAAAGGTGGGTATAAGAAATGTATGGAGTGTGAGCAGTCTAAAAGCATTACTCAGTCCTCAGGCAGATAGGGACAAATACACACACACACACACACACACACACACACACACACACACACACACACACACACACACACACACACACACACACACACACACACACACACACACACACACAAACACGGCAAGTCTGGGATTAGAACACCGACCTAACTACTTTATTACACTACAGCATTTCGCAGTTACAGAACATGCTACTGAGATTACTTGGACAAAGCATTCCCAGAAGTGTATTTGTAGATGGGTGACATAATCAGCCTTGCCAAAGGTGGGTATAAGAAATGTATGGAGTGTGAGCAGTCTAAAAGCATTACACAGTACTCAGGCAGATGGGGACAAACACACACACACACACACACACACACACACACACACACACCCACATGGCAAGTGTGGGATTAGAATACTGACCTTACTACTTTATTACACTACAGCATTACGCAGTTTCCGAACGTGCTACTGAGATTACTGGGACACAGCACTCCCAGAGGTGTATTTGTAGATGGGTGACATCATCAGCCTTGCCAAAGGTGGGTATAAGAAATGTATGGAATGTGAGCATTCTAAAAGCATTACTCAGTCCTCAGGCAGATGGGGACAAACACACACACGACATGTCTGGGATTAGAAAACCAACCTAACTACTTTATTACACTACAGCATTACGCAGTTACTGAATGCACTACCGAGATTACTGGAACACAGTACTCCCAGAGGTGTATTTGTAGGTGGGTGACATCATCAGCCCTGCCAAAGGTGGGTATAAGAACTGTATGGAGTGTGAGCAGTCTAAAAGCATTTTTCAGTCCTCTGGCAAATGGGGACAAACACACACATGCCAGTGGTGGGAATGGAACATCTGGCTATTTACAGATCACTATTATAATACTACATAGTTACGAGTCGAGCCACACAGACTACACATTTCAAGGCTGTCATTATGACCTTCTAGGAATGAGGACTTCAACAAGGATACTGGTAGTTAAGATGTACATACCTGTGAACTTGTGTGTTTAAAGTAGGAATCCATCCTGATCTGGAGTATGCCCATCTGTGAAATGGATGACTACTATCACTATACAGGGTTACAATGGCCATGCCCATACACAGAGGCACATAACCAACACAAGGTATCACTGGGCATGCTCACACACTTAGTAGCACAGAGCTGTTTGGAATGCCCTATGTGTCCATCTACACAAGGTTATACTGGGCATGCTCATACACTTAGTAGCACAGGGCTGTCTAGGATGCACTCTGATTTTAAACATGGAAGACCACAGTGGCCATGCTATTACAGGTAGACATAAAGAACACATTGTAATGGGCTCTGGTCTTAGTAGTTGTTATTGTTAGCAGGAACGCTGCTCTACATGTATCAGACACCAGTCTTTTACACAACATCTGCTACTGTCCATCACCTTAGATGTACCATCCTATTCCAAGCACAATATCACCACTTGCAGTGATGTCTTGCTAGGAATGGAAACTGTTTGACCAACACAATGAGCCTTGCTAGAGGTGGCAACTGCTTGAACAACACAATGAGCCAATGTCCTGCTGTAAATATGAGGTTGTCCAGTGTTTGTCATTCTGGGATGACATGACTGACAGTAGACAGGCCTTTGACACATATCACATGCATCCATGATTCAAGGGAGTGGGGATAATACCCAAGTCACATCCGCCCATACAGTGCCATTCCAAGTCAAATGTCCTAAACACAGGATAACACCCTGACACCTACAGGACAACTGCATTGTACGCTTATGCTAACCAGTGCTAGATGTGTAGCATCCATAATAACAGCTGCTCACTGTAGATCCAACAATGGGGAGTACTGACATCTGTGCAGTGAGGAACACCTGGTTGATGGCTCTGTATTGCACAATAGCACTACCACCATATACCTCAGAATCAGACATGTAGGCCATAAAACAGGTACAGAGTGCTCCAGGTGGTGGTGTCCCCACATACGTAGAGGTCACTCACATGTACTGACCGGTACCCCCATGAAAGGCATCACAGATGAGTCATGTGCAGCACACAGTGTCACATGCCCTCGGACCACCAACACGCATCCATACATGTTGTAGGACATATAAGAGTACACCACTATGTGACCCTTGACCAGTGGACTGTACCAAACTCTACATCAACTGTAGAGAGTACCCACGTACTGACACAGTTGCATCATGTGTTATGCAATGCAATGATACCACTGTCTGTAACCAGGTCTGCTGTATACATACCAGGGGCCCTCGGTTATTTACAGCATCGGCAGATGATTGTTGCTGTAAACCAGTACACACCCATATGTTTGGATATGACATACATGTACCTGCCCTGGGTATGTACATGCCACACACACACACAACATACATGTAAATAGCATAGCTGTTGTTGTCCTTTGTGCAAACAGGTGACTACAGCCATTACACACATGCACATGGAATGCAGGGTCATAGCTGCTGAATGCTAACAGTACATAAGGTGTGATATCAATGTTGACAGAGGTAACATTCCCTCTGTACCGGTCACCCATTACACCTCTATGTGTCATGTATGTCATTACACATCTTCACCAATTACAATGCCTACAAACATGCCCAAATGACAGGATTATAGGACCTACGCACATGTACATGTAGTGGTGTGCGTTCAGATACCATGCGTGTGCAGTTGCTGATGTATGCAGGTGACATGTATCCTAGTACATCATGCAGTTGCAATGCAGCCTAAACATTGCCAATTGTATATAGTGATATGCTGACTATATGGAAAGATGTACCTCAGGTATGGACAGATGTGTGGAAACAACTAAGTGGTGGAGCATCTTTGCAGATGGATGTTTGCTGAGAACAGCTCACGGGTGTGTCACAAGCGGTCCTACAATAACCTGTGTAACCGGCAAGCAATGGTTTTGTTAATTGAAGGACATAACACACAACATAGACAGTGGTCAGGGTGACACAGAAGGTAAATCACTTGACACCTGTTAACAGTTAAGACGTCCTGTGTGCATATATCAGCACTGTTGCCAAAGGAAGCATCAGTACACTTTGTAATGCGTGCAATACGTCTCTAAGTCTGTCATACATATCATGAGCTAGGCAAGTCTTTGATTCAAAGTACTGGCATGTGTGGTTGCGTATGTGTCCATATATGTCACATATGGTGGGGAATACATCTCAATTGTTACTCACTCTCCTGTACACTAGTGTACACATCTGTAAAGACTGCAATGTAGAAAGCAGGACATAGACAGGGGTGTGTATCTCACACATGAGGTATCTGTATGTGCGTGACATTGGTGTATTCAATACTGAATGCCACAGTGTGTGTATGTGTGTGTGTGTATGTATGGCTGTCTGGTCCCTGTAGTGAGGATGTATGTTACCATACTGAACTGATAAGGACCCTCCCCCATCCAGGCGATGCAATCTACTATCCATGTTGATGTCCCCGATCATAGGCAATATTGACTACCTGTACATGTGTACTCTCTGTGGCGCATCATGTAGGTGCACAGTACTGTAATGATGATTTGCACATAGGCAGGGGTCCTCACCTCAACAGTAGTAACTGTGTGTGAGTGTGTGTTACTGTGTCAGTGAATCTGTGAGTGTGTGGGTGTGTTACTGTGTCACTGAATACACATGTGTCAATGACACCTGAGTGTGTGGGTGCAGTTGTGTGTTGGCATCCCATCATGGGAACGTGTATTACTGCTTCCCAATGAGGCATTACACTTCCCACTGGCCTCTACCCATGTAATCAGCTAGACTGCTCTCTTACCTCACCATTTCATGTAACTGTACCTGTGATGTCACCCAGTATGGATGTCACGTCTGTAGCCACAGTAGCTTAATACACAGCTGTCATGCTCTTGGATCAATAGATATGTTTGGAACGTGGGACATTATCACTGTTATTTGGCAGCTACACGGTGCATGCTGGTATATTCATACATACCTGTGAGTAGTCCACATTGACATATGGGACACTAACTGCAAACACTGACATCCACTGGCACATGCAATTAGACCTGAAGGAGGACAGCAGAACATCATGACTAACATGTAGTTACTATTGTTACACCAGACACATACTATTACCAGTACAAAATGCATTGTACACCTGTAGTACATGGTATGTCTGCTGCCTGTCAACAGTACTCAACAATTGTAAACTACACTTATCTTCCTAGTCTGTTCACCCTGTGCATCAGACCATATGAGCATGTCCCTGCACCGATGGTGTGGATGTCAGGGATGTGGCACAGGCATCATCATATGCACAGGTTGATAATGTTTGCCAGAGGCCTAGGCTGCACCATTGGATGTCATCATGTCTGGGGGTTAGGGCCTTTGATCTAATTGGGCATGTGTGGATGTTATGCATGTGTATTACGGTGCCCTACATAGGTTTCCAGTGTGTGCGTGTATGTATGCACACAGTTCTGGCATGTGTCTGGCCTACACAGGGGTATTATTGACAGCTGCAGACTGTACAGGCCAGGTTTTACAGTTCGCGGTGTCCGGCCATGGACATGTGACCTGTGCCTGCCAGGGGTTACACGGGCACTACCAGGCAGAGGTGCAGATTGGGTACTGTCTGATGACACTTGTCAGGTGGGGCCATCCTGGGCCATGTGCACGTGGCCTGCTGTGTCATGGTGTGGACAGCACAGCACCAGATGCACTGCTGTTGCTACCGCCACTATGGGAGCGGACATGTGAAGTAACTCGTACACATAGACCTGAAACAGGTGATGTAGCAGGCCTACGTCCACGTGCCTGATTCCTCACTCCTACCAGATGTTCCAACACAGACAGCTCACGCTCGTGGATTGTCATGCCACCAAGGACTCCAACCATGTTACCCAACCATCTATCCAAAGCTTCAACAATCTGCTGTTGAGCATTTACCATTGCCTGGATGTTGTTGTTTAAAGAACGAACAGCAGCCCTCTGAAGCCTCTAATCTTCTCTGTTGTGCCATTCAGCATGTGCCTGTGTCTCCATTACAGCCTGAAACATGCGTCTGGTGACACCAGCTGCTGCGCTCTGTCTTGCAGGAGCATGTTGGCCCGAGGTCCTCCTACGAGCAGGACTGGCCATGTGCCTGTGTGGGGCACCACCAGTCAGTTGGCTGACACCATGGTGTGCAGGCACACCTTCCATAGCCCCCACACTTTCCTGTTCCAAGCTACCACATGCCAACTGTCCTTCCTCTATGGCCACTGGTGATGGGGTATGTGCAGACATGGGATCTGTGTGCGGTGATGAGGGGGATATAACTAGAATGGCAACCGATGGCACAGTTTCAGCCCCTGACAACCCTGCCTGTGCCTCAATCATACGTTCATCATCACTGCTAGAGTTTGAGAGGACACTGACGTCAGATGGACCGCAGGAGGGCAACGCACCTACATCACCTGTGAGGGCAGACAAGAACTGTACATTACAATCTATACAATAGACACACACACACACACACACACACACACACACACACACGCATGTAATATGACAGAAGGCATGCAACATGCATCCAATACGGCAGACGGCATGCAGTGCAGATAATAATAGTGGTTGTTATCATACATCCCTGGGTTGCACACAACAGCATGCATGTGCCATAGCAGACAGCATGCAAATTACACAATCATAGTAGTAGTTAGCAAACATCCCTGTTACACCATGTAGACCAGCACAGGTTAACAGTACACCTGCCTGATGTGTGGCATATGACCTTGACAGTCACATGTAGTATGACATGTGATATGCCGACATGTATAATGACATTAATACATGGTTAACACAATGGTGTCCTGTCAAATATACAGTGGGGTAATGGTGTCCCAATGCAGTATTGTCTGTCCGCCCTACAGATATACTACACATTTAGCTGATGTGCTTGGGCATTACAGGGAATCATGAGGCATCTCTATTGCTATACAGTGTGAGTTACAGACACAGTTCATAGCCATGACTGTGTTCAGATACAATACATATATGCTGTGGAATGTGACCCACATCACTGAGGTGTATACACGCTAAACCATGATGTGGAATGTGTGACACAGGTCACTGAAGGATATATGGATGACACCCCTGCACATCTGCAACCATATTGCTGCTGCCTGGCAACTATGGCCAGACATGGCGAACGCATTGGTACACCATGTCCACATGACATCTGTGTACCACACACACACACGCACACACACACACACACACACACACACACACACACACACACACACGCGTGAGATGCAAGTATGACATTGATGTCTGACACCAGCAAGGGGAATGTACTGTATCTGTGGGCTGATGTGGATACTGTACAGGTGACTGCTGTCATGTTGTGTCACCCTCAAGATGTTCAACACATGTTATGTGGTGGATTGATGTCACACCTACAAAAGATTTGCACAGGCCTGTAGGATGTCTACTGTTCCACATCTACAATATAACCATTACACAAAGCCCATAGTTGGACCATGTGTAGCAATTGTACGACAGGGTGTACACACTAGCACATCATGTCTACTGTGTGTGTTGCTTCATGTCTCTGGCCATCCTCCATGGCCATGTGTGTACATGTGTTGGCCAAGTTATTGTGATGGGCATCTATTTCACATGTCTGTGTTGTCCCATATGACATACACTCATAGATGTCATATGCTCCACTGACAACAGGGTTATGCAGACAAAGGGTTGCATGTGGGATATATTTTCAGTTTAGTTAGGCAGCGTGTAGTGTAGTACTGTTTATATTCCCCACATGTGTAGTTCTGATCTGTGGTACATGCCCCTACAGTGAGCAGCACCTCCACCATTGTATGCACAGCTGTCCACACATCTGGCAATGACAGTTTGTGAGGATTCATGTCGTTGAGATGATTCACATAGTTTGCAAGTGTTGCACATGGGTAGGCATTGTGATGCATTGCAGGTCCGACCTGTATATTGTGACAGGACCATACATTATGTGTACATGTGGTAAATGGCCACATGGCAGATAGATCTGTGCATTATGATGCCTGATAAATAATAACAGTCTCACCTACAGTGGGCTGCTGTTGCAGCGGAATGCCAGAGGTACCTAAATAGGATTAACACAGCAGTATGAGCATTATCCATGCCTGTATGATGGCTACAGGGTGCAATGTGCATGTTAAAACATACACCAGTACATTAGACTATACTATGGTGTATACACATGTGTGCATACACAGAGTAGCATACTATAGTATGCGGCATGTGTGTATACATGCCTTGCATATGATGTTACATTACATATTGTACAGTGACACATGCAACTATATGGAATATAGTTGTTATATGTGCAGTACTGACTTACCAGGCAACTCCAGGCTCAGTGGTTAAGAGACACCCACCTCCACAATATCGGCTAAGGCTTGTGGATGTTGTTCTGCAGGTGTCCCCAGGTTGGCCAGTAGCTCCTCAGTATGTGTGAGTGGGCGCTGGGTTGGTGGTCCACCACCTGTTGCACCTTGTTCCCTGGTGATTGCATTTGCATGCTGTTTTGCCCGTCTAATGAGGTCTGTACAGTGTCTGCACACCTGCTGGTATGTGCGGTTGTGGCCACCCACATCATTAACCCTCCTGTGAAGTTCCATCCGCAGGGCATCCCGCTGTTGTGCATCCTGTGGCACATGGCTGAACAGGATATCATGATTGTCATGTAGGTATGGGATGAGAGCCTCATCCTCCAAGCGGGTATAAGGGGGTAGCCTTGCACATGGCATACCTGGAAGACATAATGATGGAGACAGGTCACAGTAACTCACAGAGACATACAGAGCTACAGCTGAACATACATGTGTATTGCACTTATCACAATTAAATAGTTGTATTTGCAAATCTACATGACACTGACACCACTGACATGTTTGTGTCACACACGTGACACTCAATGGTGAGTGGATATTATCACCATATATGTGTGTGTGTCACCTGATTATATTGCTCATACTCCATGTGGATGCTATCTTGATGTGGGCATGTCTGTTTGCCTGTACTGGTGTTCCTACCTATCAGCACATGGCTGGATGTGTCCATATTAATGCAGTCGACCTTGATCCTGTGTATATGTCACATATAAAGACTTACACTGCCTTAACAGACATGACCTGTGACCCTGCAGACTTGCTCACATAAGGTTTTACATGTATGTGTTCTGCCATATACATCTACATGGCACTGTACAGCAATTCAACATCCTGCCATGTATCACCTGTGTTGCACATGTGATACACATGGGACACTGGTGGGCCATGTGGTATTTGCAGGGATGGATATCAACTATAGCATGTACAGTCAAAGTCAACTTGTAGGCTATATGTCATGGGCCATGTATGAATCTAGGATGAAAGGTTACCTGGCTGTAGCTGACAGGTGGGTCTCTGTGGCCATGTGGAGCAGTGCCACATTACTGATCCACAGGGTTAATGATACATTTACCATGCAGTCATCACACCGTGTCTGAGAGGGGAGTGATGTGCAGCTTTGCTGGACAGGAATGCATAGTATGGCAGGACTATGTAAAGTGTATGGGACAAGGATCTGTCCAGCATGTGGTGATCCTAGTACTAGGAAGGTGGATGTCCATGAAGTTTATGTTTGAGATCAGGATGTGTACGTGTAACATGTCCAACATCACTGGGTTGGACGTGGATTTATTCAGGGTATACATCATGCTACATAGTGGAGATGGAGAATGGGAAGGCTGGTGTAGGCCATCTGCGCATGGCCAATACCCCTTAAAGGAAATATGTGATCTGATATGGGTCACTTGAGTGTTATGTATGGCTGGACAATGATCTCTATAATCATGGATGGCACCCTGTCATGATTAGTGTTGCCACATATGACTACCTGACAGGTGTGGTGATGTGGCTATCACAGGAAAGACAACTGCCCAGCTGCATCCCTTACACACAGTGTCCATTATGTTGACCGCTGTCTAGGTGGTAGTTCATGGGTATAGGGTTATTAACATAGGGGTGACAATGCAATATGTAACTTTCAGATTGTGGCCATATGTCACACACACCTCACCCACACAGCCCCTTCTGTATATTGTCCACAACACTCTTGAGTCAGCAATTGCTCCTAGGTCATAGTCATTCGCATACTTCAATAGGCAGATGCCTTCTGTTTGTCTGTGTGGTATGGACTACAATGAGGGGAAATGCAATTAATTAACCCTGTCTTACTGTAGCTGGCACTGGTGTGATGAGCATGTATTATTCAGACACCTTCTGTAGTGTTGGTTCTGCCAGCAGTCCCATTGCAAAACACTCCTGTGACATAGGAATGTACATCTAGTATACCGAGTGTAGGTGGAACACAGTATGGGTGATGATGTCCTATGACCTGGCAAGGTTATGATATGCAGTGTGAAATCAACCTTACTGTCATCTACATCTGTACTGCTGACATCAAATAATTTGATCAAGGTTCATGGCCTTTCAGACCAGACTCAGCAAGGTAGTAGTGCAGTAGGTCCCATTATCAGTGGTGTCTCCCCCTTTGTGGGTTGTGATACCTGTTGGTTTGCACCATTCAGTGTGTACACAGTCTGACATGGAGCTATGTTTTACATGGTGTGTATGTGGAGAGAAACTTGTTTTGCCATATGTGTATGATACATCCTGTGATGTGGACAGGTCCCATGCAGCCTGAGTGCACCTTGTACCTGCATAGTTGTGGGTACAGGGGCTCTGTGGTGTACATGGATATATGATTGTGTACCTGTTGGGGGGGGGCAGTGTGTTTATGTTATCCAAGACCCTATCTGGATTGCTTATTCATGCTCAGCAGTTGTTCAGAACTTGTAAGCACTACGTAAGCTACTAATTACTATAGCACTCAATCTTCCTCATTACCTAGAGACAAACAGGTTTTGTACATACTTTTCTCACTTGCTTAGAGTAAAATATCTCTTGTACTCACTTTCCTCACTTATCTAGGGGAAATTAGTTTTATATTCAGGCATTTCCAAGGGTCAGCTGCCAGTGTTTTCTCCTGACTATCTGATGAATCTAGACATCTTGAGGCAATGTAGACATTGCCTCATGTACATAGACAACCCTTTCCGCCTAACTCCCAACACTACAACCTGTGAGAGATGCACTTATCTAGCCAAACTTGAGGTAAAGCTCTCTCCAATCAAGCCTGACCCTGACAGTCATATGGAGAATGTAAACATTCACACCACTCCACACTCATCACATAGTCTCACTGAATCTACCCAACCATTAACTGAGAAAACTACTCGAGTACCAACTCATTAGCTCAAATTTTTCTGGAATTCATACACACCAGTGCCCTCGATCAACATATCCACACACCCACCAGGGGCAACAATATCCTAGACTTAGGCATTACCAACATGAGTGACTGGTGTTCCACACCTGAAGTCAACTCCTCGTTGGTCCGATCCGACCATAAGCTGAACACTGTTGATATCCACATCCCACCCCCATCCCCCATTAAGGGAACCACAGTATAATATGTCTACAAAGCCAGCTTCATGCTTTTTAAGACAGATGGGGTGAACGTCATGACATCCATGCAGATGGACAATACTGTTACAACTGCTGAATCCTACACAAATGCACTCTATAAGCACTTACACAAGTGCATGGATCGTGCTATCCCAAACAGAACCAAGACACTATACTCCTAATTAAGGAAGCCAATCTGGTAGTCACCTGCCATAAACAAACTGTACAACAGGAGGAAGACACTGTTACAAAAGAGAGTACAATCCCATGCGTGGAGGTGCTCCCTGGTCAGTTTCAGTAAGAATTAGAGATCCCTTATAAGATCCTCCAAAGTTAGCTATGAAAACAAAACCACCACTAATTCCAACAACAACCACAAAGCATTCTATAGCTATGTCAAATATCTCGATGTCAACACCCAGATCTGCTCTGAGTTACAGCATAAAGGCATGAACATTACAGAACCAACTGATATTGCCAATATCCTGGCAGATAGGTTCAGTGCTACCTTTCCCCCCTCTCACCCCCTAAAGAGCCCATATCTATACAGGAAGAGTGCAGAGTCCCTGTACTCACAACTACGCAGGTAAAAGCTGCACACTCTAAAGTAAATATCACAGCATCCATGGGACCAGACAACATCCCAGGCTGCGTTTTACACGAACTTCAGAATGTACTGGCTCCCCACCTATGCACCATGTTCAATAATAGCCTCACATCGGGCTTTGAGCCCACTGAATGGTGCACAGCAACAGTTATCCCACTCCACAAAAGTGGCGCCACAATGGACCACGGGACCTATTGCCCTATAGGCCTGACTAGCTTGGTCTGCAAGGCTATGGAGCACATCATCATGGATCTCAGTCACAGAGACATTGGCTACCTCCAAACCTTCGACCCCTCCCAGTTTGGCTTTGTTAAGGGCAGACCATGCCTCCTAAACCTAGTGGACTTCTTAGAGACAGTTACCAAGGCATTAGCTGAGGGTAAGGAGGTCAACACAGCCTACCTAGTTCTCTCAAAGGCTTTCAACACCATTCCTCATTCTGGTATTATCGACATACCCATCCACCTGAATATTAACCCCTATGTCATGTGATGGTTTGCAAAGTGGCTCATGGACAGAACCCACACAGTGGGAGTTGCATACCCTAGGTCCGACTGTATACCAGTTACAAGTGGCGTCCCCCAGGGCTCAGTCCTAGGACCCCTCATGTTTGGTATATAATTCTCTGACATACAGGCAAGCACAGGAGGGCTTTGGCTGAAAAGGTTTGCAGATGACTGCAACTAGGGGACATAATTGTTTCCCCAGCTGTTACAGATACCCTCCAGAAGGGTCGCACTGAGACGGATACCTGGTGTCAATATCATGGCCTCAACCTGAATGCCAAAAAGTGCAGTCATCCCCTTTGGATATAACTAATTACCCACAACTCACAGATGATCTCTGCTTGACATACAAGGCCCATGTCCAACCCAGTATTGCTGGATATGCTCCACCTAAACAGAGGCCCCTGAGAGCCACATGCTCTAGGGATATACACCTAACCACAACGATGACTAGGACGTGCTGGATGGATAGATTCCTGACCTGGAGACATCCCATGCTTTGGAACATGATTCCAATGTACATCAGGCAGGGCCCCTCACTAGCACTCTTCAAGGGAAACCTTGATGTGTGGATGGGAGACAGACATGTACCCCAGGGATCACTGCAGTGGCTCTGCTGGACAGAGGCACAGGGAACTAATGGCTCTGCCGTTCAGAGGCACAGGGAACTAACCTATGGGGGTGGCGAAAGCCAACACACTCTAGCTAGGCTTATAAATACCCTTGGTAAGACAGCCTAGTACCTACCTTTGCACTTATTACATGTCTTATGTGCATGGATAGTTAACTAGCTCTTCCATTTTACTTTGCTATTATGCTGATAAACTGTCGAGTGACTACAAGTCATATGTATCCTGTTATTGTGTATTGTAAATGCCAATAGACATAACTAATGTTTGCCTAACATAACAATAATGCTATGTAACTTGTAATACATATCTGCCTACAATACTGTACATTACACGGTTATTGGCACAATATCCCACAGTGCAAATCATAATTGCACAGTGGGCCAATCTTCGACATGTTATTCTCAGTAATACACCCATACATATGGCTACTATTACAATATATCAACATATACTATCCCCTGTTATAGCACATACTTGTTGGACCAGCCCTGCCACTGACAGTGGCTGGTGAGGAATATTTGTGTTCAAAGCCCTTATATAGCATCCCTTGTGGTGTATGCGGTGTTTGCCTTGTGACCTACAGCAGTACACACATAAATACTACAAGTGTTACTATGCTCAACAATACATCACTACAAGATAACTGTTTCCACTATATAGATTGCATGCACTTTAAATATTACAGAACAGGTACTAAATACACAGACATACTGAGTGTTCTACATACCTTATTAGTAACCCGAGGTGTCGTTGACTATTGATTCAATCCTTTTCAGTTTGTGTTTCAATCTTTGTAACTTTCTGCTAGTATATACGGATGGTTTGAATGTGTGATAAGCCATCCTTTTCTAATTAAATATCGGTAACATGTGCTATCCTGACCACCAATTGGTGTTCCAAAGTAGTTAATTAGATGCACATCAGCTGTGCAGCTACTCCATTAACCGATACCATGGCAACAGTGGTGTATAATTGAGTACTGCACTTGGGCGTTGTCCGTTTGCCTTACTTTTGAGGAAAACAGCCTGGATGTGTTGTTTGTGATGTATTTCAACAGCTATATGGAGACAGACAGAGATATATTCGCTTCATGACTCCCGTGGATTGAGTGAAATGGCTAGACGATTTTGTTCTACATATGAGTCTAGCTGTTATATTTCAGAACATTGCTACTTATGCAGGGTTTGTTTGTACCTGATACTTCTGCAGATGTTTCAGTCTGGCAAGGATGTTTGGGCAGCTCAAGGCTGTATGACTATGCATGAACTGTTATGTGGTTTACAGTGTGCTCACCAGACATCCTTGATTTGGTGTACATGTGTATCATACTGTGCTGTTACTCAGTAATTGGTAACACTTCCCGGTGTGCACACAACCCTCTGAAACGGGATTAGTGCAAACAAACCCTGTAACATCAGCAGCTGTTCCATAGTATAACAGCAACTATTTCACACAGGGCCATGTTAGTGTGTCTCTGACAAGGTATGTTAAGGCTTCTGCAGATGTCGTACAGTGAGTGAATGATTTGTGATGTTATTACAGTTTGTATTGTAATTTGTTTGGATGTGGGGGTGATGTTGGTGGGTGTACACAGCAGATGCAAGTGTGTAGGAACTGCTTTTATACATAATCGATATGTGCGTGAGGGTTCCTTCCCTATTTGAACACTTATTTAGTGGACTAATACTATGGTAATTGCAGGCTGATTCATTAAGGCACTGTTAAGTGGTTCCTGTATAGCATGCAGGTGATGCTAGTCGTTGAATCCTTTCGGCAATACATTGGAATGTAATAAAGTGTTGCTACATGAAAGTATTTCTGACATAAATATTTGCAGTCATTGGAGTTGTGTTGGTGACTGACCCTCTTTGGCTAGGGTTGCCACCTTTTCATATGGCCATAATGGGACATTTTCGGGACACACATCAGATTTTACAGGCCGACACAAACTAATGGTCAATACAAGGGATAGAACTTTCCTTTCTTGCCTACATATAAGCTTATTCTTATATCAGTTTAGTTGATTATTCTGTTTCTTGTAACATGTAGGTATTTTAGATATGGAAAGAACTATTGTATGCAACTATTACATTACATATGGGACATAATTATGTCCTACAATCTCAGGAAATTTGCCACGTTTAATATATTTGGTCAGGACACAACCGCCCAAAGAGGGACTGTCCCTCACAAAGTGGGACAGGTGGTAACACTATCACTGGCTCATGTCCATAGCAAATATTTGTAATAGTGTATAGGCATATACTCTCCATATCCTTTGCTCATAAAGGTTGATCATGGCGGAATGTGTGATTGCTATGGTACATGTTATACTCATATATGAACACTTCAACCACTGTATATGAGATACCTATGGAATCCCAAAACCACACAATTCCGACGCCCACAGTACCAGGCCTAGATTCCCATACCCCACGTTACTGACAGCGACAGTAACTCACGAAAGTAACACGAACATGGAACACACACACGTACACACAGACACACTGCTACCCACCACATCCAAACAAACCATCCTACACTACATATGAGCAGGTGGGCAAGCCTCCCTGCACCCCCATGTGGGTGTTGGCACCCCCCACATCCCCCCTATTTAATATTCTACCTCCTATATTGCACAAACAGATGCACAAAGCTAACCCACACCCACACATTACAGTCCCCCAGGAACACACACACCACACTCAGAACACACACTTACACACACTACAGCTCTTAAAAACACACTTACACACAGTAACCTACCTGAACCGCAACACCAAAAGCACTGACTAACTCTCCCTTAACATCATGATTTTAAACCTCACACTTCTGGTGTTTTGGTACTGTGTTTTTTCGGACTTTATGCCTTGTGATTACGAGCATCGGTATGTCAAGCAGTCGGTATGTGGTAGGTATCCCATTTATATGTACCTCCATGGTTATGCAGATATTGTTAACCTATCTATATATCTACATATATATGTATATCCCCATATATTGACATATATCTCTCTCTTTCCCTCTGTATCTCTCTCTCTCTCTCTCTCTCTCTATATATATATATATATGTTGATGTATATATATATATATATATATATATATATATATATATATATATATATGTATATATATATTATATATATATATATATATATATATATATATATATATATATATATATATATAGATAGATATATATAACATACACCTTTCATTGGGTACATGCCAGTTTGTCCTATATCCACACATTCCTACCGTTTGTGTTTTATCCTGTCAGTATACACAACTGTCATTGGTACATCTCTTGTAGCTTAGTGGTATGTTATTGTGAAGATTGTGTACATGGTTATGTGTTCTAATCCTGGCAGTGGTATTTTACCTCTTAGAGCAGGCACTGGTAGTGCAAGGGTGATTAATGCACATTTCAGTGGTTGTGTGTTCCACATGTTTAGTATTACTTGACTCATTTGCATGGCATTGACTACTAATTCCTAGTTACAGTGCAGAACACTGTCACAGACCCTTTGCAACCCTTGTGCCATGGTTGTGGTGTAGCATGCATGCCATTGACTATTATGGGGAATTCATGAATTGTGTTACATTGCAGTTTTATGACATCTAAATATATTTTGCTTGTGATCCCATCTGCGCACCGATGCACTGCGGTTTTACTTTGCGTTAGTGTGGTCATGACATTAAATATTATTTTTTATGTGTTGTGCATGATTTTTTATGCCATTGGCTATATATTTAGCCATTGGCATATATTAACATTATAATATGTAAGTTTGGTCCACTTTCATGGCTCCGATTTTATGTTTGAAAAAATGTAAACCGTTTTTTTTGGTTTACATATCTTCATGCTTACGCTATGCTTGCACCACTTCATGAATCACTATATACCTTCATTTGCATGCTACACTGCTGCGCATGGGGTAATTAGCATACATGCGCTGGGAGCTGTGCAGCTCTGGTGTACGCTGGTAGTGCGTATGGAAACAGCTCCTACCTGAATCACTCGGTGGCCATATTTGCCACTAGATCGCCAACGCTACTCTGGCACCTGGTGCAAGCTTCATGAATCCCGCGGAATATGTTTTTGCATTGGCATGCATTTTATGAAGGATATGAAGTCTGAAACAAAAATGCTTGGCATTATTTACTGTTTTTTGTCCTCAATGATTCTCCAGAACACCATATATTTTATGAGGAACAGACCAAAAATATAAGGCAAAAATATGGATGTTCTGTGAAAATCTAGACAGTTGAGAGGTATGATTAAATTTCCTTTCTGTACACACGATTTTTGTTTAAGTCATTGTTGGATCAAAAGGTTGGAAAAAAGCTTCACAATACACATCAGACCATATATAACTCCATGTTTTTCGGGTGCCTAACAACCCCCAGTTTAATTTAATTATTACAGGGTAGTCTTGGTCAGTTAGAAAGTGTTAAAAGGATGCAGGAAAAAAGCAAAGTGAAGAATAAGATGCTCAGGCAATAATTGGATGAAAAAGTTATTTAAAAACTCTAAAATGCCTCTCAGAACATCTAAAAACCTCATGTCTTCTGGCAGCATAGCAAACCCTAGACACCTTGCTTAATGTAATTATCTCCACTGCAGTTATTACAGTGTAGTCATAGTTAGGATGTACTAAAAAACAAAAAACAAAAAAAAAAAACAAAAGCTGGCAAGTAAAACTAGATTTCTTTCTTTGATCATTGTTTTTGTTCAGGCAATCACTGGATGAAAAACAAAATTTTGAAGTACACCTCATGGCATCTAGCATGCAGACCCCTAGCTTTATGCAGTTGTTTTCTCCACAGTTATCAGACTTAAGTCTCACTTAGAACATGCTGAATGCATGAATGAATAACTGCAGGAAAGAAAAAGAACTGAAGAGTAAGGTAAACTGTGAGAAACAGGAAAAAATCTGGATAGTGTTACTTCGCCATGATGGTCTGGGCAGCACAGGCCGCCATGGAGCCTTTTCACCTGGCCTGGGGTACCAGTTTAACTAAGGCCAGCCCTGATTCCAGTCATAATGATTCATATTCTATAAGGTGAGTGAAGAATACAACTTTAGGGCAATAAAGCTGTACTGTGTACTGTAGACTCATGCTGTAAAACACCGATTCATAATATGTGATCATATTGCAAAAAATGTAGAAAATCACACAATTATTAAGACAATGACTGTAAATACATATCTGAGAATAAATTAAATAACTAAAAGTTACAGAGCACTTGGCTATCTTTAAAGGAAAAAATATCAGTTTGGGTCAGCCTGCAAATGTGAGGCAAGGTCATACAACTTTTAACAAACTGCTGTGTGTGTGTGTGTGTGTGTGTGTGTGTGTGTGTGTGTGTGTGTGTGTGTGTGTATGCATGTGTGTGGGCCTGTTTTTTTCTCCTTTTACTATTAACACCACATGGTCTGGTCACTTTAAAAAATATGCCAGCAAAAACGTATAGAATTCCTTTAAAGCAGATACACAGTACAGTTTGTAACCACTTAAAACAGTTTATTATGCTTGTGAATCTCGGCGGTAGATGTGACTTAAGAAAGACTCTTTTCAGCTACAACCTCATACATACACTAAAAATAATAATAAAAAATGCTATGACACATTAACAAACAAGACGTTACACAGTGGTTATTTAAGATGAGTATAACACCCTGTAGCAATATTTCAGGTGCAAGGCTGTAGAACTGACGTCCAGCATCAAGCAAAAGTAAAACTATCAGCCTTCTCAAGCTAATGTAGTTTAAGCTGCAGAACAGATACACCTGGATAAATATGTAGTAGCAAACAAGTAAGGAGAAGTAAATGAAGGAATAAGGACTGGGTATAAAAACATAAAACAATGTAACAACATATACCTACTGACAGGATTCAAAATGCAAAGATATCTATCACAGTAATGTACACTGCATAGTTTTCATATATTAATGGGGGGGTGTAGCAAGGAGGGTTTCCCTATGTTCCACTGAGTTAATACAGTTTGAGTTATGATTTCTTGAAAATCCAATTCTGAAATGTCTAACTCAACAATAATAAAATTAAAACATAAAACCATCTTTTTTGTCCACGGGGTTAGACTCTGCACCCCCCCCCCCACAGATCTCTAATTTATGTATACCGACTCCACAGTCTCACTACAAAGTTAAGAAATTACAACATGACTACAATGACTATGACAGGCCAGATTTTTGTTTGGCCAAAAGAAAGTTTTACTAACACCACCAAGCAAGCTACAGCTTCAGTAGAAGCGGTGAGGAAATGCACATACCCGCGGAAGCTTAGGAGAGGCAGCTTCTACACTAACAAAGACCCGACCAATGAGAGGGGATACCAGATGTTGGCATCGAGTCATCTGACTTCAGAGGGTGAAAAACACAATAGTTTGTTAATGAAGTGGGAGAGGGCATTATGAGATGCTCTATGAAAGAGGTTAGACGAGAGATCTTGGATACGGGAGATGTGCAACAAGGAGAAGAGGAAGTTTGCCATATTGTGATGGATACTCAGCGAACAGGGGCTGCCATGAGCCAAAATGTTAATCTATCCACTTCATGCTCAGGGGCTTAGCCTAAGGGTATGCAGGTTGATGGAGAGAATGGGTGTTTTTTGCCTGTCTACCAGCACCGGTGAAGAAGAAAGGTGAATGGAGACGTCCACAATACGAGGGCAGGGAGACCAAGAAACACAGGATTTCACAGTGACTGGTGAAAATATTGTGCTTAATTTATTTGAGCATATTTTGTCTGATGATGAGATGTTTGTGTTAAATAAGGGACTAACATTTGTCCCGAGTCATGACAGTAGTTTTAGTGAATTAATCTTAAATATCATGATGTTTGGCAGAAACGTGATGCTTAGAGAAATGTTTGGGAATGACAACCAACCAAAACAGGGTTACCTGAGACACCCCAGTACTTTTCTTACAGTATTCAGTTCAACTATGCACATGCTTACTAGGGTTTGTGAGCAAGACATTTTGACATATTTACAGAATGGACACAACAGAAGATTTCATCATTTAAATGCAACACAAAGACAGGCTTTGAAGGATTTGCAGCGTAACACTCAAATAGTCATCAAGTCTGCAGACAAGGGGGGTGCAGTGGTGGTCATAAGTAAGAGTTTTTATCATGGCAGGTTGGCTGAGTTACTTTCAGATGAATCTACCTTTATTCAAATCTCCCCATCAGCATTAATGGCCTCATTAAAGATGTCAGGGATCAGTTAAAACACATGGAAGCTATAGGCTTGATGGATAAAGACCGTTTTGACTTTTTATGGAGAGCACACCCCATAACACCAGTATTTAAAGCCCTACCTAAGGTGCACAAAAACTTGCAGCCCCCCCCCCCCGAGGCCTACTGTCTCTGGGGGGGGGGGATGGGCCATGGAAAACATTTTGATTTGGTTGGAGTGTACATTAAGATCATGTTTAACATCATTGGAAGAGGTATTGAAGGACACAGGGCATTTCTTGACTTCACTGAGAGACTGTATAACAGCTGGAGGGGGGCATACATCATGGTCACACTTGATGTCCAGAGCCTCTTTACCGTGATAAGTAATGAGTATGGGACTGATACTGTTTCACGGTTATTAACCAAACTGAATATGCTAGGGGGTGATAGGCTAAAATTGGTTAAGAATCTTCTGATGTTAGTCCTAGAGTATAATGTCTTTACGTGTGCAGGTGTTTTTTACTGACAGACACAGGGGGTAGCAATGGGCACCCCCTGTGCCAATACATATGCAAATCTGGTTCTGTCTTACTGGGAGAGACATCATGTAATGGGGACCCATAACAAATGGAGGGACAAATTACGCCTATACAGGTGTTTTGTGGATGACATCTTTTTGTTATGGGAGGGGGAAGAAAAAGAGTTAACTGATTTCATTCAATATTTAGAGTCAACCACCACAATCCTCAGGTTCTCTACAGTACTTTTCAAGACAGAGATAGATTTCCTGGATGTCAGGGTAATTCAGGAGGAAGTGGGGCTCAAGATGACCCTGTATAGAAATGACTGTTGGAAGAACGGTTTGTTGTCACAGGATAGCATGCATCCAAGGTTCATATTTGACAACATTGTTAGTGGACAGCTAGGGAGAGTATCTAGATTATGTACAGAGAACAACAATTTTGAAGAAGAAGTAACACGTTTGGAAGGTAATTTTATAGCAAGGGGTTATAACAAAAGGAAAGTGCAACAGATTAGATGTACAAAGAGAGATGGGGGGGGGTAAAATGTGTCCATGTTTAAAACAGGAGGCAGCAAGGACCGTGGCCAACAGCAATTTGAAACAAAGTAGCAATGTGAGGCTCATGTTTACATATAGCAACAACATTCGTGGGATATGCAACATAATTAGACGAAACTGGAAGATTTTGTTATCGGATGAGAAAATTAGGAAGGTGGTGGGAGAGGAACCAATTTCAGTTTCAGGAGGAATAAGAATTTGAAAGATGTATTGAGTCATGAGGGTAGGAAGGACAACAGACAGGTTGAAGTGAGTAAAGGAACCAAATTGTGTTGGTCCTGTTATGTAAGGCATGTAGGTATATAAATAAAGATGCCAACTTTACACACCCTATCACTGGGAAGACATATTACTTCAATGCTAGAGCTAGTTGCAGGAACATGAATGTGGTTTATCTTGCTATGTGCCAACTATGCAGTTGCTACTATGTAGGCAAAATGAATTGCATGCTTAAAAACAGGATACTCAACCATTTATCAGCAATCAGGGTACAGAATGAACACAATGCCCTATATAGACACATATTAAATCATGAGGGACATTATTTTAAGTTTCAGGTGATCTGGAATGTAGTGAAAGGCATCAGATGTGGGGATGTGGTGAATGACACTGAGTATGAAGAGGCCAAATGGATAGTGGAACTTACAGCACACAGGCATCCAGCTCTCAATGATGTCATTCCATTGAAACCTGCCTTGAAAAAAAGGCGGGTTCAGTATTGAGTCTTGATTGGTTGTCACGCCCTTTAAAATAATGTTTTAAATTTGAGCATTTTATCTAATGAAGGGCACAGCCTGAAAGCGCTCATCTCTGCAGTTTTACTTCATTTTATGTTTGTCTTTATTGTGTTGAATGATTAAACTGTCTCTTCCTAAGTGGTGGTAGCTGCTATTTTTTCTTTAGTCTCACTACAATGGAGACAAAGTAAAAAAAAGCACAAAGTGCTTTCACAATACAGCATGCTGCAGTTAAATGAACCACAATGTCCAAAGTTTGATAAGATGACTGACGACTACAAATGCCTCAACAAACAGGGTATGTCAGTAAGCTTTTGGTAAATAGTGCTTAAACTATCATTTGTAGTAGAACAAATTTAAATAAAATAGGTAAAATCTATTTTCATCAAAATCAGTTTATTGTAGAACAAGTAAGCAAAATGACAAGCTTCTGAGATAAACATATGCTTTTGTCAAGTATTTAAAAAGCTATTCACAACAAAGTCATAGCAGCTAATCAAATAACAAATAGTTAGAACACAGCACGTGAAATTGAAGATACAATGTTGACAACCAAAATAGCTTCACCAGAAATGTTAGTGTAAGCATTTTTGCAGGGGCATGCCCTTCTACAGCCTTCATGTGGGGAGCTATGCCTATATACTCTTGCAAATCTGCATCAAAGCATCTGCATGATCATGCAGCCTTAGGTTTAAGTGCAGCGGTTCATTACCTCTAATGTCCCGCAGTGTCCAAAATCATGACAGCTGCATTCCATGACTATACAGAATTCAAATAAACTTGGCTGAAGTCTTGACATGACAGGTCTTGATATATCACCTGGCTTCTCTTCACAGCACACCTTGTGTAAAGCCAGACAAATTATAATAATTAAAACACATGGTAGCATTAATGATGGAGTTTTATAATATATGTTAATCTAAGAAGAGTTTTAATGGAAAACCTAACATTAATATCATGTTACATTTCAGCTTCCAGTATGCACTGTCATTTAGTTTTAGCACTGAGTCAGAGAGCTAGGAACATTTGCGCCCTTGATAAATTGAAGGATTTGAGAGAGATACAGTCTAACTTAGAATTTATTATTATTAAGCAAGCAAGCAAATGTGCCACCACTGAATTTATGGATATAGATATGGTTTATTATTTAAATGTAATATGAAATGTGTTCTCAGACACATTTACAGAGATATTTATTTAGAATGTATACATCAGTGTGAGAACAGATACTCTGCAATTATAAATAAATATGTATTGAATAATTCCATCTTATATGAGCTTCATATGTCTTAGCCATTATGGGTCTCAAATATTTGTAAGAATTAAAAAAAACACCCACCCTCCCTGTTCTTGTTTTGGTGTTAGCGTTGGTAGCTCTGGAATTGCCCGTCCCTCCTGTAAGTCTGTATTTGAACAATCCTACTGAGTCCATCTCATTTGCTCACTTAACCAAATACAGTGAGATCATATTCTGAGTCTAGTGTTCCCTTTACATAATATAGAGAGATTTGAGAAGGCCAACCCACTTAGGTTCTTCCTTCCTCTCTCCTTGCACTTTACTAACAAAAAAAAAATCATCTGCTTTTACTGTATTTGTGTTTCCTCCTCCTCTTCTTAAAAGTACTCACTTTTATTTATTCTGCTGCACTTATTACTGCTTGGTAGTAGCCTGATTAAATTGTAACTGTTATTCTAAGTCTTTTGGTTTAAGCACTTGGGCTTCATACCACTTGTTTTACATTAAGAAGGTTTGTGGTCTGCACTGTTGTGGCAGGACAGGTAGCTTACATCCTTCTAAGCTGGGAATTGCTGATTGAAAGCTCAGTGTCTGCTATTCTAAAAGTGTTTGAGTTCTGGTTTAAGCACTTGGGCTTCAGGCCAATTATTCTACATTAGGAAGATTTGTGGTCTGCACTCTTGTGGGAGGAGAGGCTGGATTCTGCCTTTCTGAGCTGGCAATTTCTGGTCACAGGCTTATTATGCCTGTTTATTCGAACTGTTTCTTTCTGAAATTGGTGCACCTTGTTGCTGTAGCATAGGATCAGATTCAGGCCTGCTGAATCTAGCTTTGTTTGTATAACTTGAGCACTGATCCAAGCCATCTTTTTAGGAGAAGGTTCCCCTGCACCCTAGTAGCGGGAGTGTGCAGTTAGAACTGATTGAAGACTGAACAGGGCTTAGTTTTGAATTTTTTTCTGGTTAATTGGGTAACTAGTTTAAATCAGATTGTTAATTTAATTTTCTACTGTTTTATATATATATATATATATATATATATATATATATATATATATATATATATATATATATATATATAAATTGCACTTTATTCATCTGCTTTTACTGTATTTGTGTTTCTTCCTACTTTATTACAAGGGGCATTGACTACAACTCAGAACTGAGATATATAACAATAAGCATCTTTTTAGGCGCATTTAAAGTGTTTTTTTGATTGTATCTGCTTTATTTTCTGAAAAAAAAAAAAAAATATATATATATATATATATATATATATATATACTTGCTTCCCACCTTTCTAAGCTAGTATAGTCCAGTTTTCAGGTTAATGCTGAATTCAGGACTGTGTTACAAATCTCTGTCTTTGCCCATAACTTACTTGGATAGAAGGAAGATTCTCTGTTCACCTGTGAGAGAGGGGAGCTTTGAGCAGCCTATCTGTCCCTGGAGGAGTGGTTTCAGCCCAGAAAGTAGTAGTTTGTTGGCCATTTTGGGCTAATTTCTATCTCTTTCATTTCCCTGCTATAAAAAAAATGCATTTGCCTGTTTTTGCGCGCAGGGCAGCGCCGGTTAGCTAGGGTATGACTATTCCCGGTTCCATAAAGTTTCCTCTTCAATTTTTCTCTTGGAACTAGACAAACTTTCAACTTAAGCACTCAAGCCATTCATTTCTCAGCCTGACACTTGCTCAAAACTCATAGCATGCACTTATAAACCCTAACACTACAGAAGGACAAGGCTCTCTATTCGAACTTACCAGCCATTCAGTAAAACAGTTTACTGTACCTATCCAGGCATGTCTAAAAGGCAGTTTGAGGTGTACTCTCCAGTCCAACTGGTGAATCTGGGCATTTTGAGGCAATGTTACAACTGCCTCATGTGCACAGACAAAGCTCTCCTCCTACCACCAAACACTAATACATGTGAGAGATGCAATTATACAGCCAAACTGGAGTCTAAGGTCTCTCAACCCAAGACTGGATCAGACAGTAAAGCGGAGAAGGGAAATACTGGCATCATACCACCAGTCTCACATAGACCCATTAAACCAGCACCGGTAAAAAAGACACATAAATTCATGAAAACATACTCGTAGGCTCTAAATAAAAATCTGCAAAAGCAACAGAGCCCTCCAATGCAGACATCCAAGCAACCTCCACCCCCTAACACAAACCATGAATTACATACTTCACAAAATCAGTGTGCCACGCAATCACAGCCCTCAAGGCAAAATAACATACCCAACATACTAGCAATAGGTGACTCTATAGTCAGGCACACTGATGTCCCACTCACTAGGCTGAATAAGGAGAAGGTTACTGTTAGCTGCCTGTCGAGTGCCAGGATCCGCCACATAACACAGGCACTTAAGTCACTCCAGAACAAGTACAAATACGACTCTGTCATTTTCCATGTTGGTGTGAATGACCTGAGCCGTTCCTCCCTGGACTACATGAAAAGAGACATGAAAGAGCACTCTGATCACGTAGCCCAGGCCGGTATGACTCTGACCCTGAGTAGCATCCTGCCCTCACCAAGAATGACACCACAGTATAAAGAAAATATTATCAATTTCAACAATTAGCTAAGTTTCTGGTGTCATTCAAAGGGGATCCGGTGTCTGTCTGCCTGGGATGACATGCTCGACAAGCCATGCTGCTTCGCTAGAGACAGCTTGCACCTGTCACCCTTAGGCTTTCAAATACTGGCCAAGGCTCTTGCCACCCCCATAGTGCCTTTTTTAGGCAAGGCTTAAAAGACAAACCCACTGCTGTAAATAGCACAAGTAACAAAAATCTGAGGGTAATACTACTCAGTGCCAGAAGTCTAAACCTCAAAATGCACACACTCAAGGCACTCCTCAGTATGGAGAAAATCGATATATGTGCAGTAACAGAAACCTGGTTTAAGGCTCCAGTGAGCACCCCAGCACTAACAGGCTACAACTCATACCATACATTTTGGCTACAGAACCCAGACCGAAATACAAAAGGCGGGAGAGTATCCATATTCATCAAGAATACCCACACCTCTAGGTTAGTGGCACAGCACAATGCTTCAGAGATTATCCACGTGCAACTAACAATGGGAAAAACTGCAATTCAAATTGTAGCTTGCTACAGATCACCCACCATGTCCCAGGACCCTCATTCTGCATTTCTGGAAACACTGGGTAACATACAGGTCCTACCAAACAGCCTAATATTGGGTGATTTCAACTACCCAAACATTAACTGGGAGAACTGCTCAAGTACTAACTCCCTTGCCCAACATTTCCTAGAATTTATAAACTCAAATACCCTGGAACAACTGGTCAACACTCCCAACAGAGGTGACAACATATTGGATCTGGTCATCACCAACATGGGCGACCGGTGTTCCACACCGGAGGTCAACCCCTCACTGGTTAGAGCTGACCATAAACAAATCACTTTGGATATCCACATTCCGCCCCCACCCCCGGACAAGGAAACCACCATGAAAAACTTCAAAAGCAAACTTCACGTTACTTAAGACGGATGTGGAAAGTTTCAAAGCCCCCATGCTAAAGGATAACACTGTCCAAGCTGCAAAATCCTTTACTAATGCATTCTACGGGCACCTACAAGAATGCATGGATCGTGCTATCCCAAGCAAAACTAAGACTCACTCCTCTAAAAAAGGAAACCAGTCTGGTGGACCCCTGCCATAAACAAGCTATACAATAGAAGGAGTAAACTAGTACAGAAAAAAGTAAAATCCCAAGAAGGGAAGACATCCCTGATGTATCAGCAAGAAACTACGATCCCTCATAAAATTGTCCAAGGTGAGCTTTGAAAGAAAACTTGCCAAGTACTCCAAAGATAACCACAAGGCATTCTTTAGCTATGTCAAAAATCTAAGTGGCGATGCTCAGATCTGCTTGGAGTTAGTGCAGAATGGCACAAAATACACTGAACTAACCGATATTGCCAACATCCTGGCAGACAGGTTCAGTGCAAACTTCACCCCCCACTCACTCCCAAAAGGGCCCATAACCATACCAGAAGAATGTAGAGCCCATTAAATCACAGACACTCAGGTTAAAATAGCCCTCCTTAAAGCCAGAAACACAGCATCAATGGGACCGGACAGTGTCCCAGGCTGCGTCCTATATGAGCTCAAACACAAACTAACCCCTCACCTAAACACACTGTTCAAACTCTGCCTCTCCACAGGTTACATACCCATAGAGTGGTGCACAGCAATGGTTATTCTGCTCCACAAAGGTGGAGCCACAACAGACCTCGAGAATTATCAGCCTATAAGCCTGACTAACTTGGTCTGCAAGGCTGTGGAGCGCATCATCATGGAACTCATTAACAGAGACATTGGGAACATCCAAACACTGGACCTTACCCAGTTCTGCTTTGTTAAAGGCAAATCATGCCTCCTAAACCTGGTGGACTTCTTTGAGACAGTTATCAAGGCTATAGATGAGGGAAAGGTGGTACACACACAGCCTACCTAGACCACGCAAAGGCCTTCAACACCATTCCCCATTCTGGTATTATAGACAAGCTCACCAGCCTGAACATAAACCCCTATGTCACAAGATGGGTTGCCAATTGGCTCATGGACAGAACCCACATGGTGAGAGTTGCAGGGGCTAGGTCTGACTCTAAACCGGTTACAAGTGGCATTCCCCAGGGCTCAGTCCTAGGACCCCTCCTGTTCGGCATATACTTCTCAGAGGTACAGACAAGCACAGGAGGACTATGGCTGACCAGGTTTGTAGACGACTGCAAACTAGGGGCTATAATTTACTCACCGGCTGACACAGACATCCTCCAAAAGGGTCTCACTGAGACGGATACCTGGTGTCAAAATCATGGCCTCAAGCTAAATGCCAAAAAGTGTATAGTTATTCCCTTTGGAAATAACAAACTACCCACAAACTACCACATAGGTGGTAGTCCCCTAAATACAGTAACAAGGGATCTGGAGACCCAAGTAGATATTAATCTCTCCTTTGATAATCACATTGTCAAAGTGGTTAGAAAATCCTTCTATTTGGCCCACCTAATCACAAAAGGGTTTGCATCCAGATCAAAAGAGGTCATTGTGCCCCTCTATTCATCACTCATCAGACCCATCATAGAGTACAATGCCGCATTTGAGATGTACCTTACAAGACACCTGCAACAGCTGGAAAGACCAGAGAAGTACCTCACCAAGAGGATCACTGGCCTCAAACATATGCCCTATGCAGCTCGACTGAAGAAACTCCAGCTGTACTCGGTTGCATACCGCCTGCTCAGAGGTGATCTTGCCTGACATACAAGGCCATGTCCAACCCAGAATTGATGGACATGCTCCACCTAAAGAAAACCTTATCCCCTCGAGCCACATGCTCTAGGGATCTAAACCTCACCACAACAATAAATAAGAAGTGCTGGAGGGATAGATTACTGTCCCAGAGACTTCCCATGCTTTGGAACAAGATTCCAATCTATATTAGGCAGAGCTCCTCGCTAACACTCTTCAAGAGAAACCTTGACGAGTGGATGGGAAACAGAAAGTTTACCCCAGGGATCACTTCAATGGCTCTGCTGGACAGAGGCACAGGGAATTAATCTAAGGGGGTGGTGAAAGCCAACACATTCTGGCTAGGCTTATAAATGCCTTTGGGCAAATAGCCTAGTACCTACCTATGAACCTATGAACCTATGTGACCAGTAGCTTCTTGGAGTGGATTCCTTCCCAAAGCCATGTAAATATGTTGATTTTGTTTCTCAACAAACATGTGGAACTTTACATCACACCAAATATTTCTTACAACACATTAAATATCTTATATAAAACTCATTCATTCTGCAAATATCCACTCAATCCATTTCAGGGCTATGGGGAAGCTGAAGCTTACATTGGTACTCATTGATTATAATGCACAGCAGGCTGCTCTAACACACACACACACACACACACACACACACACACACACACACACACACACACACACACACACACACACACACACACACAAACAACCCCCCCCCCAACACACAGACTCAGTCTCACACTGTGTGCAGTTTTGAGGAATACCAGTTAACATGTGACATGTTGTACGGATGTTGAAGGATGTGGAGAACAGACTGATAGCGGCACAGGAAGCATGTGTAAATTTTACAGACAGCACCCCACCCAAGTGAACTGCGGAATCATGCATTGTGAGGGAACATTGTTAAACTAGTGAGTGCTCCTCTGAGCCACCTTAATTTTATAGCATTGGATATGAATTTAATTTATATGAGTAGTATTTATGCTGGGAGTATAGCATCCTTAAAGAATGTATTTCCCATTCTGCTTTATACAAATGTCATTTCAGTTTGGCACCCTTTGTAAGAAATGAACTGGATGAACAAGTATTGAGAGGTAGCAGTGCTTGCTGCTGTACCACTGTGCTGCCCTGAGCTTATAATTAAGTAATGATCTATTACCAGGTGTGTGTGTGTGTGTGTGTGTGTGTGTGTGTGTGTGTGTGTGTGTGTGTAAGTAATGCTGGATTTGCCTACGACTGGTATGGTTTGATCACAAAGGTGAAGCCAAAGTAATCAAACAAAACAAGTCATGGGTATACCCAGCATTACCTACACACAGGAGTGGATTATTGCAATTGTACAATGATATTGTTTCTCAAAATTCTTCTTGTGGTCTCTTTCATCATCTTTTATGGCTGGGGATGGCTTCCTAGTTTACTGCACATGCATGGGGCTTGTATGCAGATGCTTGCAAAACATAAAAGGTTCAAAGCAGTTTGTGCCACTTTTTTCTTTTTCAGGAAATAAATATGCTCTACACAGTACATGAGTACGCCTGTGGACCCCGATATCCTGGTGATAGGTCTAAAGTATTGTTCAAAATTTTGTAACCTTGCTTTGCTCTTTGTTTGTTATGTCTGCTTTTAGAACTCCAAAAAAGAACAAACTGCTAAAATAACAAAAAAGCAAGCAGGCAGTAAGTACTCCAAACCATACTATTTAATGTGAGCGCTTTCGTCAGAGACAATGCTCCAACTTCATCAGACAAAAGAAAAGACAACAATTAACCACTTTATATACTTACAAGTGGATGCAGTTAAAATGATCACAAATTAATCGTCAGTAAATTACATTCACTAATTCATGTAGGGTTATAAAAACATCTAACTTCATTATGGCAACAGTAAACAATTCAACTAATACAAGATATCTTCTCCATTTACAATGTGTATACTTAAAACCATACACTAAACATATCAGAAACCTATACATAAATACATGCATGTAATAAAAATATATGTTAAAGGTTAACAACACCCTTTCAGCTAAAATACTAGAAGAGCTAAACACATAGTTAATACAAGTGTGAGTAATTATAAAGTAGAAATTAAAAATTAAATGATTTTTCCTTAATTATTCCTGCATTTAAAAATGCAACTTATGTACATGAGTATATATATTTATGTGTGAATAACAGACCAAAAAACGTGGTCCAGTAGACAAGTATATGTAAATGCAACCTTATGGTAAATATAACACTGATTGTAGGTAGGCAAACAAAGGCCAATGTGACACTTACTGTAGAAAGGCATACAAAATATGCTTAAACACTTAGTTAGAAAAACTGAAGTGCTGGTCCACAAGCTATAGGCACTACCTAGCAAGTGCTTTAAGCTTTAAAAGGCATTTGATTGATACATATTCGTTAAGGCCAGGAGGTATGTGGGCCAATGTACGAACATGCCACATAAGCTCACATTCCTCAAGTTTAAGTTCCCGTGGACCTCCTCATATATTATGTTCTAACTGTTGTTTTACTGCAAACATAAACTTGTAATCTAAAATGTGTTTTGCCAATGCATTTGCAGTAATCTGTTTGTGTATGCTGTGCTGGTGTTCGTATATCCTTTGTTTTATTTGTCTTTTGGTTTTGTCAATTTAGTACGATGTGCACTCCTCGCATTAGACTACCCCTTTGGTGTCACAGTTAAACCTGCCTTCTATATTGCATGCTCTGTTCCTAATACAAAGTATGTTGCCCGTTTTAATAAATTTACATTGAGGGCAACTACCACATTTTGCCATACCAAGACTACCCTTACATATTTTTCTCTGTTTCTCTAACAGGCATTTCATATTGGGTCCCCTCTTATACATGAATCATGGGGCTGCTTCCAATATTTTATCGAGACCATTTTCTTCCAGAATTATGGTCCAATTCTTAAAAATAATGCCCCTAATGTTTTTGGAATCTGTAGAATAGGTAACAAGAAATCCTGTGCCTGTATCAAGTGTTGGGTTCGCCCTCTTTTGAAAGATGTATTATGTATTGCTTCATAGCCTTTGTGTACAATAGGTCTAAAATACCTTGACAGCCTTTTAGTACTTACCTCATGGAAGATGTAATCAAGAAAACTTAGTGGGTACCCTCTCCTGAGGAACATAGATTTTAACAAATCACATTCTATCATGTAATCATTGTCACTCAAAACCATCCTAGCAGCCCTAACTACCTGTCCCTTGACAACCGTCTTCTTCTGATGGTAAGGACGGCTGCTGGAAAAATGTAAAAAAGAATTTGAGTAAGTGGGTTTACGATAGATGGTGGTGGCATATCTACTATTCATCCTATCTTTAAACAGATGTACATCCAAAAAGTTAATGGAATATATACCCACTTGGAATGTAAATTCCAGAAACTCAGTTAAAGTGGTGATATCTGCAATAAAGGACTCTATACGGGTGGCCACAATTTCCAAATGAAACGCATGTCAACCTGGTATCTTGTATACCAAACCACGTAATCTTTGAACATTGTGTTGTTAAACAAAAAAACTCTCTCCCAACAGGCCATCACGCAGTTGGTGAAACTGTTACTACAGGGTGAACCCATTGCAATACCTGCTTTCTGAAGAAATAATTGCCCATTAAACCATAGACAATTGTTAGACAAGACTATCTCTAGATGTCTGCTTTTAGGGATGAAGAAAGTTTTACTCCTTGTTAACATATGCATTGCTTTCCCTCTTAGCATAATGAAGAACAAGGAGACTATTCAAAGCAGACAGATTCACTGCTTGTTGCAATCAGTACATATGTTTCTGAATAAAGATTAGCTGCCATTGTATAGTATTGGATATTTGTACTTTAGATGTAATGCTCATGCTGAGATTACAGCAGGTATTAGGTGGTTCTTTAAGGAATATATTACACATCTAAACTTAGAAAACTGCTGGCTCAGTTTTGTAAAGTTTATTTTACAGCACATTGCATATTTTTTATTTATTTGGTAACTACAGTCATTAGTTATTTGCAATTTCCCTGCAACCCCCAGCTATGCATGCACTTTTAGCATATACAGAATGTACTTCTGTTTTATATAGCTAATACCTAAGGCCAAAATTGAATTATTTTGATATTTTGTTAATGATTTCTTCATTGAATGGTAAGGATGTGAATACAAATTATCATTTTGTGATCTTATGGGATGATGTTGTAAGCTTTTAACACATGATATTCATCATATTAGATTAATTCTAGCATTTCGTGATAGTATATTCATGCATTTAATGCTGGGTGGACTTCTATTGTAAGAGAATTAGTACTAAGTTTGCAGTTGGACTGAATAGCTACTATCCATGCTGTCTTACTGCCAAAATACCAGGGGACCAGGATATAAGGGCTATTAAAACACTTCTGATCCTTCTAATATTTCTAGAGAGATGGCAGAAGTAAGAACTTGCTTTTTGAAATGGATTATTAACCAGATTTGCACCAGAATATTGAAAATAATGTTATGGCTTATTTATTTCTTGAAAAATATTTCTGTATATTGGCACTCATAATAGTAATACATCTGTTGTTTTTCATTTGATATCACTTAAAATATGTCACAGCTGAACAAGAGAAACAAATTAGATATGTATCACAAAAAATCAGATTGTTAAAAAGTTACATTTTTTCTTTTTTGATAACAGTTGTGTTTTTTATCTTTTCTACTGTTGAACAGCTAATATGAGATATTGAAAGTATTGTAGTTTATGAAATAAAATTAACATTTTTGTTAGATATAATATTAGCAGTACACAGACTTACCAGGCATTATATAATCATGGCCAGCCTTAGATGTTAGTGAACTAAGTGGCCACCTATGGTGCCAATTTGTCAAGGGCATTTTTCCAACTTATTTATTTTTTCCATCAAATCACAAAAGCTGCTGTTGTGGCATCTGTGTTCAAACACTACAGCTGCAGTGCCTTGTAAAATAGCACTGTACATTTAAATTTCCAGGCTTTCTGTTCATTTCTACTTTTGTTATTGACAACCAGGAAGAGAGCCTGAAAAGCCTGTTTAATGGGTCATTTAGACTGTGGGTGGTATTAGAAAACCTAGAAATGTTGATCATTAGAGTTGTAATAGCTGTGATAACAATGGAAACAATATTGTGAATCTGTAGCTGGTGGCAATATGAAGGCCTGCAAGAAAATTATCTGTTTGGAAGTGCAGCTCTCTTAGAACTGTCTGGTTTGCAGCAGGTATTTTTTTTTTCACTCTGGCAGTTAACAAGTTATAAAGGTCAGTGGATAGCTTTGCAAGATTAATTTACATTTGTGTGAACCAAACTGAAATATACTGTGACTGACTACTGTATGGGTGAAACTGTTAAAATAAATCACAGCAGTCATTATTATTTATTTTATTAAAAAGATACATCTGAGGTGTACACAATTAACAAAAATCATATGATTGCTAAGCATGTGAGCTGTCTGTGGCTGAATGTGACTGACCCAGACCTGTTGTTGCTTACTAGAGTTTAACAGTTATTATTCTGGCTTTGCAGAATTAATGCATATTTGTGTAAAGTATGTTAGAATGGTTTATTGTGGCTGGCTACAGGGTTTTGTGTGAAAAATATTTGAAGTAAATGACTGTGGTCATTATTTTTTGTTACCTTCAGATATCTGAGGTGTCCATAGTCAACAAAATAGATACAATTGTGGAGTATGGTGGGCTGCCTGTGGTGTAAATAACTGACCATACTGTTATTTATTTAAGTTAAATGGTCATTATTCTGGTTTTATATGACTAATGTGAATTTGTATGAAACAAGATATAATTCATAATTACATCTACTCTTTATGTGAAACAGAGTTGAAATACATTACTTTAACTATTTTATAATAGACATCTGAAATGTACACAGTCAGCAATATGGTTATATCTGCTGGACACAGGGGTTGTCTGTGGATGAAAGTCACTGACACTGGACTTGTCTGTTCAAGTTGAACAGACAAACTGACCTTACAAGCTTAGTGAGCATCTATGTGTGTGTATAAAACACATTTGGAATGCATTACTTTGGCTGTTTTATTTTCGATAACTATATGTCTGAGCTTTGTGCAATCACCAAAGTGGCTATATTTATGGATATAGGGGCTGTTTATGCATGAAAATAATTAATCCAGTGTCAGTGGCACAACAGCTAGAACACTCATCTTTGGTGCACAAGGCTTTGGGTTCTGTTCCAGCAACAGGGAGATGGATTGCTGACACTGCAGTGCAGCATAAGGGTGGCTGTTACACTCCTGAGTGTGTTGTCCTTGAGATGAGATGTTAAACTAAGCCTCCATTTGCCTGAGTTGGTGGTAACTCAGGTGGATGCAAAAAAATCTCATGGCACCTATCAAAAAGGATAGAGGGTGTTCCTCAATGTCCTGGCCAAATTTCTGCATTTAGTATAAATACCATATCAGGTCTCACTTGAAAAAGACACTATTAGCCTAGTGGGGCAAATCTGGTCAACATAGGATAAATAAATAAATAAACAAACAAATAAATAAATAAATAAGTAGTCCTTCCATCATGAATAAGTTAAACAGTCATTAATTTAATTTTGTTGGACTAGTGTGCCTTTGGTTCATAGGTTCATAGGCAGGTACTAGGTTATTGGTCCTAGGTCCTATACAAGCCTAGCCAAAAAGGTACCCTGGCTTTCGCCACCCAAGAAAATTATTTTCCTGTGCCCCTGTCAAGCAGAACCACAGAAGGGATCCCCGGGGTGAATTTCCTATTACCCATCCAATCATCAAGATTTTTCTTGAAGAGTGCTAATGAGGAGCTCTGTTTGACATAGATAGGTAGTCTGTTCCAAAGTATGGGAAATCTCTGGGACAGGAATCTATCCCTCCAGCATGTTCTGTTCATTATGGTGACAAGGTTTAGGTCCCTAGAC
Organism: Protopterus annectens; assembly: GCF_019279795.1. Lineage (NCBI taxonomy): Eukaryota > Metazoa > Chordata > Ceratodontiformes > Protopteridae > Protopterus > Protopterus annectens. The sequence goes on along the minus strand of NC_056730.1, from coordinate 965,978,511 downwards.
CTTGTAGCTCGGAGGGATTGGGATTTCTTTAAGTGGAGCATGTCCAACAGCTCTGGGTTTGACATAGCTTTGTATGTTAGACAGAGATCGCCTCTGAGTAGGCGATATGCGACGGAGTAAAGCTGGAGTTTTTTGAGACTGTCTGCGTAAGATGTTTGAGGCCAGTAATCCTCTTTGTGAGGTATTTTTGCGGCCTTTCCAGTTGTTGTAGATGTCTTGTGAGGTACATACCTAAAGGGGCGTTGTACTCTATAATGGGTCTAATGAATGATGAGTAGAGGGGAACAATTACCTCTTTTTTTCTGGATGAGAAACCTTTTGTGATAAGGTGTGCCACGTAGAAGGATTTCCTGACCACTGTGGCGATGTGATTATCAAAGGAGAGACTACCTTCCACCTGTGTCCCAAGGTCTCTCATCACACTTTCAGTGTTAAGTAGACTACCGCCTATGTGGTAGTTCATGGGTATAGAGTTTTTACCAAAGGGGATGACAATGCACTTTTTGGCATTGAGCTTGAGACCATGTCTTTGACACCAGGCATCTGTCTCAGTGAGGCCCTTTTGTAGGATGTCCACATCGTTAGGAGTTTCAATTATGGCTCCTCATTTGCAGTCATCTGCAAATTTAGTTAGCCAAAGACCTTCTGTGTTAGCCTGTACTTCAGAGAAGTAGATACCAAACAGGAGAGGACCCAAGACTGAACCTTGTGGTACTCCACTTGTCACTGGTCTGAAGTCTGATTTGGAGTCTGCCACTTTCACTGTGTGGGTTCTTTCAGTAAGCCAGTTGGCAACCCATCTTGTGACATAGGGATTTATACCTAGTTTAGTGAGTTTATCTATAATTCCAGAGTGGGGGATGGTGTTGAACGCCTTGGCGAGATCTAGATAGGCTGTGTGAACCACCTTACCCTCATCTATGGCTTTGTTGACTACTTCAAAGAAGTCTATCAGGTTTAGGAGACATGATCTGCCTTTTACAAACCCAAGAGTGGGGTCCAGAGTTTGGAGATCTCCATTGTCTTTGTTTATAAGTTCCATGATGATACGTTCCATGGCCTTGCAGACGAGGCTCGTCAGGCTAATGGGGCAGTAGTTCCCGGGGTCTGTTGTGGCCCCCCACCTTTGTGGAGTGGGATAACTGTCGCAGTGCACCATTCAATGGGCACAGAGGCTGAGGTGAGGCTAAGATTGAACATGGTACTTAAGTGGGGTGCCAGTTCATTCTGTAGTTCATGTAGAAGGCAGCCTGGGATGTTGTCAGGTCCCATGGATGCTGTGTTCTTGGCTTTGGAGAGTGAAGTTTTTACCTGTGCAGCCGTGATTACAGGAACTTTGCATTCTTCCAGTATAAAGATGGGCCCTTTAGGGGGTGAGAGGGGGGCTAAAGTTAGCACTGAACCTATCTGCCAGGATGTTGGCAATATCAGTTGGTTCTATATATTTAGTGTCATTGTGCTGTAACTCAGAGCAGATCTGAGTGTTGCCATTGAGATTTTTTTGAGAGAGCTATAGAATGCTTTGTGATTGTCTTTAGAATCAGTGGCAATTTTGTTTTCATAACTAGCTTTGGAGGATTTTATGAGGGATCTCAGCTTCTTACTGAGGCTGACCAGGGAGTTCCTCCAATCATGGGATTTTACTCTTTTTTGCAACAGTTTCTTTCTTCTGTTGTAGAGTTTGTTTATGGCAGAAGACCACCAGATTGGCTTCCTTTTTTTGGAGGATAGCATCTTGGTTCTGTTAGGGATAGCATGATCCATGCACTCGTGTAAGTGCTTATAAAGTGCATCTGTGTAGGATTTAGCAGTCATACCTCTATTGTCCATCTGCATGGGTATCGTGAAGTTTGCCACTTCTGTCTTAAGAAGCGTGAAGTTGGCTTTGGAGAAATTTTTTTATGGTTGTTTTCCTAATGGGGGTGGGAGCGTGATGTGGATGTCTAGGGTGATTAGCTTGTGGTCGGATCTGACCAACGAGGAGCTGACTGCTGGTGTGGAACACCGGTCACCCATGTTGGTGATGACCAGGTCTAGGATATTGTTGCCCCTGGTGGGGGTGTGGATAAGTTGATCCAAAGCGTTGGAATTGATGATTTCCAGAAAACGTTGAGCAAAAGAGTTGTTACATGAGTAGTTTTCCCAGTTAATGGTAGGGTAGTTGAAATCACCCATTATTAGAGTGTTGGTTTGTACCTTAATATTTTCCAGTGTATCAAGAAAAGAGGAGTGGGAATCCTGGGGCATGGTGGGGGGTCTGTAGCAAGCTACAATCTGGATTGTGGTTTTGCCCAGAGTTATTTGAACTTGGATAGCCTCGGATGCATTATGTTGAGCAACTAGCTTGGAGGTGTGGATATCCTTAATGAATATGGACATGCCTCTACCTTTAGTGTTTCGGTCTGGGTTTGGTGGCCAAAAGGCGTGGTATGAATTATAGCCTGGTAATGCAGGGGTGCTCTCTGGAGCTTTGAATCAGGTCTCTGTCACTGCACATATGTCAATGTTCTCCATTTTAAGGAGTGCCTCGAGTGAGTGCATTTTGAGGTTTAGACTTCTAGCATTGAGTAGCATTACCCTCAGATTTTGCTTGCTTGTACCTGTTATGGCGGTGAATTTGTCATTTGAACCTTGCCTGGAAAAGGCACTATAGGGGTGGCAAGAGCCTTTGCCAGTATCTGGAATAATTTTAAATGTTTTGCTGTGGCCTGTTTAAAATCATAATCAAACATCTGAGGTGTGTGTAGTCAGTCAAGGTAGCTATAATAAATGGGTATATAAACTATTTACACATAAAAGTAACTTAATGCTGGTGTTGTCTTATTACAGTTAGACAGACACTGAAGTGGTTTGGCAGTAACAGTGTCATTAGTTTGTAGTATTTGCTCATTTCATTGTAAAATGATCACTGCTTTGGCTTGTGCATGTGTGAGGGGATGTTGCAGTGTATCTTAAGTTGGGCATAATCTCTTTCACTTTTGATCACAGTTGAGCATTAGCACTGTGCACAATAAGTGGCTGATGTTAATGGGCTGAAAAGTTGTGTGTGGAAACCACTGATTACTGGCACAGTGATGCGTTGAGTAGCATTGCCATCTTACAACATTTGTTTCTCTGTTTGAGTTCTTGGCTATGGGCTTTCTGTCTGGAGTCTACATGTCCTGCCCTGCCTCTGTTTGGGACTTGATGAAATTACACTAAGTTTTTACTTCTTAACCAACTAGAACCCAGGCAAAGTTTGTCTCCTTTATTGTGTTCACACATAGTAAAACATAATTCCATTGATACTATGCCCCTTGAAACCCACGATATTTATACCTGAAACCATGGATCACCACTTTCTACTGTCTGGTAATGCAGGGGTGCTCTCTGGAGCTTTGAATCAGGTCTCTGTCACTGCACATATGTCAATGTTCTCCATTTTAAGGAGTGCCTCGAGTGAGTCAGCCTGTAGGAAATGGTAGTCTTGAGACAACGTAGCAAGTGTCTAATGTTTTTTGACAGTCACTTAATTCTTCAGCAATCTGATACAGTATATGACAGCTGTACTTATGCCCTGCCTCTGGAAGCAAAACTCCTACACACGGCCACTACAAATACCAAAAAGGTTGTCCAAAATTCACAACACTACACAATACCTGCCATGCACACTACAGAATGAATGCATAGACCTACAAATGCTGAGGCTGTTACAAGTAATCTATTCAATCCAAAACCTCAAAGACCTCTCAGCACAGTAATTGCAATAAAGACCCTTAGCAACCTCAAAAACATACTATCAAAATAACAGCCACCATAACACATTCAGTTTCAACTCACAGTGTCTCTAATGCTAAGCCCATATGGCAGACCATCACACAATCCAACAATTTGGACATAAAAAACCTCATTGTAACGCACACTAATGTCTACTACAAAGGCTGAGCAAGGAGAAGGTTATGGTTAGCTGCTTGTTGGGGTTAAAGATCCATCAGATCATATATGCACTTAGGTCATGGAACTACAAGTATGAGTTTGACTCAATCATAGTCCATGCTGGCATAAATGATCGGAGACATACCTACCTATACTTTATGAAGAGAAGTATCATGGAAGTCTCGGACTATATGTGCCAGGCCAGTATGCACCTAACATTGAGCAGTATTCTACCTTCTCTAAGGATGATGCTATAATATGAGCAGAAGATACCTCACTTAAATAATTGGCTTAGTTGTTGGTGTCTTTTAAAGAGGATACATGCAGATGGTCTGTACCTGTCCCTATTAGGCTTTTGAGGCTAAAACATCATTCACTTTCATAGTGCATTTTTAGGCATTAAAACCAACCCATGAAAATCGAAAGGTATTGCAGCTCAATGCCAGGAATCTAAACAAGAAACTCCACACCCTGCAATCTCTCTTCACCCTGGAGAAAGTAGTCAGCTGTACAATAACTGAGACAGGGTTTAGAATTGCAGAGAGTACCCCTGCAATGCAGCACTATATGGCCCTCCATCCATTTAGACCTGTTACTGCACAAGAAGGAATAGAAGGTGGAGGTGTCTCAATTTATATAAAAAAGAAACACACCACAAGGTCAGTCAAGTAGTCTGACATGCCTGAGCTTCTTCACATTTAAATTACCACAGACAAATTCCCATACCATACCCTTGCAAGCTATAGGTCCCCTATATGACCCTGGAAACCCATAACACATATTTAAATATGGAGATGCTGCCCATTTAACCCAACACCAAATTCAAGGGCAACTTTAACTACCCCAGTAAGAACTGGGAATCATACAAGACCCCTAACCTGCAGGTCCAGAGATTCCTGGACTTAGTAAACACATATGCCTGGACCAGATAGCCCTATGCCCCACTAGGGGTACTAACATCCTAAAACTAGTCTTCACCAAAACTGGAACTTTGCAACCCCACCAAGTGTATTGTCCTTACTAGTCAGGTCATACCATAAAGCTGTCTCCTTTGAAATAAAAATAAAATCCAGGACCCCAGGTAACCCTGGAACTTTTAGAAGTCACTGCAAGGCAAACCTTCTACTTCTAAGTGACACCCTGGCAATATTCCAAGCTCCCACAACCCAGTGAGCACTACTGCCTACACTATATCATTCAAAGGAACTGGCTACAATCATGTATACAGCTCTATAGAGGCAGTGATACCTACGCAAAATAAATTCATGACAGAGTAAAAAACAAGCCACCCTGGTGGAATCACAGCATCAATAGATTATTTAACAAAAGGAAGAAAATTTTGGAGAAACATAGAAGGTTCAATACCCAGCAAGGTAAGAACTCCCTCATCAAACTAATACAACTCAGGGAATTGATTAAGTCAATTAAGACCAAATCTGAGGTAAAAGTCACCTTGCAGGCGTAGGATAACCTCAACACATTCTTCAGTTATGCCTGAAACCTCAAAGGCAAATAACAGCTGAATTGTAAATGGAACAACCTATACTAAGTCAAGTCAGTGGACATATGAAATTTACTGGCTAATAAAGTCAGCTTCAGTTTTAGTTCACTTTCTTCTGCAGATACCTCTCTTGAAATACCCTAACCATAGCTCCCCCAGATATCACAAAGGAACAGGACCTCAATGTACTTTCAAGGGCAAAAAACAGTGTGTCAATGGTACCTGATTATATCTCAGGATGCCTCCCTAACATCTCCATTTTGGGGCTTCTAAAAGCACTGTTTAATCATAGGCTCCAAACAGGCTTTGTGCCACTTGAATGGAAGACTGCAACTGTTATCCCACTATACAAAGGCAAGGTGTTCATGGACTTGGGAAACTATTGACCCCTAAATCTGACTAGTGTGATATGCAAGGCCATGGAAAGAATTATCATAGACATGATAAATAATGACACAGGAAACCTTCAGATGCTGGATCCAGCTCAGTTTGTTTTCATGAAAGGAAGGCCATGACTATTCAACCTTGTGGACTTCTTTGATAAGGTCACCAAAGGCAAAGAATGAGGGCAAAATTCTACATACTGCCTATACTGATCTGGCCAAAGAATTTGACATAATTTCACATTTGGGCATTAGAGACAAGCTCACTGAATCAGGTAAATACCCCTGCATCATCTACTGCATAGCCAAATAGCTCACATAGCGTCCAATAAGTTAAGATAGGGGAGTCTACCTCCAAAAAAAGGCCAGTCACTTGTGGAGTCCCTTAGGGCTGGGGGCACTCCTATTTGGCATCTACTTTGTCTTAAGTCAAAAGTAATGTCAAAGTCTCTGGCTGCCCATATTCACAGATGATTGCACATAGGTGCAGTCATTGAATAAACTCAGGACACAAACATCCTTAAAGTAGACTTGACACAGACTAATAACTGGTGCCGGTTTCTTGGTCTTAAACTCAAGGCTATAAAGTGTATAATAGTATCCATCAGTAAGATGGCCACCCCTGCAGATAACTACATTGATAATACAGCCCTAAGAGTAGACTCAATAGTTAAGAATTTGGGACCAAATGTAGACAGTGACTTGGCCTTTGACCATCACTTTCCTATAATAGTAAGAAAATAATTCCATGTTGTATAACTCATGCACAAGGATACAGCATACAGGTCCGAAGATGTCATTGTTCCATTGTACTCTGCTCTCATAAGACCAATCATCAGTACAATACACCCTTCAGTATGTACCTGATCATGCACATATAACACCTGGAGTGACTACAGAGGTTCATCACAAAAAGAATATGTGGGATAGACAACAAGATCTATTTGGACCATCTCAAAGCATTGTCCTTATACTCATTCTCTTACAGGCTGCTGAGAGTCAACCTATGCCTAGCTTACAAAGCTTTTCCTGATCTAGCCTTAATGCACATCCGCAAAACAAACATCAATAGAAATACCTGACCCAGTGACCTAAACCTAGTCTACAACATAAAGAGAGCATCCTGGAGGGATAGCTATTTGTGTCTTAGAGGCTGCCACTTCTACAGAGCAGGTTTCCCTGCACTTATTCAACTGAAACCTGGATCACTGGATGGGGAATCACAAATTTACCTCTGGTCTGGCACCTATGTCTCTGTTAGAGATAAGAAGCTTGTAAATGCCTGACCACTCATGCCCAAGTTAATACCCCCCACATAACTTATAAGAACAATTTCTTTCTAATATTTCTGGGAAGCATAATTAGGCTTAAAAATGCCATTTAGGGCCATTAGCCTATTATTCTCCTATGATCCTATGCATTCTGCAGCTCTGGATTCCTCTGCAACCCAAAGAAATGCCATAGGTAAACTGGCTTTGCTTCATGTTGCCTGGAGACAAGCATGAATAGTGTATGTGTGAGTGAGTATGTGTGTGTGCATGTATGTGTCTGTGCATGCACAAATATATGTTGTGATAGACCTAGATTGCCAGGGTTTGTGTCAGTGTGTGTGTTTGTGTGTGCATGTGTGTGTGTATATATGTGTGTATGTGTGTGTGTGTGTGTGTGTGTGTGTGTGTGTGTGTGTGTGTGTGTGTGTGTGTGGGGTAAATGTGTGGGAAAAATAATATCACTGATTTCCGCTGTGGTCAGACACAGTATTTGTGGGGGGATATTCATAGTTACTCCAGACATAGAAATGCAACATATCTCCTTATCCTAGACCAACAGATCCCCAGCTTACTTCAACCAGCCTTGTTCAGAGGTATACAAAAAAGCTAACTATAACTTGAGCAGTGGCTGACTAGGGGCATTCTGGTCAGCATTTCTTTAATTTTTCTTGCAATCAAATCTTACAAGTGTACACAAAATGTTGCTGTAGCCAAAGTTCTTTAGGCTTGCAAGAAAGAAAAATAAAACAGTTAATAACTAATTATCTTTTAAAAAATAAGGCATGCAATGTATCACAGTACATCTAGAGTGTCAAAACTTGAGTCCCATCTATATAAGGATTTTGACACAGGATTAGCGGCAGGGCTCATGCTCTACTTGCTGCAACATACGTGAAAACCAAAAAGCGAAAAAGACACACAAATTAGCTTCTTCCACTGGAAATTTAATGAACGATCTGGTACCTCGGCAATTCGCCTTCAAAGGATCACAGTTCAATAGATTTCAGCATCAACTTTATATACCATTTGAACAATCAATTATTCAATTAATCAAGTGATGCAATCTCTATTAAGAAAAAAAAATCACCTTAAAGTGATCTCAAAAACAGAATATATGCATGCTTTCAAGATATTTTAAACAGACTTCATTTCAAACAATTAAATCCAACAATGACTACAAAAAAACTTATGAAAATTGAAATAAATATTATTATAATACATAAATAAATAAATATATAAATTCATAAACATATGAAATAAATATAAATATATAAATAAGTATACTTAATATTAAGTGTTTGAATATATTATAAAGCCAGTTCCTGATTCAACCCATAAGGCTTCAAAGTGTTGAATTTAATAATCATTCTAGTCTCCAGTTCCAAAAGTTTGCCTACAACATCATCTCCTCTGGAAATAAAAGGTCTTCCTAGTACACTGAATCTCAAACTATCACCATACCCCCCATGATGATCAATAAAATGCTTTGCCACAGGACTGGAAAGGTTGACATTTCTTATATCCTTAAGATATTCAAGCACCCTGATTCTAACCATTCTTTTGGTTTGTGTGGAATTGAAATTAAAATTCAAAATTTCTTTTAAATTCTTTCCCCTTTTGAAAGAAAAATTAACAATATTGGGAAATAACTCACCAATTACTTCATCCTGACAAATTAAATACCAAAATTTTGAATTTTAATTTCAATTCCACACAAAAGGGTCACATAATTTCTAGCGGAACAGGCACCTTTGCATGTGGATCTTGTAGTGTATGTTGTAGGGTTTTGAATGTAGATAGTTTTAACAAAATCAAACATATTCCTAGGGAATACTTTAACTGCAGGTCCACATGTATAGTGTATATTTTGGGGTGCTCTTGTTCTAATGTTTGGTGTGTTGGACAAACCAAAAGAATGTCTTTGCAAGAGGGCTTGATGTTCGAGCCCAATTATGGAACTGAAATGCTGGTGATTAGTGAGAAAATACAGAAACTTGAGAATGACATTGTATCTAGAAAAAGAAACAAGCTTGTTCGTGATCTCAAAGATTACGAGACAGGCATTTTGTTTAATTGGCAACGTGAAGGCACGAGTAACACACGCAATAAATCAAGGGGCAGGAGTTGGAGCAGCGGCTCTAAACGGAGAGGTGTGTCAGCTTCATCAGTGTCTTCCGGAGAAGGGAATTCGACGAAGAATGTTTCTTTTGCAAGGACTGTAACACACAGTAGAGTTCCTGATAGAGAAAATCAAATTGCTAATGATGACATTCTTGATACTAATGTGAACTTTCGTAATGATACAGCCAATGGTGGAAACAGGAGAAACGGAAGGAAAGGGCGGAACAGATTCAAATGAAGGTCTGTCTGAATTGACTTTACAAGCGCAGTGTTTAAAATGCATTAATTTGTCTAGTTTGTCTATTAATGACAATATGCTCAAAGTTTTAAACAAGGGTAGCAAGTTTGTACCTACTTTTTTCCCTTCTTTAGCTGACATCTATTTTGAGGTCAGAAGCTTTGTTAGAAAACTTTTGTTAAGGGTGTTTTTTGCAAAACTTAATGAAACAAGTATGCATAAATTGTGTAATGATGAACAAGAAATTTCTAGTGACTCTGACTTAGATGACAGCCTGTTAAATCTTTCAATTTATAATTATGAATGGGATGAAAGTAACATCAGTGATGAACATTTTTCCTCTGTAGATAATACCAATTCTGTTGAGAATATTGAAAATGCTTCCTTTTACACTGGTTATGGCAAATTACCCTTTCCTATTTTGAAACATGCTGATAGTAAATTTTTTCCACACATTGCAGTGCCTGCAATTTCTACCTTTCAAAAGGTTCTCTTTAAAGAGCTAGAACTTTCCTTTTGGAAGTTTTGTAGAGAAAAAAGGCATTATAATTTGAACAAGGATGAATGGTATGCCTTACAAGAATTGAAAAAATGTAAGAAGGATTATATATTTAAATGTGCCGATAAAGGCGGAAACTGGGTAATCATGGACAAAATAAACTATTGTTCCATGGTGGGGAAGTTGTTGTCAAATTCTGATGAATATAAGAGGTTGGATAATGATCCTACTCTGACATATAACAGTGAATTGTTACTTATTTTGGAAAAAGGTGAACGTTTGGGGTTTTTGTCGCAGAACAATGTTAAAAAAATGTATATACGTCAACCTACTGTGCCTATTTTATATGCTTTATCCAAAGTTCACAAAAATTTGTTAGAACCCCCAGGTAGGCCCATCATATCTGGGATTGGTTCTTTTCTTGAAAATGTTAATTTGTTATTGGATTTTCAGTTGAAGGATTATTTGAAGAGAGTAGTGGCTCATATTAAGAATACACAGGATTTAATTAATCACATTTCCGGCTTAGAATGGAACCATGAGTATTACTGGGTCACTATTGATGTTAAATCCCTCTATACCAATATTGACAAACAGCGGGGACTTGAATCCGTCCAACATATGTTGGGTGAAGGTCCTAGAACTTCCTTTTTGGTTTATTTATTGGAATTTTGTCTTACACACAGCTATTTTTGTTTTAATAATGAATTCTTCTTACAAATCAAAGGCACTGCAATGGGTGCGGCATATGCGCCATCATATGCCATTATTTATATGGATTTTTTTTAAAGAAAATTCATATATTCGAGTGAATTTTTCAAAAATAATGTGATTATGTATAAGCGATACATAGATGATTTAATTTTCATCTGTAAAGGGGAAATTTGCGAGTTTTTAGATTTTTTTACTATACTGAATGATAATGAACATAAGTTACAATTTTCTTATGAGCTCAATAGGAGTGAGATTAATTTTCTTGACTTAACCTTTTTTGAAATAGATAACAAAATACATTTCAGACCTTATAGGAAACAAACATCAGTTAACATGTTTTTACATTCCACCAGTATGCATCCCCGGCATTTGATTAATGCTTTGCCTTCAGGGGAGTTTCAAAGAATTCGGAATCACACGAGTGTTAAAGAAGAACTGGATAAGGAATTGAACATAGTACTTTCCAGGCTGTTGGAAAGGGGATATGATTATAATCACTTATTGCGGTGTCGTGATGGACAGACAAGTGAGCATATTAGGGCTCCCAGTCTTGTAGAACATACCAAACATTTGGTTACTAATAATTGTGTTGAGAAAACTGATGTTGAGAAAGTATTTTTTGTAACGAAATTCACCCCTTTTCATAAAATAACGACTTCTACCATTAGAAAATTTTGGTATTTCATTTGTCAGGATGAAGTAATTGGTGAGTTATTTCCCAATATTGTTAATTTTTCTTTCAAAAGGGGAAAAAATTTTAAAGAAATTTTGAATTTTAATTTCAATTCCACACAAAAGGGTCACATAATTTCTAGCAGAACAGGCACCTTTGCATGTGGATCTTGTAGTGTATGTTGTAGGGTTTTGAATGTAGATAGTTTTAACAAAATCAAACATATTCCTAGGGAATACTTTAACTGCAGGTCCACATGTATAGTGTATATTTTGGGGTGCTCTTGTTCTAATGTTTGGTATGTTGGACAAACCAAAAGAATGGTTAGAATCAGGGTGCTTGAACATCTTAAGGATATAAGAAATGTCAACCTTTCCAGTCCTGTGGCAAAGCATTTTATTGATCATCATGGGGGTGTGGTGATAGTTTGAGATTCAGTGTACTAGGAAGACCTTTTATTTCCAGAGGAGATGATGTTGTAGGCAAACTTTTGGAACTGGAGACTAGAATGATTATTAAATTCAACACTTTGAAGCCTTATGGGTTGAATCAGGAACTGGCTTTATAATATATTCAAACACTTAATATTAAGTATACTTATTTATATATTTATATTTATTTCATATGTTTATGAATTTATATATTTATTTATTTATGTATTATAATAATATTTATTTCAATTTTCATAAGTTTTTTTGTAGTCATTGTTGGATTTAATTGTTTGAAATGAAGTCTGTTTAAAATATCTTGAAAGCATGCATATATTCTGTTTTTGAGATCACTTTAAGGTGACATTTTTTTCTTAATAGAGATTGCATCACTTGATTAATTGAATAATTGATTGTTCAAATGGTATATAAAGTTGATGCTGAAATCTATTGAACTGTGATCCTTTGAAGGCGAATTGCCGAGGTACCAGATCGTTCATTAAATTTCCAGTGGAAGAAGCTAATTTGTGTGTCTCATGCTCTACTTCTCCCCAGGTCCCACCTTGGGTAAAACCAGCCCAGTTCAGAGGTGTGTAAAGAAGGTTGCTATTACTGGTATGTGGACAGGCTGGGGCCATTGTAACATTTTCTACGATTCCTCACAATCAAACTCTAGAAGTGTGCACAGAAGATTGCTATGGCTTGTCTAGAAGGAGTGCACTATTTAGAAGCTACAAGTCAGAATACATTCCTATGATCATTATTTTTTCACTTTTCTCACAATTAGACGTCTAACTTATACGGATAACTCTTTCTGGCAGTAGGTTCCTAGGTTTCTAGGATGTTAAAAGGTTAATGGCCCTAGAGCCCTTACAAGCCTAACCATGTTAATCCTGAGTTACCCCAATTGTCCTTGGTTAGATGGATGTAATTCACAGAGTGAGTCTATGATCAACACTGATGGGCCCTGTCCAGGCATAAATGACTTGGGTACCACCCCTGGGGTGAATTTGCAGTTTCCCATCCATTTGTCTAGGTTGCACTTGAAAATGGTCAGATGGATTGGAAGTTTATCCCAGAGGAGTGGCAATTTCTGGGAGATATATCTGTCTCTCCAGCATGTTCTGTTTATGTCACAGGATAAGTTAAGTTCCGTAGAGTGAGTGGCTCTTGTGCCATTTGACTTTTGGATGTGAAGCATTTCTGTTAGGGGTGGGTCAGAGACTGCCCTGTAAGCTAGGCACAAGTTACCTCTCAAAAGCCTATAAGATACAGAGTACAGTGGCAGGGCTTTTTTCTTATCCACATAAGCCATGGTTTGGTGCCCCTGTATTTTTTGGTGAGAAACCTCTGGGGTCTCTCCAGCTGCTGCAAGTGTCTGGTGAGGTACATGCAAAAGGGAGCAATGTGTGCTATTAATGGTCTGATGAGGTTCGAGTACAGTGGAGTTATAACATCCTTTCCTTACCACTGTGGAAACTTGGTGGTCGACGTTCAGATTGCTATGAACCTATGTTACCAAATCTCGCACCACTGGGTTTGAACCTGAGGGGGTGCTGTCACTATTGTAATTAGCGGGGAATTCCACTTCGTCAAAGGGGATAATAATGCACTTTTTTGCATTTAGTTTTAGTCTGTGGCTCTGGCACCAAATCATTTGTCTGTGTTAGCCCTTGCTGTGATATGTTAAAATTGTTGGGGGACTCAAAGATTGCACTGAATTTGCAATCATCAGCAAACATGGTAAGCCAAAGGCAGGCTACTTTCCCTGGACTTCCAAGAAACAGATTACAAACAGTAAAGAACCCGGCACAAATCCTTTCAGTATGTTATTGGTGACTGGCCTACAGGTAGAGTTGGAGTCACCAACTTTGACAGTATGTGTTCTATCAGTGAGCCAATTAGTTACCCATCTATTGACGTAAGCATTAACGCCCAGCTGGGAGAGTTTCTCAATGATACCTGAGTAGGGGATTGTGTCAAAAGCCTTGGCTAGGTCAAGATAGGTGGTATGCATGGTCTTACCTTCATCCAGGGCTTTGGTGACTTTCTTGAATAAGTCTACTAGGATTAACAGGCATGCTCTACCCTTAATGAAGCTAAACCGGGTTGGGTCTAGAGGTTGGAGGTTGATTATGTCCTTGTTGATATGTTCCATAAGGATTCTTTTCATGGCCTTGCAGATGAGGCTGGTTAGACTTATTGGTCTATAGTTCCCAAGGTTGGTTGATGCCCCTCCCTTTGTGCAAGGGGATTACTGTTGTTGTTCTCCACTCTGCTGGAACAAAGCCAGTTCTCAGGCTGTAGTTAAAGAGAATGCCAATGGTCTCTACTAGGTCCTGTTTTAGATTGCTTAGTAAGCAACCTGGGATGTTATCTGGTCCCACTGAGGCTGTGTTTTTGGCCTTGGGGACTGCAGATATGACCTGAGCTCTAGAGATACTAGGCAGAGGACAGGTGTCAGGTATGCTTTGGGGTATGGCTTGTGGGGACAGGGGGGTGAAGTTTGCACCACATCCATCAGCTATCAGGTTGACAGTTTCCTCTGGTATAGTATGAGTGTTACTTTCCATTACCAGTTTTACACATAGCTTAGCATTCCCTTTTAGAGTTTAGACATAGTTAAAGAATGCCTTATGATTATCCTTAGATAGGGATGCTATTTTAGTTATATAATTAGCTTTAGAGGAATTTACAAGATTTCTGATTTGCTAGTTCAAGCTGTGGAGAGAATTATTCCTCTGTTGAGTTAGTTCATTCTTGTTCTTAGACATCAGTTTCTTCATCTTGTTATACAACTTGTTTATACTTGAGGTCCACTAGGGTGGCTTGTTTTGTCGAGAGGACCTAATTTTGATCCAGTAAGGTACAGCCAAGTGTTTGTACAGGGCATTTGTGTACACCTCTGCATAAGTGTCATTGTTGTCTGTGATTGCTGGAGGTATAAAACTGTTTATACCATTGCTTAGTAGGCTGTAGTTTGGTTTGAAAAATTTTTTTACTTTTTTGCTCTTCTGCAGTTGTGAAGTCCAATAGTTACTTCAAAGAAAACTGATTTATGGTCCAACCTAACCATTGAGGGCATCACATGGGATGGGAGTGCAATAACCCTTCCATGTTGGTAAGTACTATGTCTAAGATATTTGAGCCCCTTGTGGGGGTGCAGACTATTTGTTCCAAAGCATTTGTATTGGCAAAGTACAGGAACCTCTGGGTGATCATGTTTGTGCTCATATGTGTCACCCAGTCGATGGAAGGATAGTTGAAATCTCCCATGACTAAGGTCTTTGGCTGCATGACTCCAGACTCCAAAGAGAGGGGATTTTGAAGCATCCAGTTCTCAGTAGTTGAGAAGACAGTTTGAGTTTTTGTTTGGAGCTCAGGGAGGTTTGATGCAGAGCAAACTAAAGTTAAGTCATCTGCATATTGCACTATTCCTAACACTAAATGGGTGCATGGAAATCATTAATGAAGATATTGAAGACCATAGGGCCAAGTATGGATCCTGGGGTACCCCGATCAGGGTGGGAAGGAAGGCTGAGGTGCCAGTCTTCCATTTTACCAGCTAAGATCTGTCAGAGAGGTAGCTGCAGAACCAGGTAATGGTATTTTGTGAGAGGTTAAGACTGGAAAAGTGGTGAAGAAGGTGGGTATGGGAGACTGTATCAAAAGCCTTGGAGAGGTCAAGGAGGACTGTGGATACAAGTTCTCCAGAGTCACAGGCATGGTTTGCGATGTCTAGAAAAGAGAGAAGAGCTGTTATTGTGCTATGACCAGGACAGAACCCATGTTGTCTTGGGGTGAGGAGTTGGTTATCTGTAAGAAATGGCATGAGCTGGAGGTGGATGCATTTCTCAAGAATTTTTGAAATGAGGAGAGAATCACTATGGGTTGGAAGTAGGAGATGTTATTATTTTTGCCTCCTTTATGGAGGGGTAGGATAAAGGCTGCACACCAAAGTTTGGGGACATATGATTCATGTATGGATCTATTGATGAGTGTGCTAATGAGGATGGTGATGCTGTCTGCTGCAATTTTTAGAAATAGTGAGGGGATGTTGTCAGAGGCATTGGAACAAGGCTTAAGCTTAGAGAGATTTTTTTATATATGAGGTGGGATGAGTTTGAGATGGAATATGGGAGGAGAGTTTGGGATGGAAGGTTGAGCAGAGGGTTTGAGTTGGGGGAGGTGTTGTTTGGGAATGTTTTGGTGAGTTCTGCTTTATAATTAGTAAAGAAGGAGTTGAACAGAGTAGCTATTTCTGGGTCAGATTGACTAGTGTCAGGGCAAGGGTTGTTTTTGGTGCCTGGGTTGAGAAGAGAGTTGATGGATTTCCAGAACTGTTTGGGGTTCAAGGAATGATTAGACTGGAATTTGGTATAGTATGCTTTTTTGTCTTGTATAATATATTTTTTGGCTAAGTTGTGGAGTTGTTTGTATTTAAGAAGTGTGTCAGGGTGCATATTATGATGGTAGGATTTCCAGGTCTTGTCCCTTTGTTGCATGAGTGTTTTGGTATCTTTAGTAAGCCAAGGGGCGGAATTGGTTCTTATACATTTTATTCCTGAAGGGGCTTGGGAGTTAAGCGTATTTAAGAAGGTTAAGTTGAAGAATTCAACAGCACTGTCCAGAGGAAGAGTTTTTAGAGTGTCCCAATTTATCAGTTTGAGAGAATTGGAGAAAGTTGTGGGGTCAAAGTTTTTGCGATTCTGAGTATGGATATATTGGTATAGGTGAGGAGAGGAGGGGGTTGCTCTATGGATGAAGGCTGGCAAGTGATCACTGATGGAGTCTGGTAAGGTGCCAGTGTGGGAGATTTTATTTGGGTGGGAGACAAGGATCCAGTCCAGTATGGAGCCTGGGGGGTTATTTCTATTGAGTCTGGTAATAACATTTGTGAGTTGAGTCAGTTTACAAAGATTGATTGAAATGGTGGGATTATTGGCAGTAATTTTGTTCCAGTCAGTGTTTACATCTCCTAGGATGTATGTCTCAAGCTTGATATTATATGAGGCCCATAGAAAATTTTCCTCAAATGTATTTATATTGTTTCCAGGGGGGGATATAGAGGGCTATAACACAAATGCTTTTCTGGTTATTTAGTTTGAGATTTCCTATGACTAGTTCAGCGTTGTTGAACTGAGGAATATGATTTTTATAGGGAGTGATGGAGAGTAGACTAGAGGAGATTAAGGATAATCCTCCCTTCTTTTTTAGGCAGCCATTTCTAAGAGTTTGAAACCCTGGTGGTAGGACTTCAGAGTCAGAAATATTGGGTTTTAGCCATGTCTCAGAGACAGCTACTATGTCAGGTTGGGTATGGGATAGCCAATCGTGGAAGTGGGCTAATTTGTTTCTTAGACTCTGTGCATTGGTGGTCAAGAGCTTGAGGAATTTAGGGTTGGTAGTATGGGTGGTAATGGGGGAGATGGATTGCTGCTGGTACTAGGTCCTGGATTGGAGTGTATGTCTCCTGCTAGGCATAGGCAGTCAAAGGGAAATGAGAGCAGGGGTTTGGATTTACTCCTAGAGTTTTATGGGAGGTGCAATAATGCTTTGGGAATATGACATTTCATTAAGGAGGATAGGAGTTTTAGTTTGAAGCAGAGAAGTGGGTTTGGATGAACTAGAGAGGAGGTTATAGTGTGAAAATGAGATGTGGTAAAGTGATGATGGGTGTTAGGGTTGATGGTGGGGTGAAGAGGGGATAGGAAAGATGGTGGTAGTTTGTAAGAGGAATAAGAGGTAGCATGGTATAGAGGTTTTAGGAGTAGTAGGCTAAGGGAAGGGATGAGAAGTGTTTGAAAAGGCATGATGTGGTTTAGGTATAAATGAATAGTTGGAGGTTAGGTGTTGAGGAAGTAGTGGGATGTTGGTGAGTATGAGAGTGTAGGAGGGAGGTGTGTAGCAGTGTGTCTAGTTCTTTAAGGTTTGGGGTGGGGGAGGGGTGAGAAAGTATTGGAGGATGGGAGGGGAAAGTGAGGAGATGAGAGTGGATTGGGTGAGATAGGAGGAAGGGACTTATGGCAAGAATAAGTGGGGTCTATATTATAACATCGAAGTCTTAACACTTCAAATGTTATATTATCGACCCCTATTCAGCAAACGCTTGAAATAGTGAAGCTGCAAAACACTGAATATTTTCCTAGGGAAAGTATTTGGTGGGCTGTTTCTGTGGCTTTACTATTTCCTTGACTGTGGTGCAAAGATGACGGACTGGGTTAAGGTAAGTGTGTGAATGGATGAGGTAAGGTGAGTGTGTGATAGGGACCTTAAGGATAGGGAGCAGGTAAGGTGAGTGTGCGATTGTTAGGGACTTTAGGATTAGGGAGCGGTAAGGTGAGTGTGCAATAGTTAGGGACCTTAGGGTTAAGGAGCGGGTAATGTGAGTGTGCATTAGTTAGGGACCTTAGGGTTAGGGAGTGGGTAAGGTGAGTGTGCGTTAGTTAGGGACTTAGGGTTAGGGTTGGGTTAAGGTAAGTGGATAGCTAGTAGTGTATGTACTGTTTAGTGTAGGGTTCTGTGAAGTGTGTATGTGTGGATTATGTATTTTGGTGTGCTTGTGCTGTGTATGTGTATTCTTGGAACAGCACATTTTTTCCCTTAGAAAAAATTTGCTGTTCTGAGTGTTCAAGTATATCACATTTCGAGATTCCAAGGTCGAGCTTATGGTGTTCAACATTTTGGAATTTTGATAATGTGATATAAACCAGATTAAGTGTAGGAGCACTGGGGGTGGGTGGGAATTGGGGGTAGGATAGGGGAGCGGAGTGAGCCCGCAGGGCAAACGGAGCAGGTAGACTCAAGGAATGAAGGCAGCAAGACAGTGAGAAAAACAATCAGTATAGTGAAAGTAAGTACAGAAGAAGGTAATCAGGGTGGTTAGAGAGATGCTTGGGTAATGCTATAAGGGAAAGGATTTGAGTGATTACAGAGGTAGATAGGACTGTTAAGCAGTTAAAAAAGAAGAGAGAAAGACTAGATTTTATATAAAAGTGGGTGAGAAAGAGTGAGGGAAAA
This sequence comes from Protopterus annectens, assembly GCF_019279795.1. Taxonomy (NCBI): domain Eukaryota; kingdom Metazoa; phylum Chordata; order Ceratodontiformes; family Protopteridae; genus Protopterus; species Protopterus annectens. Next base: position 965,959,748 of record NC_056730.1, on the reverse strand, counting down.
GAAGGTTAAAGGTGGTTAAAGACAGCTATCTAGTGGACAAATCCTGTAAAAGTAGAGTGGAGCCACTATAGGAGGTAGAAAGGTATAAGGCAGAGATAAGGCTCTAGAATGGGAAGTAGGAGGCTAGGATAAGGCAGATATGGAGGGGAGTTCACATTAAGATGGGTATGGCTGCTGGCTATTTTGGCCGGGATCCTATACTAGCTCCTAGTAAAATAGTAGAGCAATGTCACATACAAATTAAAGGTATAACATCAATTAACATACTTTCTTAAATTTCTTTGAATTCACTTCTGGGAGAAGTTAAGACTTTTCCTGTTAGGGAATGTGGCCAACAGGGTGTGAATTGTTACTGTGACTGGTCTTGAATGTCCAGAAGGGCAGGGCCTGTAGGCAAAACCAGTTAGGTAGAGAAGGTTGGAGAGTTTTTAGATTTCTTTGAGTTCACTTCTGGGAGAAGTTAAAACTTTTCCTGTTGGGGAATGTGGCCAACAGGATGAGAATTGTTACTGTGACTGGTCTTGGATGTCCTGACTAAATTAAAACAGGACATCCAAGGGCCAGTAGGCAAAACAAGTTAGATAGAGCAGGTTGGAAAGTTTCTTAAATTTCTTTGAGTTAACTTCTGGGAGAAGTTAAGACTTTTCCTGTTGAGGAATGTGGCCAACAGGGTGTGAATTGTTACTGTGACTGGTCTTGGATGTCCGGGATGGCAGGGCTGGTAGGCAAAACAAGTTAGGTAGAGAAGGTTGGAGATTGGAGTATGGGCTAACAAGGCCAGGGGGTGCACAGCAGCCATGAGTAGATCCGGATGTACTTAGGAAGCAATTACAGCAGGGTGAGTGCTTGGAGCAGCAGTAGTCTCCAATACATCAGGCAGTAGCATCTGGTTAAGATAAGGAGTCAGCAGCAGGTAATATCATGAAAGATGGAGGTGGCCTCAGTATGCTGTGGCAGTGGTAAAGAGGCAACACCTTGCACATAGCTTCAGAACACAGTAAACAAGAGTAAAGCAGATATGCTGCAGTAAAAATGATGTATGCAAGATCAACACCAGGATGTGCTTACCCATGTGGATATGGCTCACATTTTATCCTTTTAGTAAATCAATAGTTTTTTTCACAGTAATACATTGTAATTCAGTATAACAAGGTGCAAAGAGCAGGGCACATTTATCATCCTTTTCACAGGTATGGAAGGGATCACAGGAGTGTATATTCTTCACAAGGAACTTTGTGCATGTTGAGTATTATGAAAATAAAACATACGTTTGTGTAGCCTATCAATTTCAGTGGGGGCTTAATGCAAAACTATTTGAGAAAGGCCAATGTCAGCAGAAATGTATGACATTCTGCAGACTGTGATGGTGACAGTGTGCTGTAGAGTGCTTACTTTCTGACATATACTTTACAGTATAGGTAACATTGTCAGATTCTGTTGATGTTAAACTTGTTTGGTCAATATATATTGGTATTTTTTCTGACCCGCCCTCATGTGATTTTTACATTTGTTATATTGAGTTTGTTGACATTTATATCTGTGCGTGTATAATGACCCTTCCCCGTTCTCTTCTACATCCCTGATTGTGTCACCACCTCCCTTCTCAGTCCTGTCTATGTTATATGTTTGTTTGCATGGCCTAGATCTTACTCTACTCTTCTGTCTGTATCTTAATGCCTTTACATCCTTCCACAAGTTCCCTTCTCTGCATGACTCACTGGGTCATATGATAGATCAGTGCAAATATCTCATGACCCAATGATGCTGCCACATAACTTCTTTCACTAGCTCTGACTATGTGAGTGAGATTTTACTCAACATCACTGGGGCTCATGAGTGATATATGACCTTACTGCTGCATATACATCCTTGCAGTTGTTCCATGCTGCTACGCAGTCTTTCCATGGACTTACTGCAGCTGCAGCCAGAATATTTCAGGATTTCCTCAACACACACACTGGCCTGCCCACATTCATTGTTAAAAGGCATCAGGGTTCATCATGCACGCACAGTAAACAATGGGGGGGGGGGGGTTGCCTGCAGTCACAGCCACAGTGTTCTGTATCCTCCAGTTGAAAGACATCAGTTTTCCAGTCTTGTTCCTCTGCATTTGAATCAACGCATGTTTGCTTGACAAACACAGGGGTGTGATTTAATGTTGATGGCATTGATGGCTGAACAGTGGACATGTCTATGGTATGGAATGTGTGTGTGTGTGTGTGTGTGTGTGTGTGTGTGTGTGTGTGTGTGTGTGTGTGTGTGTGTGTGTGTGTGTATATGTGTATGTGAGTTAGGGTCAGGGTTGGTGATGAGTGAAGGATGGGTGTTGTGTACTTTTGTGTGGGTTTGTGTATTTTAGGGTAAGGGTAAGGGTTAGATTTGGGGACAGATGTAGTATTGTTTATGTATGATTGTGAATGTTTGTGTGTTTGAGTTTGTCTTGCGTAGTGTCAGTGTTACAGGAAGGTTTTAATGACATTAAGATGTAGGTTTAGGGTTGGAGGAAGGGTCAGTATTAGGGTCCTGGTTGGCACTCACTATGGTGTGTAGGGGGGGAGCAGTATTTTATCTTGTCATTTTTTATCTTCTAAATATTTCAAGTTTTTAAGTGTTGCTATATAAATTAATTTACTCTAACAGTTGGCTGGAGCACTTAAGTAGATTACTTTACTGCAGATATTAAATACAGTAGCTATTTTTCTCTTTCCTTGATATTGCAACTATGTATCATCTTAGGACATGCCTACTTAATGTGTTATGGACTGCTCTCATCTGTGCACTAACATTAATTATAGCTTTGTGAGCTATGTTATTGTTCTAATGTGAGACTTCATGATGATTTTTATTTATTGAATGCGCAGTTGGAAATGTTATTTGTTTTAATTTAGTCAGGTTCTCTGTTTTAATTTGTAATCATGGTATATTATTATTTTGATTGTGTTTTTAACTTTAAGTAGTTATGCTGTCTACAGCTGTTTTATATTCTAGGACATCTCTGTTTGCTTTGAAGCCTCTTATGAAAACACATTTACCACCATTAATGTTTCAGCTATGTAGATGATTGCGAATTTTGCAGAGGCATTGAAAGGTCAAGGTGGTTAGGCTGCTGTGATGTTTTATTCACGAGTTCCCTAGGTTTGGCAGATACCCATACCATTACCCTAGTGCCAGTCATTTTACACTTTACCTTTATACAATGCCCAGGATTCCTACTACACAGTATGGTTAGGGAACTGTGACCTGTCCTCCTGAGGACTGCATTTGTCAATCTGTAAGATTAGGATCAGGATTACCTCAGATCTGCTACATGATAATGGCCTTCTATTTCTCATTGAATCTTGGGTTGATGAAAACTTTGGCCCATATTAAAGATCTATGTCAATTTACAGAAAACCAACTTACTGAAAGTCCTAATTTTGAATGTACAAAGTTGAAATGTCAAAATGCTGAAATCAAAATAATTACTCCCTTACATGTGTATAGAGTTGCACTTGCCATTCCCCTTCAAAGAAGACCCTTGTTAGCACTCACTTCTGAGTTTCAGTAACAGGGGAGTGATATTATCTGTTGACTGGTTGTGTACTAGCACAGTGCATAAGTATAGTATATGCATGCTGTTAGTAGGCATTTTGAGTTGAACACTGTAACGTTTCAACATTTTCCATCTCAGGATTTTGCATTCAGTGTTATGACTTTCAGTATACAGGTATTCATTGTACTCTCACATACCATATATTTAGCATCTGTTATTATGCATGTTATTTCAGTAATGCAGTGTCCTAGGAGGGGTAAGAATGGGGATGGAGTTGCTGTTTGTACAAGGGATAGACTATGGTTGTTTTATGTTCCTACTGGAGCACCGACTCCTTTGAGGACATCTTAGTTGCAGGAGCAAAGTGCAGATTGCTCTTTGTCTGCTGTCTTCCTGGTTACATGAGGAGTTTCCTTCAGGAGATCACTGACTTCCTTCTTGATTCACTCGATGGCTATGATCATGTACTAGTACTTGGGGATTTCAACCTTGGGAGCAAGGTTGGATAAGCGGTTATTGCCCAATAATTTAGTTGTATCAGGAAGGGGTTGGATTTTGCTCAGGTTATTATTACTGCAATGCATAGATTAGATCACATCTTGAACTTGATGCTCCTATTGGGCGAATTGACTCAAGACCTGCTGTAGGAACCAATGTCATGGTCTGTTCATTTCTTGGTCCATGTTGTTCTTGTACTTCCACACCTTGATCCCCCAGTCCAGGAGCTGAAAATGATTTGCTCCACTAGACATAATGTCTGCAGCTCTTCTCATCTACCACCTCTCAATTTCTTTTGGAAAGCAGTGCAGGGTCTCTGGATGTCTTGGTTGGTGACTATAATCAGTCACTGTCCTTGACCCTAAACTCCCTTGCCTCAAGTCGTATTTGATTCCATCTCCATAAGACGTGAACCTTGTTTCCACCATGATCTCTACTGTCTTCACAGGCAAGCCAGCAGCTTGGAGCATCATGGGTGATGAGCTGGTCTTTGGAGTGACAAGCTTGATTTGGATGAGCATTATACCATGTATCATGCTGAGATCAACCTTGAAAAGACAGCTTATTTATCAAGAGAGAGTATTTTCTGTGTAGTTGAGGGGCTGTGCAGCCCAGACTGTTCAACTACTCAGTGAATACTATCTACTTTAGAATGTGTACTGACTGCTTGTTTCCAACGTTTCCTCTTTTAGATCTGTTCTGCCATATCTTGATTCCATGTGCATTGCTGTACTCCCAGCTTGTGTCATTATAACATCGTGGAAAGTATTTAATGTCCCTGATTATGAAGGTTCATTGCTATGGTCTCAACTATGCAATCAACAACCCATGGCTCAGATACAGGTCCAAACAGATAAGTATTAACTAGTCATGATGTCATTGGGCCATTGATTCATCAGATACTAGGCTGTCCTTGAGTCTAGGGATTTTTCTATCAGCTTTGAAAGAGGCTATGGTTGTCTCTACACTCTAGAAACCTATGTTAGATCCCAGACCATTAGATAATTTACTCCCTGTCTCTAACCTTCTGTACTTAAGTAAGGTTATTGTTATCTTTAATCAACTTCAAACCCATGTCATAGATAATGGAGCCTGGAAACCTTTTCACTCTGTATTTTGAACTTGTTATAGTACTGAAAGTACCCTTTTTTGAGTAATATATGATCTCCTGATGGCCAAAGACTAGTGTCATTTTGGTTTTGGTCCTTTTGGATATCTCTGCAGTATTTGTTACTGACCTTTTAAAATCTCACTGTGGTCTCTTTGATACAGTCTTAGACTGCATTACACTATAACTGTTAGGCTGATTTCAAATGGTTGGTTCAAGTTTAAACAATTTGTCACCATACCCTTTTGACTGTAGAGTCCCAAAGAGTGTAGTCTTTGGCCCTTTATTGTTCACAATTTACATGCTTCCATTGGGAGACCTTACTTGAGATATTATAGCTATGCTGATGACACCCATATTTGCCTCTATTTACCCCAGGGCAAAATGATAACTTTGCAGTCCTTGAAGCTATATATTTATGGCTGCCTAGTAATTGGTTCAAATTGAACACTTCCAAAACCAAGGACATGACAGTTCATGTTACTGTAAAGAGCTCACGCATCCCTCCACTTTTGAATTACATTCCTTACAAAGGGAATAAGTTTGAGTTTGTTGAAAAAGTGTGCAATCTCAGTGTGGCCTTGGATTGCAAGTTGACACTACAGGACTAACTATCCGTTGTTGTGAAATCATCATGTCTTGACTTAAGAAATAGATCTAAGATACTTTTTGTCTCAAGCTAATCTTTTGGTAGTAGTTCATGCCTTAGTGTCATCACTGTTGGATTACTGCAATGCCTTTACCTGGGAATTTCCAACACTGAGATTGATGGGTTGCAGCTGGTGCACAACTCTGCTTCCAGGTTATTGAGAGGTACTTCACGTTACCAACATATTACTCCCATCCTGCAGGGTCTGCATTGGCTGCCAGTCAGATACATGATTATGTATAACGTCCTGGTGTTCGTGTATTTGTCTTTACATGACTTGAATTCTACATACCTGAAAGAGTTATTGGGGCCATGCACCCCTTCTAAGGCTCTATGTTTGGACAATTAGGTGGTGTTGCTAGTGGCACAGATAAATCTGGAGACATCTGAAGGGCGATATTTTGCTTATCAAGTTCCATATGTGAAATCTACTACATCAATGACTTCAGGAATACACAATCCTGGCTGGCTTCTGAAGATCACTCAACGCATACTTCTTCAATATTGTTAATGAAAGGGCAGAGTGATTACCTGACTTATTTTATGTAATTATATATTGTACATTTTCCTAGCCTAATATTTATGTACCTATATGATATTTTTCTGTTTTCTGTTTAAATACCAATACAATTGTGTTTTGTGACAAATGCCTACATAAAGTTGAAACTGAAGTTAAAGTTAATTTACTTATAAATGTAGTAACTAGGTAAATTACACTGAAAATGTTACTACTCTCTGTTTTTGGAAAATAATTGAACTACTAATTATAACATGGGTGCACCAACTGAAGAAAATTAAACTGAGTGCATCTGTGAAACTGCTGTTTCTACAGTTTATATCAGGCTAAGAATATACAGTTACATATTCCAATAAAACACTCATACCTCAGCAAAACTTATGGGATTTTCTTGTAATCTATGACCATATTTTATTTGTTATTATTATTACCAATAGCTTCATCAACATCATCATTTTCTGAACACCCTGTCCAGCTGGATATCATGGAGGTAGCAAGCTGTACATAGTACACCAAACCTCTCTTTCCCTGACAAAGTAGCTTTTGTACATTATTTGAGACTTCCAAATGCTCCCAGGCAAACTGAGAGATATACTCTATCCACTGTGTCCTGGATCTGCTATGGAGTACCCATCCAGTGAGCTGGCTTAGTATGCCTTCCATGGGAGGTGGCCAAAGGGACTTCTCACTAGGTGCCAGAACCACTGAACAGAATCCATTCAAAATGGAAGAACGACGGCTGTACTCCAGGTTTCTGAAAGCGCTTATCTGATTGTGTTTTTAACCTATTGAATAAATGGCTTTATTTTCGTATCAGTAATTCGACTGTGGATTTATTGTGAGGAACAAATGGTTGCTGTACAGTATAACATCATGGTCCCTTGCTCTGTTTGTGCCCTTTTGTTTTCTATTTTTGTGACTTTTCATTTATCTGGGCTAGTAATGAGAATGTTATTTAGTGAGGAAATGGTAAATGTAGGTTTCAGGTGGTATAGTGATTTTGGAAGGAGAAGGAGAAGCTTAGTCTTTTTTGGGTTAAGAATGAGATTAATATTTGATAGCCAGGTTTCAGTAAGGTTAAAAGAGTAGTAGTTAGTAGGTCTGAAGGGTTAACAGCAGTAGAGATGATAGTGGAGTCAACCACATACTGAACTAGGGTAGACTGGGGACAAGATTGCTTTAGTTTGTTAGTAAAGATGTTAAAAAGAAGGGGGCCAAGAATTGAACCTTGAGGGACACCCATATTAATTGGAAGAAAAGGGGAATAAGTAGAGAGCCATTTGACAGATTGCATCCTACCTGTGAGGTAGCTATTAAACCAAAAGATAGCAGAAGAAGATGAGTTGGGCTAACTTGGAGAGGAGGATAAAGTGGGAGACAGTGTTGAATGCTTTAGAAAGTTCTAAGAAGAGGCAGGACACAAGTTTATTGTTATCTCTTGCAGAATGGACAGAGTTAAGAAAAGAGATGAGATCAGTACTAGTACTGTGATAAGTGTGAAAACCATGCTGAGTTGGGGTAAACAAGTTTTCCTTCATAATATGTGTTGAAATTTGTTTGTGAATACAATGTTCCAGAATTTTGGAGAGAGGGGAGAGAATAGCTATAGGCCGATAATTTGAGAGCTCAGTAGAGTTTCCTCCCTTGTGAATAGGAATTATGTGGGATTTTTTTCCAAATAGCTAGGACTGTAGATTCTGTAATGGAATGATTTATAAGGATGGAGACTGGATATGCAATATCATTAGCTGTCATCTTAAGAAAGAGTGGAGGAAGTTTATCAGCCGAAGGAGAGCATGGTTTGAGCTTAAGTGGAAGGTTTTTGATATGTTTAGTAGGAATAGTTTTTAATGAGAAGGAAGAGCAGTGTGGTTGATAAGAGGTAGAAGGTGAGAGAGTAGGAGAATTAGAAGTGTGCATGAGTTTACTAATGGTATCAATAAAGTATGTGTTGAAGAGAGAGGCAGTTTCAAGTGGTGTGTTGTTAGGACATGGGTGAGGAGTGGAAGGCTTGCTTGGGTGAAGAATACAGTTTACAGTGGACTAGAATGTTTTAGGGTTTCTAGGTGAGAAAGTTTGGTGAGTTAGATAAAAGTTCTTTTTGTCATTAATAACATTCTTTTTTAGTCAGGTTCCGAAGTTCTCTATAAGTTTGAAAGTTGGTAGGAGATTTGATTTTAGTGCAGAGTTTCCATGCCTTGTCTCTGATCCACATAACAGACCTTGTATAATTAGTAAGCCAAGGAGGATATTGAGATTTAACTCTGATAGTTCTGGGAGGGGCAAGAGAGTAAAGAGTATTAAGGAAAATAGAGTTAAACTGAAATACTGCTTCATCTAAAGGAAGAAAAGTGAGAAATGACCAATCAATAGCTTGTAGGCAGTTGTTAAAAGTCAGATGATCAAAGTTAGTCATCTTACGGCAATCTCTGAAATTATGTGGTCGAGATTGATGGGAGGGAATTCTTTGGAGAGAAAAGGATTATGATCACTTAAGCAGTCTGGGAGGGATAAAGGGTATTGATAGAAGTGAGGATTAGAGACAAGAATCCAGTCAATAATAGATTTAGAATTAGTAGGCTTATGATGAAAAGTTGGAGTGGAGATAAGTTGGGTGAAGCCGTAAAGGTTAATACAAGAAGTAGGAGAGTTAGAACAAATGTTAAGCCAGCTGATATTGACATCACCAAGTATTATGGTCTCATTGGGTAACTTATCAGACAACCAGTGAAGAATCTGTTCTGATAATGGAATGTTATTTCCTGGGGTAATGTATATGGCAACTAAAACTAGAGTTTTGTGTTTATTAAGTTTGCAATTAACAATGAGAAGTTCAACTGGGTGAAAAGAGGGTTGAGGCATGGAAGAAGGGGTTAGAGTAAAGAGATCAGAGTATACAATGGCAACACCGCCGCCTTTTTTGTGTGTTCTGTCATGATGTATAACATTGTAGCCAGAAGGAAGACATTTTTTGTTATTGATATGTGGTTTTAGCCATGCTTTAGATAGACTGCATGAAACCTTTTAACCAATCTCTTGTGTTTAACAAGCATTACTTCTCAATATATTTTGTTGCTTTGAGTATTTCTTTAAAGACGCTGCTTAAAATAATCTGTATTTATTTTACTTGAGCTCACAATCAATCTAAATCTGTACTGGAGGTTTCTAATCATGATTTGAATGCAACAGAAAAGAAAACAGGTGCTTGTAAGCAATACCAGACAAGTTCAATACCTTGAACATAGATTCAGATCATACACTGCATTCTGCACTGGTATCAAATTTAAATGCAATATTCATGGCTTTAGTTATAATATTTTCTGATTAACAGCTGCCATTGTTCCTGCTGGCTAATTGCTGTAAATTTTCAGCATGCATCTTGACAGGTTCCACAAATATATATGATTTACTCTATTGCTATGTTTCTAATACATGTACATTTTAATGTGACATATTATTTTGATTGTTGAACATCTTTGCAAAGTGATCTTAACATTTACATACTTGACAGACTTATTTAATTATATTGCAATGTGCCTTCTCATAGTTGTAACCACAGTGCTTATACTTAGTAGGGTTTCTTCCTATTCATTTATTACAAGACACCATATTGTATTATTTGTATTCTGTTTAATATTTTTAGCATTTTATGCATACCATTTTGCTTTCATTTTTCATTCTCATACTTTATGTTCTAGTTCTTCAGTTCTACTTCTGTGCATGGTTGAAATAGGTTCATCAAGCATCCAGTGCTTTATCTTTTGTCAAGTTTGCTTATCATAACAGATTATCTCTCACTTGATCATTTCTGATTCCACACACAGTTCTATCTCTTATCACTGAATAATACAAGTTATCATATTCACAAGCTTGCACTTTGTTTCAAATCAGTCACATAAAGATCTATTTCCTACTGAAAAATAAATGTCTTATGCATAGTAGATTATTCATTATCCATTAGCGGGATTAAAATTTGTCAGTCAAGACAGAAATCTCTCTGTCCCACTTTCCTCTTAACATTAAAAGTGATAACACCATAACTGCATAATTACATGCAACAGGAAGGAATGTTGAAAACTGCATTTTCCCTTCCTTTTTGAGAAATATGACTACTCGAAGTGAACTGCAGTTCAAAACTTTGAATCCAGAGATTCAAAGTCTCTGTTAAGTTACCATTGAGATTCAACAAAGCCGGTGATTATAGTGCAAGTATTTTGAGACAAATATCAATGAAATGCCACTAAAGCATAGATTATTAAGTGACTGACAAGAAAACAAATAATTGTTTTTGAAGAGCAAGACCTGCAAGTAAATATTTTTGGAAAGAATACATGAATGCAAAAATGAAATTTAACTATGTTTTTTTAATAAATACAATAAATGATCAGTGGTTAATCAACATCAAAGATGAGATTTTACTTCAACAACATGGAACAAGGCTAGTCTTTTCTTCCAAATGTCTGGGAAGTTATTTCTAAGTCTGATAAAAAGAAAACAGCAAAATGTTCTCACTCAGTTAAAGCAAAACCAAAATACAGAAGCCAGTGAGGACTGTTAATTAAATTAATTTCTTTACTTCTTACACCATGTCATGTATGTATGATTATTTTTCAGAAAGTTTTATTGAACTACTCACTAGTCTAGACCAAGTGCTACACTATTTTCTGTATGTTCATACATTCTTAAAAATATTCACATATTGCTAATATATTGGCATGTTATCTGTGCTCTACCCTTCAGCAATATCAAAATCCAGTTCATCAGTCTTTGTTCTACCTCAGCCCTAACAATTCACTGCATGACAGATGTGTTTGTGGAACAGAGTCAAAGGCCTTGATGAAGTTCAGGGATGTTGCATTCATTTGGCAACTTTACTTCTAAGCCAGTTATAAAACTGGACCATTTTCAAATGACAAATCCTTGTGGTCATGAACCCACACTACTTGCTGTTCTGAAGATTTTTTTCCTGCTAAAAGAAGCTACCCTTGTCCTCACGTGTTTCTGCTTGACATCTTTAACTGCTAATATGTTACTAGACCTGCAGTTTTTAGCATTTTCCTGCTGCATTTCATACACTAAACTACCACTTTTTTTCATCTTCTAGCACTAAGAAAATTAAAAAAATGCTGGTCCAGTAGCAGAAAACACAAAGATATTGGATCACAGATGTGATATAATGCATTTTATTTGGATGAACATAGGTTTCACCGTTACTCAAGCTTTCGAGCTGGCATGAGTCCTTCTTCAGGAGTTATTAAGTTACTGCTGTTAAACACATTGCTTAAATATCCACTTGTACCTAGACAGGGAAGTACTCCCTTTATTTCCAATTGGCTAAAAAGGTCTTGAAAAATACTAGGATGGAAAACATACAGCTTGTACTCCACTTCAGAGACAGACGATATGTGTGTGTATGTACTTCCCTTTCTAGCCACAAGTGAATATTGGCCTTCAAACCTTTAACTCATCTTTGGCTTTCTTCCTGAATTCAGCATAATACACGTCTCCTTCCCTCCATGCTGCTTAAGACCACTTTTAGAATTCCATCATTTCTAGCACAGCTCTACATCAGCTGGCTGAACCCTACTTCCACCTGCCTTTCTACTTTAGTGCTCAGAACATTCCATTCTGTTTCTGGCAACTTCAGATCCTCCATGAGTATAATCTTCTCCCTTCCTTCACCATCCTTTATTCTCTCCACAATCTTTCAGTGTTTTCTCCTGACTAATGCGCTCTGCAGATATAACAATGCCCACCCATCTTCTATCTTAATCATCAAGATGTTTGCTTAGGTTTTGACACTGTCTCCACGTTCTCCTTTTATGTACAAGTGTTTCTCCTTTTTTCTGCATTTACTTTTTTCTTTACTTTACAAAGAATGATAATATCTTCCCATTCCACTCCATCTTTGTTGTGTCTAAACATCCTATAATTTGGCACTTCCAGATCTTATCTCCTTCTTGTCTATGGTCACTGTTTGGATGATACTAAATGTTGACATTTAGTTTCCTCTCATGCATCACTGATTTCAGCTTCCCATCTTCCTTTCCAAATCTTGCATTGCACATTAATACTACCTCGATATTCTCCAAAGGACCCATGTTTGTTTATGTATTATTTTCTGTTTTCCCCTTGATACCCTGCCCGAGTATCATCCCCATGACAATAGTTTTGTCATGTGCACTCTCCTTTTATTCTAGCTTAAAGGTGTTAGTATGATGAAATACATACTCCTCCCAGCTCCAAGACTGTCTTCCTTATTCCCTGCCACAGCCAGTCATTATACTGCCCGATCCTCTCTTTCAGTGTGCTAGCTGGCACAGGTAATATTTTATGACTGTTATTCTAACCTTGTATCAACCCTGTCCTTGCTATGATGTCTTCATGCACTTGCTTACTACCAGTCCAAATGTCTTCTTTGACAAGTTGCTGTAGCCTACATGCACCATAGCATATATCCATTCCTTCTCCATTGTTGGCAGCCTTGTTCATCTAAGTCAAACCTCAAACAGCAGCTTCACTGTAACCAGATCTTTCCTGTCTGCCTTGTTAAAACTCTCAGTGGTTAAACTGAATAAGTTTCCAGTCACAAAACAAAAAAAAAATCACTTCAGTGTAATGGCCCTCTCTTTGATTTCCTTCTCTTGTCACTATCCCTCTTACTTCTCCTGTTGGGTGGTGCAGTGGTTAATATTGTTGCCTCACCGCAAGAGGTTCTCTGGTTTGATTCTTGGCTGGTGCGCAGAGTCTGCATGTCCTTCCTGCATTCGTGTGGGTACCCTCTGGGTACTCTGGTTTCCTCCCACATTCTAAGGACATGCATTTGGAGTGTTTCTCCCCAGGCATCTAAGGAAAATATACTCTGTTCTAGTTGGACTTTCCCAGTCAACAAATGTTAAATTCATAAATAAATCATTAATTATTGTAGCTCTCCTCACTGTTCCTGCTGACTGCGCACTTGCTGTGTTGCACCAGATCTCTTCTCATCCCTCATGTCCTTTTCCTGCAAGACTTTCTTACTATTGCCCATTCCTGACTCTTTCTCCTCTCTTTATTTAGCTGTGTTCCCTCCTATTACTGCTGCTCTTCCCTACTTTCCATCTTTCCTTCTCATTTTCTTGAGTTCCTTTCTCTGCTCTTTCTCATTATGGGTATTGATTTTATGTACCCCCTATCTATCTCATTTGACTAAGTACACCTTATTTTTCTATTTCCCTTCTTCTCTATCTCTGGTGATGTCTCCTGCATGGTCACCTCTGGGTCTGCCCCCACTTCGCCACTTGCCACTGCTATCTACCCATGTATCTCCACCTTAGTTTCCTTCTCCTTGCTCACCTTATCCATTTACCATGAACTGCTGTTCATCTTGTTTCTACCCTTCTAACAACCTCTACATATATAGTTATAACCTCTGCATGCCCACCTCTTACCTCCTAACCTTTGACTGTCCCTTTTCTCCAGTCCTACTCTACTCTTTCTAGCATTAGTTGTCAATGCACTACCACCTGTATCTCCTCCAAAATCCCCCAAAGTAACAATTTTCTTGCAAACTCCACAACCTCTGCTCCCCATCCCAAACTTCCATTTGACATCCCTAGTGTCTTAACCCACCAGATCCCCTTTTGTCCTGCACTTTACCTTTCATTCTGTTCTATTCTTCATCTTTGGATAACTTCACTTTTTACTTTTTGCTATATTTTAAAAGCTAGAAATCCATCTCTATTTAAGTGCTTTCTTTCTTTTGTGTGTGCGATATGCATTTATTAACTTCTAACACACATCTCAACAGCCACAGAGATGCATCATTAAGTAACAGCAAGCAAAACACATAAGAAACAATAAACTTGTGTGGTTAACAATAATTAGGAGTATGAAATAAAACTTAGATGATGTTTAAGACAAGACTTGCAACATTTCTATAGTTAAGATAAGATTATTGTCCAATATCACATAAATAACTATAAATCTTGGTCTAGTTTATATCCCTTAATCTGACAAAGGTATTTAGGTATATAACAAGACATTTTCATGCTCCACTTTGCTGAAGGTTGTTTCCATTATTAACAATAATACCTAAGACTAGGGTTATCACCTCTCTGATCACTTCATAAAATGTCCTAACCATAAAGAACTTTTCCTTTGTGACCCACATGAGCCAAAAGGTACTGTCCACCAAAAACTGTACAGTATACCCTACCCCCAGGCCACTAAATTATATACTTTAATCTATGTCCCTCTAACTGGTTGGCATCCCCAAATCATGTGTAAGTAGTCCACTTTGGGGTTCTCACACTTCTAGCACTTAGGTGTATGTTTCATATTTCTGTGCCAAAATGTGTCTGGTGTATTCTGCCACATGTTTAGTACTTTGAAGAGGATAAATGATGCAGTTAGTGAAAGATTAGGTGAACTGATTCAAACTAATGCCTCTAGGTGGAGGCACTCATTCATTTCTATCCCAGTGTACGATGCCTACTTGCTGGCTAACCCCAACTAGTCAAAATAAGTTATGGCATTCAAAGATCTATAAAATTCTACTAGAATTTAACATTGGGAGTTAAGTATTTTAACTCCTCTCCCTTGAAATTTGTCTCATTGCTTCTTGTTTATCAACACTGTATGCCTCCTACTTTAACAGTCCATAACAAGGAAAACAACTGTAAATATTACTACTATTGAGGCTTTTTCAAGTGTTTCCATTGTATATCAAATGCCATGCAAGTTAACAGATACTTAATATGTAAAACTGATGTATTAAGAACTCTGTATGTATTACACTATGTGTTACTTCTCTTTTGTAATGTTTTGATATTTTGTACATTTGTCCTGTTGTAAATATGGAGCTTTTCTCACCAGGCCTCCTCTGAAAAAAGAACTTTATCCAGACAGACTTTCCCAGTAAATAAATGTAAAATAAATAAATAAATAACATAATAAATAAGTTGTAGGAAAGCTTTAACACATAACCTATTTTAACAATACCTGGATCAAAAACAATTAAAACTATGCACAAGTAGTCTTTTATTCTAACTAGGATGTCCTGTATATCTACTCCTCTTAAACTTTACAATTCCTTAAGTAGAAACTTTCTACACTCACTGTCTATCAACAAATCAGAATTTCATAATTACTAATCAGCAATTCAACCATGTTCTTTCAATTACTATGCAGAGATATTGCAGACTATAGCTTGGCAAACACTTGTCATTCCAGTTCCACACTGAAATCACATTGAACAAAGCTTTCTTATAAACTCTCATATCTGCTTTCAAGAAAAAACAGAAACATATTTGCCTTAAATGTCTTTAGACCGGAGACAGAGTATGCCTTACCTCTGTTTGCATTGTGTTCTTCAGGAGTCAACCCAACTATGAATAGCTAAGAATAAAATTCTGCACTTTGTCCACATAACACAAAGCGGTGGTGAAACGTACTTTATCAGGAATAGAATGACTTCCAGTTAGTGCCACAGCTACCTTTCTGTTAAACTGTTTATAACCTTTGCTCTCAAGTCATAAATAGACCATTAATGAGTCCTGCTTTAAAATGAAATATATTCTAAAAGTAAGAAGTTTATTTCTTTTTTCTTTTTATGTCTTTGCTATCTCATTCTTTACAAAAATCTGATAATTATAATGTAATATTTTGCTAACTTTCTCTCACTTGTATAGAGCTTCATAGGTGGTTACTAGGCATGCATTTTCAGGAGACCATTAATAAACCTAGCCAAAATTCCCAAATTCCCCAAATCACTGTCTGGTTAAGTGACATGCTCCTGGAAGGATTCCTACCATAACAAGTAAGACCTTTAGTCCTCTTCCCCTATTTATGCAGCTATTTACCATGTTAATATTGTAACTTTGTATAAATATATAATTTTATTCTTTACTGAACAAATTTTGTAACCTCTCTCATGTGCCCTTCTCATAAGATATGCATGTCTTTTGTTCATTGTGTCATAATTACATATTTGCCTAAAACCATATACAAAATGTTTACCTAATTTCAGGAACTGCTTAAGTTTTGATTTTTCTGTAAATGTTTCTGGGTCCTTTTTGTACCAGTCCACTGCCTTGATCAACAAACAAACAAACAAACAAACAAACAAACAAACAAATGCAAACAAACAAAATTACACAACAAGTTTTAAATTGCATCAGACCTTTCCAGCAACCTGTGTGACCAGAAATTGACCACCAAGTCCCTACTGCATGTACACCTCTCAACTGTACCAAATTCCTTGGAAAATACCATTTTGGAGCTTGAAATAATAGGGTGCCATGAATTCCTGAGTGGCCCCTTTAAATCCCAATTTCATTTTTTGTATTTATTTGTGTTTCCCATGTGGCTGGTGTCATCATCACACAGCTCTGTTGAAGAGGTATCCAAATGCTTTTTAGCCTACTACCCAAAAAAAAAAACAGTCAATTAAATGTGAATTCTGTGTTTCAGAAATGATTTAAATGTGTTGAGGCATAACTAAGCATCTAACTAAAAGCTTCTCTACACTGTACTATATTTCATTCAAAGTCGAGTCCATACGCTATTGGAGGACCTTCTCTGACATGCCTTGAAATGCTCCCTATTTTGTCCACCTCCATGCACCAGAATGGGTGACACTGCTGTCATTCTTCCTCATTAAATAATGGCAAACATTTGAGAGCCATTCTTATATGCTTTACAAAATACACACAGATGCAAAACCTGTTATTCTATCAACTTTCTAAGTTTATAAAAGCAACATTTAAAATATGTCATTGATTTTGAGCTTTTGTCCCCCCTCCCCCCTTATTGTTGGTTTTGTCCAGAATATTTGCACTAAAAGGTTGAGAGGTGTGGGGTTGGTTGGTATGCATTTTTCAAGCAGCTGAGGGATAAATTGACTAGAGATAGAGAAGAAAGCAGAAAGTGTAGACGAAACCTTCCTGTGCTTCATGTTACAAGTAACAGTAATCAGTTAAGCTACAGCACCCTTCTATCTGTGAACATTAAAATCAGCAGGGTCATTCTTATCTGGTTTCAAATGGATGATTGCAGATTCAATTTCTTTTACACATGGACACACACAAATAATAAATCCTGTAGTTAGGAGCAAAACATTCTTATGCAAATGTATCCATTGATTTGTTAACATACTTGTGACTTAGAAGAATTCTTGTCTAAACAGCAGGGTAAATGAAACACAAACGTTGTGAAATAAATATGATAGCAACTTACACATCTTGCAGACATTTAGCAAAGTTAAGTAAATAGGGTTTTACAGACAAGTGTGCATTAAATATTTGTTCCCAGATACAAGACATCTAAATATGATCAGCATTAATGTACTAATATTGGTTTAAAAATACTTCATCCAGAATGAAAACACAAGAACTACACACACACACACACACACACACACACACACACACACACACACACACACACACACACACACTGGCTGGCTACTTTGAATAGTTTTCATTACTATTTGATTTCCCTAAATTAAAATGTGAATTACTAAGGTGGTCTCTTCCACTCAATCCACATTCTGTTGGCAGACGAGCTATTGAGAAGGTTACACACACGTGATAATTCAATGAAGGTGTTTGAAAAAAGAAGGTTACAGTGAGACATTATTTGGTAACATTTTTGGTCACCTGTAGTGGACCCAAAGTTAAACAGGGGAGGGGAGGTTTACTGTATTCTTATTGGCAATAGATGACAGCAATTCACCCATTAACTAATCTGTTGAAATGTTTAGACTGATTTTGTATTCAGACCTTGTTTCACTAAACTGCATCTCCTAAATACAGTTGCTGTAACCAACTTCTGCACCTATGTAATCAATATAAAAGTAATGACTGGCACAACTCAGTCAGTGATGGCACTTAAGGACTGATGTACCGTGGGGCCAGCAAATGACTTTAAGCTTTAGAAATAAAACCATAGTGCCCATATTCATTCTAATTATAATTTAGTACTTCTCAGTAAACATCAGAGACTCCTTTACATTTTTACTATCCACATGACCCTAAGTGTGGCTTCAAACTGCTTATAATATAACACTAAAAAGTGATGCACTGAAACTAAAATCTGGGGACTTGTAGACCCTTGTGTGTTTCATAACATTCAATCAAATTATTTGCTATTAAACTGAATGTTTAAATATATGATAAAAGAAAGCCTACAACTCACAAAGCTGAATGAGTTTAACAGCATTAAGTATTTTATACTCTTAAATTGTTAATGCATTTCAGCTGCCAGTCTGATAACAGTAAGAATCTATTTTAAGGCACTTTGAGAATCAGTTTTAAAAAGAAAAGTCAATGAAATGTGCAGTGCTTATCCACCTGCTACCATCCTAGCATGTTTAAGAGACAAGGAAATGCTTGTATAAGATGGACTCACCTATTTGTCCACCCACCTCCACCCTTGTATATTTATGAGATATGGAAAAGGTTACATAAGGTAATCTACCAGCATGATGTGTAAGTTATAGTCAACATCCTAGCTCTGTCTACATTGTCAGCCAATAGGAATACAGCCCATATGGATTTGAATTCCTGCTCTCATTTTAAACCCAGGTTTCAGGTGCAGGCTCAGATAAGTATTAACATCAAACCAGGATACAAATAAACATGTGTATGTTTTTAATAAAAATACTAACACCAGACTTGCCAGCTTCAAATGATGTGGCTGCATCAAGAGTAAAAGCGAGAGAGTGACACTGCTGGAAGGAGTTAGAGGGAGTGTAGAAAAAAAGATCTCCCACACAGCCTTCCCCAGGGGACTGATGGGGTGAGAAAATGCAGCTTTCCATGCAACCTTATACCATCTTTACCAGTTTACTCTCATGTGAAAGGGGGCAGCAAAATACTCATGGGAAGAATTGCATTTCTGCAAATGGTAATTTACCAGTACTGACCCAAATAAGCATTCAGGGTACGAAGGTTTAATGGTTTCAAGGCATATATTTTGTTAGTTTTAAAGTGTCTAATGCAAGACTTCACTTCTTACTGCTTGTGTGTTGTGTAGAATGGAACTAGACGGATACTAAAGAAAGTATTCTTTTCTGAATCTATAGTTTTGCAGAAGTGCCAAAACATAGTCTCAGTCTCTCAGAACAAGAAATCTGGGCAAACCGTCAAAACCAAAATTAGTGGTACAAAAGCCCAAAAATAGGGACAGATTGTAAATATTGCTCCTGTAAGCTTAGACATGGCACAGTGGTGCAGCAGTTGCAATGTAGCATCACACCAAGAGGTTCTCCGGTTTGATCCTCAGCTGAAGTTCCTCCTGTCCAGAGTCTGCATGTCCTCCCTGCATTTGTGTGGGTTTCCTCCAGAATGCTCCGGTTTCCTCCCATATTACAAAGATGTGCATCTGGAGCATTTCTCCCCGAGCCTCCACTGAAAATTGGCTCATTCCACATCAGAGTTTCCCAGTAAAGAAATGTTAAATAAATAAATAATATAGATAGTTGCTAGAATAACAGGTTTTGTATTATTATGTATTTTCTGAGGGATATGAAGTCTGAAATTCAAATGTCAATCTTCATATTGGCATCTCACAATTCCACTGGAGTGGGCAGGATTACATAATTATGTATGTAAATTTTATGTTAATCAACATCCAGATTTTGGCCACTTGTACCTACTTTTCATAGGCCTTTGTCCAGATTTTTGATGTTTCCAGGTTGAGAGATATGACTGCATGGAAAATGCTGTTCTCCGTTTGCTAGCAAACTGAAGGTTCAAACATTCACATAGTCACTGTGTAATAATGAAGAGAAACTACTGGTCAGACTAGAGCAGAGTTTATGTTGTCATTCAGAAAGTAGCTGTCACTTCATAGTGTAAAACACAGTACAGCATTTATAATAGCAAGAAAAACTCTTTAAAAGTATCAACACACTTGGAAGCGAGTAGTCTGAATCTGAAAATTGTCCAGAAATTAACTACCACACTGCAAAATGCAAATAAGATATAATCCATTCCACCAACAATACACAGATGCACAACACAAATTCATTAGTGTTCAGAGAAGATGAGAGTGAGTGAATGGCCTTTTACAGGGCAGTTTCATACAATGAAGGTTTAAGGCATTAGCAAGCCTCAGAAACCATGAACCCTTATCTCTCAGGCTAGAAAGTCATGCAAGCAATCCACAGGAAACAAGTGTACCCATGCCACAACTATAACAATATAAGAAAACTAAATTAATGGGTCGTCTAATAATACAAGTAGAAAACCAGGACCATTACTATACAAGTAGGTTGATCACCTTCCCTTTTCACAGGAAAAATACCATTTTAACACCACTACCAAAGATGAAGTCATTGAAAACAGCTAACAGTATTTGACCTGTCTCTTTTCTCCACTCACTTATTAAGCTTCTTGTAATCAGCTATAATCAAACCTATTATCTACTGAAATACATCAGCCTCTCAACAAATCAGAATGGCTTTATCCCAGGCATAAATAATCTTACAGAGCTTTAAATTATCACAGACTTCTCATATCCATCAGTTCTCAACAATTAGCTGGCATTCGTTTTGTTGCCCAAAATAAAGTTTTGATCGGGTCTCCCACAATCTGTTAATCTACTGTCTGAAACTCCATCTTTTTCTGCCTTTCTGCAATCAACAGTCCTTTGTGGTTAAAGCTTGATCTAGTCTTTCTTTCAAGGTAGTTGTTTCTGGAGTACTGTGGAGGTAAACACTTGATCCACTTCTTTTTTGGTATATTTATTAATTCACTACTATCAGATCTGCATTTATCCAACTCTGTTCTCTATGTTGATGACCTAGTAATATTATAAATCCATCAGTTTCATAAGACATGCATTACTGGATAACATCACAGCTGATTTCCAAGGAAACGCTCCTAAACTGGGGAAAAACAATATTAGGATTTTAGTGCTAATTCTAGATTTTAGTTTATCTCTATCCTTTCTACCTTCTTCTCCTACCAAAACAATCACATAGAGACCACCTACATATACAAATGTCTAAGTAGCTATCTGGACTTCTCTCTCTCTCTCTCTGTCTCGCTCTTAATGTCTAAGCACATTGCCCACATCTGGAATGAAATCAAATATGATATCTGCTGCTGTTAAAAAATCTCCTGTTTTCTTACCCCACAATCTTGTAAGTCAAAAGGTTAAGATATTCTCATTGTCTGTTTTGAAAACTGACTCTCCCTGTTATCTTACTCTTGCAATCAAAATTTGAAACAACTAAAAATCTTAGTTACTGAATATGTAGGTTGATTCTCCTGTAACCCAAATAAGAAAATTGCTGTATAACTCTTTGTTATGATAACAGGCTGCATCCTGAGAAAAAGATGGGTCTTCTTATTGTTGTATACAACATTGTCAAACTAAGCATGTTTCCTCAGCTAGCCTTCAAACGTCATACTAGACTTGCACCATGTAATCTTTCACCCTTAACTAACTTTGCCCCTTTCTCTACAGACCACTCAGTTCCCTAGCTTCTAGTGATTCACTTTTTCCTATTTTTGTTCCAAAACTGTGGAATGAACTTCCTTTGAAGTCAGAAATAGTTAGACCATTAAAAAAGTCATGCTTTAAAATGAAAGCTATTCTAAAAGACAGATCTTTAGTTCTCTTTCTTTCTAATCATGTCTCTGTCTCATTCTTTACAAGATTCTAATTCTGATGATGATAATAATATGCTCTTTTGCTAACTTCCCATCACTTGCAGAGCACAGGGAGCAGCCCATTAGCAAGTTGGAGCTTTACTCCTTTGCTATTTTAATATAGCCATTTACCAATTTAATACTGTAACTTTGTATAAGTGTATAATTTTTGAACTTTTTGATTTATTTTCTGCTGTACAAACTATGTAACATATGTCATGTGCCTTTTTCATATGGAATGCATGCATTTTTATCCACTGTGTCATACATATTTGCCTAAATTCATACATAAAATGGTTACCTATTTTCAGAAACAGTTTAATTTTTTTTACTTTCTGTAAAAATTTCGAAGTTATTTTTAGATCAGTCCATTGTCTGGGTTGCATTCTATCTTTACAACAAGAGAATGACAGGAAACAAACCAAATACGAATCCAACATAAAAAATGGGAAGAACAGCAGTAAGCAAAAAAAAAAAAAAAACACAAAAGATATGCAGCAAAATGAATGACCAAGTTGAAAAAATCCACTCGTTTATTTCCAAGTATTTTCAGGATGTCTGAGGAAGTCTCACTATTGGTGAGACGAAAAACACTTTGCAGTGTGATAGTTAAAAAATAAATAAAATTACAGAACAAGTTTTAAATTCCTTCTGCCCTTTCCTGCAAACAGTGTACCCATGAAGTGACGACTACGTCCCCTTTTGCATTTATGTTGGGTCTGAAAAAGGAATCTCTATTCCCACTGGTTTTATATATATATATATATATATATAAATATATATATATATATATATATATATATATATATATATATATATATATATATATATATATATATATTTTGCCACCTCACAGCAAGAGGTTCTCTGGTTCAATCCTCGGCTGGGGTGCCTTCTGTGCAGAGTCTGCATGTCCTCCCTGTGGTCATGTGGGTTTCCTCCCACATCCCAAAGACATGCTCTAGGTGGATTGGACACTCTAAAGTGGCCCTAGGTGTGTGTGTGTGTGTGTGTGCCTTCTGTGGAAGGGTGGGTGCTGGGCTGGCAACTCGACACTGTAAATCTCCACTGCCAATCATGAGCAGATAGGTGATCTGCTGTAGCGACCCCTAACTGGGAAAAGCCAAAAGAAGAAGATATATATATATATATATATATATATATATATATTCTGTTACATTACCAACTATCTCATTTGGAGAAGGCAGGGTCCAGTACTGTCAAAACCGGAAGGGAATCTTCAGGACTTATTCTGGCATGTCACGAGAGCAGGAAGAGAGAAATGGTTGTTACAAAGTCACCGCTAGTAAAAAGTATTATATCACTCTCAGGCTCTTTCATATTTGTCATGTTCTTGAGAAACATATTGAGAAATATATTATGGTATTGCATGGATATTAGATAGTGTTCTAATATGTTAAGAGGGTACAAAACTATGTATGTACATGTGTGTGTGTCTGTGTTTAGTTAGTCTCCATGTCTTAAGAATCTACATTTTTTTCAGCAGTTTGATTTACAATCCAATGATAAAATTGTTAGCTGTTTAAACACAAATAACATAGCAATGCAAATATATTAAACTGTGGAACATGTTATCTGTTTCAGTGCTTAACATTCATTAGCTAATTCTAATGATTTTATAGCTGTAAATGAATATATCTTTCCATGCATAATTGTTTTACAAATTTGGATAAATGTAGTAAATGGCAGCCTAATTAGAATTATAATAATGTGCTCCTAGCATTACCAATAATTAAGTGGTGTGATGATATAGAACTATAACTGCATATCATTTTGCAACATAAAAATATGCATTTGAATATATTAGTGTTTCAAGATGAGCTTCAATGTGGCTTCAGTATGTGTAGGTAATGCATGTGGGTAACTAATAAATAATGTTCAGCAGCTTTGCACAACTCCAGACTGTAATCAGATGCATGTTTATTATACTGACATTTAAATATTGTCTAATTAGTGTTTAACATGTAACAAATATTTAATTCCCTTTTTCTCATTAAGCTAAGATGTATTTTAACAACAGTTGTTGAAAATGCTATTGGTGCATTTTATTTATTATTTTCATTTGAGTGTTATACCTTGTTAAAGAACTTTATGTTTTTCAAGTAGTTTGCTTTGTTCTGGAAAGCTAGGTAACGATGAACAGAACATCTCACAAGTGATGATGTGCTGCACTTGTTGAAAAGCTCAGAGGAAGCATGGGGATAAACACATAACTATCTGCACTTTAAAGACAATAGTGTACAAAGCAGGACAATGTGAATAACAATAAATCACATTGTCTGACTGATAGAAAGTAGTGTGTGGCACATGATACGTGGAAGCCTAGAGCACAGGATACATACAATTTCTTCCTTACTACAGAGAGGGAGGGAGGGAGAGAGAGAGAGAGAGAGAGAGAGAGAGAGAGAGAGAAGACAACACTGAACATACACAGGTGGCAGTCATATAGAATGTACAGCTTTAGCAGTAGCCACCATACTGTTCTGTGGACGACAGAAGTGGCCAATACACAGTCAAGTAGCAATGGTAAATATTAACATGAAGTAATAGATCCTACTGGCTAAAATATGTCATTTGTGAAAAAATGTGCACGTGCACCAAGATAACAGAAATGCTACAAAACTATGACATGCAACACGATGCCACTGTTGGAATACAGAATTACAGACCTGATTGTTGCCCAGATGACCCAAGTTTGATATGCACATTGGACACTGGAGGAACTGGATAGGGAAAGAAAAAAAATGGCAAGAATCAACCTTTTCACCTGTCACTGAGGGGAGGATTGGAAGACACTTGTGCGGTGTACTTTTTCCTGGATAAAATTTTTACTAGAGACTACAAATTATTGGGGAAGCTTGCCTGTTGAAGGGCATGGCTGATTTGTGGGGATATCTCTTGTGGAAGCAGGAGATATACCCATAATGGATGTCCAGTGCTGGGGACACTACAGACATGTGTAGTGGGAGTTAGGACCATAGAGAGAAAACCCCAGAACCCCACATGGATGATGACACCACCCCTGTTGTGCTGATTCCTCACCCCCAGGAGAATGAATGAGTTATAGTGTTATCAGCCCTTGGGAGGATGAATGGATCAAGAGAGTAACAAGGACGAAGTCTGACGACCAGAGGAAGAATGAGCGATAAAAACTGTGTCATGTAATGTGTAGAACCAGGAAACACTGTTATTAACATGTAGCATGGCCATCATCTGTTCATAGAACAGTACAAACAGGGGTAGAAAAACAGTATAGAGGCATGCAAATTCAAAGAAACAAATGTCTTCATGAAACGGTGCACAAGAAGGGATTCATGCTGATCTATCAACAGCCATTTCTTTGACTGCTGGTAGATTGAAAAAATCTGATGAAACACTTTTTGGCAAACTTTGAAAATATGTTTTTGCAGGGATACTAGCCCTGACATACACAGAATTATATATACCTCCTTTGTGGTTGCACAACAGTAGAGAAAAGAGAATACTGCAGTGTCACTGAAAGGTGTTTAGTCATGATTTTTCTGGTCTATCAATAGTCAAAGAAATGGCTGTTAACAGATTTCCTGCATCCTACAAGAAGGTAAAACAAAAGCAGTATCCAAGACATGGGGAAGTATGACAGACAGCCCTGATGTCAACAGCAAGGAGGACAGGTCTGAGACATGGGGAAGTATGACAGACAGCCCTGATGTCAACAGCAAGGAGGACAGGTCTGAGACATGGGGAAGTATGACAGACAGCCTTGATATCAACAGCAAGGAGGACAGGTCCGAGATGTGGGGAAGTATGACAGACAACCCTGATGTCAACAGCAAGGAGGACAGGCAGGCATAGTCTTCACTCCTCTGTCATTAGGAGTAGCGTGAGGGGAGGGGCACCTAAGACAGTGTGAGGTGAAGGCATGGGAACAAGCTATTCCAAGCAGCTGAACTGTAATTTCCAAAGATGACCCTGACAGATTTGACTAAGAAGTATCTGACACAAATAATGTAGAGGGCATAGCCTATCCAGGATACCTAAGTGACTGGGACACAGGAAATTGCATTATTCATATTAGACATTGACCCTCAAAGCAGAGAGGCTATATAGATGCCATTTAATTATATCAATCCAAAATGTTTTAAGCTTTTATCTTATGCCAGTTTGCATGTTGATGACAAGACCAGAAATCACCATCTTCAGAAAATCAGAGTAAATAGCATGTTTACACCTTCATTGCGAAATCATTCACACTGCATCAGTAAATATATTACTCACTCTTAACAAACATGAAATACACACACACACACACACACACACACACACACACACACACACACACACACACGCACGCACGCACGCACACACACACACACACACACACACACACACAGATATACACACTTCAAATGAATGCAAGGATCTCAAATTCAACCCAGATGAAGGAATGCACATACACAGGAAGATATCTGCAGTATCACCATAAGTGTGTCTCATGTCCATTTAGCATGGGCAGCCTCTAATTATTGTGTGCTAGATTTAGTAGCACACATGCATGTCACACTGTAGTGGAATATTAAACATATCCAATATGTATCTAACAAATATAGATTGAAATATGAAGCTGACTCTTGACATCTACTGTAAGGAACACAACACTGTCATGACAAAGACCAACAAGAATCCACCACATAACAGAATACTAGAATTGCTCTCTACACAGGTTTGCAACAACACATGTCTGTGGTCACAAAACTGCACAAGAGGCACACAGCACAGGTCACTCATACAAAGGCAAAACAAAATGACGTGAACAATGGAGTCAATGCACAAATATGTTACAGTTATTGCGGGGGGGCAAATAGTATGCATCTGCAAACAAAACATGAGGGTCAATGGTACCACTGAGGTGCAGTTTTCTCACTATGTAATTGAGGTGTGCACAATATGCTTCTAAAGCTCTGGTCATAGGATGTCTGTCATGCACAGGTCACCATGTGGGTTTTGTTTAATCATTCAAACAAGACATTCACACAAGACCATAGCACATAGAAGAGAAGTCACACAGAAGGCACCAACAGTATGCTATCTAGCCATGGCTTGTACAATAAGCATTCGAGACCCTTGGCCAAAGGATAGTAAGTACAAAATAGTTAGAGTTAAGAAAAGAGAGAAAATTCACAAAGTGCACAGCCAAGACCATGGAAAAAATAAATAGGAGCTACTAGTATGTTATGCATCTAGGACCATGGAACAAGCATGGCACAGGTAGATCACTGGTAGAGCGGTACACACAATATGAAATTAGAACCACGAAGCAAAGGACAGAGGACAATATGTACCATTACTTAGATGAGTAGGGTTTGCACATTTTGCATAAAACAGTTGCACAGCATGTGCTTAAAGACACAATTACACCAACAGGAATCAGTTATAGGTATATAGTTGTAAGTTACATGCATAATCCAAGGAGCTACACATGTGAATTTTCTATAGTCATCACTCCTAGTGTCACAGTGCCCATTGCTTTTCTGCAATGGTCTCATGAACTATCATTCAGTGTATTACATACATAATGAATTGCAATGCACGTACCTAATAACCATGGAGATTACTCAAATAATGTACAGAAGAGATGGGGCTCCTTTTTTGTCACCATCTACTGAAGGTACTCTGGCTGTAGAAAATCTAGCCCAGGCCATTTTGGTGACAGTGGCCCAGATTCTGAGGGGTGTCACTTGACCATTAGTCTTCAGCTACTCTGGTCCATATGCTGGAACTGAGTGGATCCTTGTCTAGGGAATTTTTTCTGAACCAATACTCATAGTTCCTCAACATGTAGCTAAGAAGAAGATGTGTTTCACACCTACTGCACATTGAGGCATAGAAAGATCTGGCACCATGGTGAGCAACTTTATCTCCTTGCACTGCCATTCTCTCACAAAGTGTGGACAATAATTTGTCTTTCAATGATGGCAAAAGAGATAAAAGTTAAAGCAGTATCAATGTTTTACAAGGCTAAAACAGAAACAATTCAAATTTCCAAATACCAAGTGATATCTTTTTTTACTCAAGCACTCTTTTAAATCATCTATTTGTTGACAATAAAATTTGTGTGACTCCAGATGAGGCACACAGGCTGACATTTACTATTTATGTTTATCCATAAAAATGCATTTGTATCATTGCAGACACAGTAAAATCTTTTTTGACATAGCAGATGCCATGCATTTATTCATACACACTTATTTGTCCTTATAAATAGACTGCAGGTATTTCATTTCTCTTTGCATGGCTGTTACAACACAGCAGAGTTAAACGGTTTCTAAATATTCAGTTTTCTAAAATGATTCTGGTTGCAGTTATATTATGGTTGCTGATATGGACTCTGGGAGTATTCAGCATATTAATCCAAAACAATTTTTTTAATATGATTTGAACAATCCATTTGGTAAAACATCTGCTTACAATTATAGTATTGTTCGTGATATGGGCACTTACACAAGCAGTATAAGAAAAGTAGGATCTGCTGCTAAATTATATGGCACATCATTTATTGCAGTGTCTTGCCATAAAATCGACATTCAGGCTACTAACTCAAACTAGCATTTAGCTGCAAAATTGCTTTAAAACAATCATTCCAATAGTGGTCAACATTTACAACCAGTCCCCCCTGCATATTACTGTAGAGCAATGAACAGCAAAATACAGCCATTACTGGTGAAACTGCAGATGTAAGACAATGCACTAAATATGACACGATACGATGTATTTATATTCAGTAGGTCAAGTGCCACCTGCTTATAAAACAACGTGCCTACTTATGCATGTGGAAGTGAATTCCAAAAACAAAATCATGTGTTCTGATAAGGGGACCCATCTCTAATTTGGTTTAGTTTTAATCCTAAAACCTAAATCCTGAATATTGTCTAAAAGGGCATTATTAAAACTGTATTTGTTTCCTAGATTGCTATTTTATCTTTTTTTCTTGAATGTCCTTTTAAGGACACACGAGATAACTGGGGACTGTTGTCATTAGAGATGCAGTTGTTTCTTGGACTGCTGTTTTATTACCTTTTCTCTTGAATTCCCTTTTAAGGTAAAAAAAAAAACTGGGGACTGTTCTTCAACTGTTTTTGAAACAACTATGTGGTAAGCAGCAGTACTGAGGTTGCAGTTAGCTATGGGGGTGTTCACTTACTTTTCAGTGTGTGTTACTATAAATAGTCCACCCTCTGAGTGGACATGAGTGAGCAGACATGTCTTATGTTAACACAAAGATGAAAATATGCATTTTTTTGTCTTTGCATGTTAGGCATGTTGGGTTGATGTGTTTGAGTGGGCTAGAGTTTTTAGTAAGTGATAATCTCTCCTTTTTTGGTAGTGGAAATTATGGATGAATATTGCTTGAATGGTTTGTTAACAAGGAATATTTATTTAAATTCAAAATAGTTGCTTTATGTGTGGAACTGCTACAGAAAATGTTAAGGAAAACAATCAGTAATGCAATAAATATCATGGTAAAGCAGGTGCATTTGATGGCATTCACATCTGCCCTTTCCCAATAATTAAAACTTTAATGAATTCTGCAGTTTATACAGATGACCATATTCTATCACTGGTTATATTTGCTAACAAAGTGAGAGGGGACTTGGTTGAACATCACAGGTTTGGTGAATTATCAATTAATTTGCCAAATTTTGACAATGAAAGATGTGCTCAATTGGGAGAGAACTGACTGAATGATGATATGTTACACAAAGCAAATAAATATTTTCCTGTGGCTAATTTGACAATAAATCAGGGTAGAGGAGATTCAGGTGATTTATTTAGCAAACATGGTTCTGGTCCACAAATAAGCATTTATGGAGTAAGATAGAAGAATGCCCAGTTGATGATTCTTGTACTCAGTCTCTTAAAATGTGTCATCATAGGGTATAGGAGGAAGTTAGCCTACACTAATGATAAACGACAATTCTGTTGTCTATAAGTCTACTGTTAACATAGCTAATTATAACACCAATGTTTACAATTGTGTGTTAATAACTGGGGGCTCATTATTACATTGAGAGCAGGTCACTGTCTCATCTTTATGTGGTAGCAATATGTCAAATATAAAATACAGTATCACATGCTTATTTACAAAATAAATGAGGTATGACCTTGTCATTGAGGTGTGTGGGTGTAATGGTGTAGGAAGAACTAATGATGATGCATTCCATGTAGTTGTAAATGACATTATTGATGGGAATAAACATTTTAAATGCAAGTTGGTTTTCTGTGATCTTCCTCTAATTCAACATTTTCAGGGTAAGATTAGATGAGAAGCAGGGTCTTTCACAAATTGGATAAGGTGCAAATCTTTATATAATTTTGTTCAAGTAATCCATCTTTGGGAATTGTTTGATGAAAAAAATAAGTTCTTCAGAAAATGACAAGTTGCACTTAGGTAATTAAGGCAATAGGATAATTTGTACTCAGTTGACTAAATTAATTATTTTTTACAGTCAAGTAATTGATTGTACCTGATAACAATAAGGCAAGCTTGAAATGTCTTTTGTTAAATGTTCACTGTTTAAAATAAATTAGAGGATTTTAAAACCTATATAGCTGTTAATAGGACTGATGTGCTATAGATTGCAAAAACTTGGGACCGGATTCAATAAAGCCTACACTAAGTGTACACTGTGGGTACATAATATGTATTCATTAAAATTCTTATCACATTTTTAGTGCTTTCTAGTCACTCAGAAAGATTGCATTAAGTGTACATGTAGTCTACACTTTGTGGTAACCTGATGAATCCCTGTCAATATTTAAAACTGCAAGAATATCAGAAGGAAAACTAAAATTAGGAGGAAGAAGGTGCGAGTTATATCTGTGTTGTGTCTTCACTCAGAACAGTGTAAGGCTTTATTGAATCTGGTCCATTGTTTAGTTGTAATAACAACCAATAATAATACTGGGTTGCTCTGGTCATCACAATTTTAGAAATGACTGGAGATGAGAAGGGGGGTTATCGATGTAATTAGTCAACACAATTATGTCTCAAAATTTAATGAAATGATCTCCAAACTTCTCATAATGAGTATTGATATCATTGGAACTAAAATGGCTATAGTAACATTTTTACCGGTCTGCTAGTATTTCAAAGGAAATGGATAAGAAATTTTAAATCTAATTAAGAAGAGTTTTCTGGATAAGGTTGATTTAATTGCTTGAGACCTAAATACTTCTAATTTAGACAGGGTAGCTCCTGCTTTATCATTAAAGGCATTAAACTATGTCATTACTGAAAGTCTGACAAATGGTTATACTCAAATAGTGAATGAGGTAACTAGAGGAACTAACTTACTGGATGCTGCTTGGATCTCTAAGAGATTAAATCTGGATAGTTGTGATATAGGTCCTGAGTTGGGAAGCTCTGACCACTTAAGTGTAATCTTTAAGATTGTTTGGACATGTCCTAAGTTGGCTCAGCATTATGAAACAGTGAAAAAATGTTATCAGTTAGATTTGATTATGGAGGCTATTGAAACTTGAGACTGGTATGCCAGTTTTGAAAATGAAGATATAAGTGAGAAATGGGATATTTTTTTGCAATTTTGTTAATAATTTGATAGACTATCATGTCCCAGTTGGAGTGAAAATACCCTGTAAGAGTAATAGACATCCCTGGTGGAGTTTGAAGTTATCCAAACTAAGCAGGAAAAAGATAAGTTTGTGGAGAAGATATAAAAAATTTCCCTTGGTTTCAAATAGGAACAATTAGAATAAATTCAGAAAAATGTACCTCATGACTATTAAAATAGTAAAATATAATTATGAGGTATATTTAACAGCTAATCTGAAGGATAATAACAAAGGGTTAGTTAAATATTTAAGATGCTATAGTTCAGATGATTCTTCCAGTATAGCATTGAAAGATGGGTCTCAATCACTGACTCAAATGTATTAGTGAATGTTTTTGCACAGGGTTTGTTTAGTAATTATTCTCAAGGGATCTTGGCAAATGATTTACCTATACTAGCTAGCAGTAATTGTCTTAATATGAATGAGGAAATGGTAAAGTAAGCCTTATCTAAAATAAATCAAAATTCATCAGCGGGATCTGATGGTCTTAATGTATATTTCTTAAAAAGAATATCTGAAAAGTTGATTCCATGTTTAACTTATTTCTTCCAAAAAAGTCATTCAAGGAAGCTTTTGCAACTGAACTGTAGAAGAAACCTATAATAGTTCCCATTTTGAAAAGCAAACCAGGCTATATGGTAGAGAACTACCAGTCTACTAGTTTGACTTGCATATTGGATAAGTGATTTGTGAGGACACTGTGGACTTTAGCTTTGATGTATATCAACATGGATTCCTTTCACGGAGATCACGTGTTACTAATTTGATAAGTTTTTATGAGCAGATCATTAGCTCATTGGATAACTCACTTGTCACTGATGTGTTTTTGGCTCTAGCTAAAACTTTTGATGACATCCTCCATGCAACAGGTATAAGGACTTTAATGAGAACTGATAATGTTGGTTATGTAGCTAAATGGGTATCTAAATAGCTACTGGTTAGGACCTACAGAGTAACAATTAAACATTCATACTATAAGCACAGATTGATAGCCAGGAGAGTGCCTGAGGGTTCAGTGTTGGGGCCACTCTTATTTGGTCTAGTGATGTCAGAATGTCCAAAATCTAGCTCAGTATGGTTAAGTACCATCATCATGATATTAAGATAGGGCAAGCAGTACCTAATAATACTGTGTGGTATCTATTGCAGTCTTAATTGGATAACTTATATGAATGGATACTAACCAGAGGTATGAGATTTAACAATGTTAAATGTAGCATTTTACATTTTGGGCATAATAATAATAATCAATATCCTTATTCCCTGAATAATCAAATTTGTGTTTCTTCTGAGGTAATGAGAGATGTGGGTATCATGATAGATATAAATCTTAACTTTGAAGTTAATGTGACTAACATTATTAGGAAATGTTAGGTCTTATCAGGAATGTCCTTTGATGTTTCTCAAGCAGAGATAGGTTGGTGTTATTAAAGATCTGTTTAAGAAGTATAAGACCTCTTATTGAGTATGGGGAGGTTTGATATGCATTAAATGTTTTGCAGCTGATGAAGCTGGAACAGATTCAGAAAGCCTTAACCAGTCAGATAGATGGCCGACAAAAATATCCTATAAAGAAAGAATGGTATAGTTGTCTTTATATTCTTTGGCTTACTGATTTCTAAGATGTGACATTATTATGATATATAGATGCCCTAAGGGTAAATTAATGGCTGACATGTTAGATATTAACTTTATTGATGATGGTATTGGTACAATGAATAAAAATTTAGATGTAAGAATTCCTATTTCCCATTCTTTATTTCATATTGAGGCAGAAAGGATGTGACATTCATTACCTAGACAGATTGACAAATGATTTAATAAATTTTAAATGGATATTAGATAACTGGTTTTCTAAAAGTCTATATTATCCAGTGATGTCCATTAGGAAAACTTTAAATTAGCCAATGTAGGTCCTAAGTTTGTTAGTTTATTCATTGAACCATTAAAACAACAGTCAATATACTATCTCTGTAAATATCTAGGGTGACCCAAAAGTGATAGTAGCTTCCTGAAAATTGCTTAAACAGTTCTGCTTAAATATTATTAGACTATAGAAGGTCTGTGGTAAGGCAAGGCCAAAGCTTGTGGAGAGTGTGTGATTTTTTTGTGGGAAACTAGATGTTTCTTTTGGCTGGCTATTACAATCGTCAAATTTTAGAATGAAATAAGGAACAGATAAAACCATAATGAAACTCCACACTGTTGTAACAAATGTGAAGGAAAGCTATAATAAACTACTGTTCTTGCAAAGGAAACTGTATGAAAAGTGAACTAAACTATACTAAAGTTGCGCAAACTTTAGAAAAGTGCAGATAATTGTTTAAAAGACAAAAGCAAAATAAGCTGCACTGTGCTTGTCTTTTAAGTAAAGTGTAATATATGAAAGAAATGTATAAAATGATTTATAATTCAATAAGCCACTGCAAAAATGTATTGCAGGTTTAAAGTGTAACTAAACTTTGTTTCACACATTTGTGTACTGTTGTAAAGTCTAATGATGATTGGAGATGATGCTCAAGTTCGAAGGTTATTTCCTTACATGGGCTAGCTTGGTAAATCATATACTTATCCCTTGAACATGAAATTGAGGAAACAAACAAAAAAAATTCCAAAATGAAAATCAGTGCACCACCATAGTAAATCTTGCTTAGGATTTGTATAAGCAGAGACAAGTCAGTATATAAGACGAGTCAAGTTAGTTCAGTAAGTTATTGTAATCTACTTGCTGGAGCATATCTTTTGGACATATCTCAACTTTTAATCAACTGCCTGTATGAAATTTGTGACTTTATTCTGATTCAGAAAGTTAGAAAGCATGAACAATGTTCATCTCTTCAGTTAAAGGAGTTAGAGACCAGTTACCAAACAGCTAAGAATTCAGACATTTACCTGCATTTTTTAATGTTTATTTTCAATTCCTTGTGGATATTGTATTCTGTTCGTGTAATTATATGGAAAGGAAATGTTTCAACTTATTTATTTTAAATAAAATGTTTTAGCAGTTACCTTTAAATGCTTGTGGCTTTTGGTTTATTTATCTTAATGGTGCGTGCATTTCTACTACTGCACTGTCAGGTCTTTGCTGTCTCTCCTTCCAGGGATTACTGCTCACAGGGAATGACTGCCATTTAAACATTTAATGTTTGGTTTATTTTTGTCAAAAGAAAGGTTTGTTCTTGTGTTCAAGTTTCCTTACTTTTGACTAAATGGTGGTAATGATAACATAAACTGGTAAAGAAGTAGAGCTGTTGCTGGAGACTTATCAGTTAATTTGCATTTGGAAAACAAGATGTGAGTGTGCATGTGCAAAATAACCCTTGTCAATTTCACTTATTGTTAATAAGACTTCCCAGGAAGGTTATGGACTCAGTATGAGGTGGGTAAAATCCTGAGTAAATCTCATTTAGATGTGAGATGGCTTGGTTATTATCCAGGCCACCAGTGCACATTTCTTGTACACCCTTGAAGTCAATTGCTCTAACTGCTACAATAATGGGGTTTATACCCAATATTGTTGGTTCCATTATCTATGTTTTTGAGGACAGTCAAGGGGGAATTAACGCCTGTCACCCCTTGTCCATCACATATCAATAAGTAAGCAATAGCTGGATCTTGTAAATTAGATTAATATAGCCCATAAAACAGTTTTGTTCACCAAAATGTGTGTCCACCCTTGAAGCCACGAAGTAAATATATGGCAGTATATCTTGTACAGCAGTTATTTTATGCTATTGTTTAGTCAGCAAACATAGGAACTAGGCAACAAATCAACACATGAGTCTGTAGATCAAGGAAAAATGTCAGTGTCACTGCTGATAAGTGGATGCAAAACCAATGGAATTTTGCATGTGCTGATATGTCCAGCCACCTTTGATGTAGCTACATGCAGTCCACTGAAACTGGTGACACCCAGGTCATGGATCTAATTACAGAGTATGCAGTGAAGTAACTCAGTCCATCCACAGATAATCACAAATTCCATATGGAATCAAAGAGACTAGAGCTGGATATGAAATGCCTTGAGTTCAAAGCAGCTGAAAGCATGAAACTGTGAAGGTGCTGGGGAGAAACAGCAGCATCAGCATGAACTGTTGATGGAACAGAAAAGAGAAAAGGAGGATGTGAAAATGAGAAAGAAATGTTAATCTCTACCAAAGGCACAATCAATAGTTAGGGTGAAGACCCTGCCCCAAAGATGGGGGTGGCTATGATCGTTTTAGGTGGGCATTCAAATGTGTGTGAACAGGGGACAATGTTTAGTTTTTAGCTTTCCTACTAATGGTTATGGTAGTGCATGCTCTGTTTGCAATGTCAGATTATGACTGTTTTGATTGTTGTAAAGTAAAATGCTTTGATTGAGTGCTTTAAACTTACTCCATATGCTTAAAGGTAGGAGCATCAGGACCCTGTTGATGTTGACATGACACAGGAGAAATGACACAGCTAAGCTAACTCACCTCTGTTTGCTGGGAGTGTGCATGTCTGGGCACGCATTCCTGCAGTAGATTTCTCATTGCAGACTGGAAATCTTGCAGGGGTGCTAGCTTTGAGGGTAGCAGGGCAGTCTTGATGGACTACATCACTCACAGACGTGGTGATACATTCCAAATGGCATGCCCATTGCACACTAATTCCTGGTCAAGACTGTGCATATGCCATCAGGTTAAAGAACTGGCAGAAAAACAAAAGTCCTGATGGATGCTGAGATGTCTAGCAGTTGAGGCAATGGGTAAGGCTGTGAAATGTAGTTCCTGTAGTAGAGTGCATGACTCCCTCAGCCCTCAGTTGCCTACTATTTGACCTTCAGCATATCACTTAACCTGACATTGCTTTTGGGTCACTCCTTAAAAGGGACTATTTGACAATGGGCCTACCTGGTTAACACATGGGTATTGATAATATTTTATGGCCTCATGATCAGTTCTCATCCCAAAAGAATAAATGGGCTTTTAGCATCCCTCACATTATTGGGAATGAATGGGTCAGTAGTTCATGGGTGCTGATGACTGTCAGGCATCAAGGCCCAAAATAATTCAAAAATGTGTAAATTTGAGACAAAGTTGTCAAAAATAATGGATTTTCATTACAAGGAGAACAGAGAATGCTTACAAAGAAAGATGTACAACTGGTACATTTCTCAGACCCCACTTTGCAAAATATGTGGGAGGTAGCCATGTCTGTTCCTGATCTTCATGGACAAGAAGAGTCAGTATATTGGACCAAAGGATTACACCTCACACAGTGTATTCCAGAAGAACTGCTAGATGGAGAAGTAATAAATCAGCCTGTAATCCTAAGGGCATGCCTAGGGCACTTCTGACCATAGCCTAAGGAACTAATTTTTAGGCCAAACAGGAATGAAACATGCAAAAAATAGACTTATGCAGATTTTGTTCTACTAGTCAGGTATTGAAAAAGATGTAAAAGGGGACTGCATGTGGGAGTAGGAAACAAAGGGAGACAAATGCAAAGCTGCTTTGGTATCCTAGTATGTTATCAAGAAACCATTTCAGAGGTTAGTTGTAGTTAATGGGTGTCTACTAGTACCCTAAGCAGCACAGGTAAGAGTAATATCTTAGTGGTGACTAATCATATTACTAAGTACCTCAATACAGTCTTTTTGCACTCTGAAAATGTCAGAAATGATCAGGTAAGATTTTCAGAATCAGAGTGGATTTTCCTCTGTATGATACATATAGACAGATGAGCTCACTTTATGCCAGACCTATTGACCCACTTGTTGAAGCACTGTGGGACAAAGCAGTTATAAAACATCCACTACTGTCCAGAAACAAATGGTTTGGTGGAGAGGATCAACTCTGCTTTCAAAACCATATTAAAACATTTTTAGACCAAGGAGCAGTTGGACTTTGCATTTAGAAAAGTTCCTCAATAATCCACTAGTTTTTCACCATTTAAGTTAAAATGAGGAGGTCTTATAATGTAATCTGTGATGAGTGGGGGCTGACTGTGGTTCCCACAAAGACTATAGTAGAAACTGTCTTAATTTTAAAGAACTTTAGGTAGCTCATAAATTGGCCCATAAACATTTAGCACAGGCACAGGCACAGACGCAATGGCAGCAGAATGACTAGTGCTACTGGTTAGTGTAGACCCAAGAATATATAGCTGCAGAAAAAGTAAGAGTCTTCAGTCTTGCTAGGCAGACTAAATTATAAGTAGAATAGGAGGATCATTTTACAGTAGTTGGAGAAAAGTGACATTAGTTATATATTGGGGTTGCCAGGCAGGAAGCAAGAACACACACACAGTCTACTATGTCAGTCTAATAAGGCTTACCAAGATAGAGAGGCCTATAATATTTAGTGTCTGCAGTGGGTCGCAAGAGTAATAATCTGGTGGCAGATCTTCTCAGTGTAGCTCAGACTGATTCCTTGGTGGATGAGGCAGTACTGTCATGGCAGCTAACCCTGATTCAAGAAGTCTAAGCAGTGTTACATGATTCTGAGGACATGCACACTACTTAGCCGCAGTCCAACTAGCTTGCAAAGCACTGGGAAGATTAAAAAAAACAATGGCCATTTAAGCAAGTTCTTTAATGGATACAAAAACAAGTCGAACAAACCATGTGGGAAGAACTGCCAGAAATGTTAATTCTTGCAGTAAATTCAAGAATCCAATAGTCCTAGGTCTCATCAATGTATTGATGCCACATTATTTGAGTACCAGGTTCTTTGTAGACTATAGAAAATGAAACAAATAGAACCAGATGCATATCTCATATCCAGAATGGAAGAACCTTTAGAGCAGTTGGGTGGGTCAAAGTAACTGACCACTATTGACCCAAACATTGGTTACTGGCAAGTACTACTGACAGTTTCAGTAAGAGAGATATCAGCATTTGCAGTCACATTGGACTGTATGAATTCATTCAGATGCCTTTTTGGATGAAGAATGCTTCAGCAACTTTCCAGAGGCTGCTAGGCTGCATCTTAGCAGCAGGTGGAGACTATACCCCGGCCTACATAGATGATATTGCCATTTTAGTTAAACCTGACAGAAACATGCACAACATGTTAGAAAGGAGCTAGGAAGATTAGAAATGACTTGGGCAACTATCAAAGCAAACAAATATCATGGCCAAACAGCATAGGTAGCTTACCTTGCTAATTCAGATGGTGGTGATAAAGCTAAGCAGGAGCTGCAGAGATAGAGGAAGAAGCATGTTAGCTAGGGAAAACTGTATAATAGTATTATGGAGTGGCATAAAGTTTTATGTGCCACTATGTAGTTCAAGCGATTAATGGGAGTTATCATAGCAAATGCAAAAAGAAGCCTATCTGAGGAGTTTTTAAGTAATGTTCTGCAGTATTGTAGGTTTTGATGGCTCTGATATTTTCAGGGGAAGCATTCCAGGATGCAGATGTCATTTTGTCAAAAGAGTTTGCTGCTATTGCCAGTATATAGGTGGGGAACAGAAAATGCACCCCTGGAATTCCACCTGTGCCCCTGCTGGACAGTGGCATAGGGTGCTGACTTGTTGGAACATGGGTTAAATTCTTGGCTAGGCTTGTAAGGGCATCAGGGCCAATAGCCTAGTAACGTCCTATGATCTTATGATCCTATGATCCTATAGAAATGGCAGATAGGAAGGGAATTATCACAGTTCTTAAAGGAGTAAAATGTAATTGTCAAGTGCAGGATGTATTTTAGTGTATGTGGGGGGTATTTTTCATTGCTTAACTTATATGTCAGGGAGTATTGATAACCTGACTTCTGCAGGAAGCCAATTGGATTTTAGAATAGTAGTGCAGTAATGCTCATTGTGCAGACACAAATGGATATATCTAAATAATGAACAGTGTGTGAGGCAATGATAGTCAGTATGCACTCTAATCTGGGTCATAGTACATTTAGGGAAGTGGCGTTTCTGGTATATGTAGTAAGAAGGAATGGAATGTCATAGTCTGCCTTAAGCAGGGAAAGAACTTGGGTGGTGTGTTCATCAATGCATGGTAAGAAGTATAGGTTAGTTTTTAGTGTTATACTTAAATATTTCTATTGAACAGTTGAAGGGAGTGAATTGCCTTGAGGATTTTATAATTTGGAGGCATGTAGCTTTAGCTGTTCCTTTATTTGTGCCATTTAGCATGACACCTGATTTCCTAATGTTTAAAGATAGCTTGTTAGTTTGAATCAAATTCCAGCGGGTTTTGAAATCTTCTTATAAAGTGTCTGTTATTTATTTACTTGTTTATTTATTTTTATTTAATGGGTGAGTGGACTGGTCTGTTGAACCTTTTCAGTTATAACCTGAGCTCAAAGAGCAGAAAATACATCACAGTCTTTCTAATGAACAATATTATATGCAGAATAAGTACATAGCAGCATCCAGGACATAATGGTAAAGCTCAGTGCAGATAGGATACTATTAAAATATCTAGTCAGAGTACATTGAGAGAAAATGAAAAAATATCTATACAAAATGCAAGCTAAGATATGCTTAAAATACAGTGCAATTATACACATAATATGCAAACTACCATATACATTTGAAATATATGTGTGTAAGATGCCATATTAATAGGTTGAGAAAAGTTGGTTAAATGTATTATTTTATTCATGATATGGGATGTTAAGTTATCTAACCATTGTCATTGCTGCAGGTAGATTCAGAAAAGAGATGCTTTTTAAATGAATTTTTGAAACCTTTAATGGCTTCTAGATTTTTTATGTTGTTGGCTGATAATAATAAAAGAGAGTGAATGATTGTATGTGTGCTCTTACACTGATGTCGTTGGTGTGGAAAGGTCACATGGCCATGTGCTTTATAATAAAAGAGGAAGTGAGGGTTGTTCCCCTCTTCCGTTTTTAACCAGATTGATTGCCTTCACGTGTGTTTATTTTCCTTTGTAAATGTATATCTAACCTGACTTTCTTACCCTTAAGATGATACCGCCAACAGGTTATGGGCCTAGGAGGGAAGTAGGAAGCCGATGGCATAGTCTATGTTTAGACGGAGATGAGAAGATTTACGAGTTGTGAGAGACAAAGTTTCTGGGACACCTGCATTTGCTAGGGCAGAAAGATGCCATTTTGCGAAATGTGCAGCAGGATGCAGAGGACGACGAGAATGAGGAGGAAGGTGATGACGATGCTGAGAAAAATGAGGAGGCATATGCAGAACTAATACAGTTCTTAGACGACAAAATTTTGTCCCTCGTCATGAGAGGAGCCACAGACGACGGTAGAGAAGTGCTTCAGATCCTGAGAGACCATTATGCCGGGAAAGGGAAGCCATGGGTAATTAGCCTATACACTGAATTAACAAGCTTCCAGAAGGCCACCAGTGAAAGTGTCACAGACTATATTATTAGGGCTGAGAGGGCCAATACAGCACTTAGAAATGGTAGGGAGAAGCTCAGTGATGGATTACTAATTACGATGATTCTGAAAGGGTTGCCTGAAACTTTTAAACCATTTGCAGTCCACATCATGCAAGATGATGATAAGTTGAGCTTTGGTGAGTTCAAAACAAGGTTGAGAAGCTATGAACATACCGAGAAATTTAATGCCAATGTAAGTAATGATAATGTGATGAAAGCAAGTGGCCTTGAGGAAAGAGTAAAAACAGAGATTATATGCTATAGCTGTGGCCAAAAGGGACACAAGGCACAAGAATGCTGGAGAGAATATAAAGGCCAGAGATAGTGGTGTAGTTTGTGTAAAAACTATAGCCACAGGGACAGTAACTGTAGGCGAAAGAAGGAAGACAATGTTAAACAAACAACTGACGCGGATGATCACACATTTGTCTTCAGAATAAATGAGCATCAAATTCATGAACTAAAACAGAAAGGATTAATGGTGTACACTGGCGCCACATCACACATAATTAACAACCTGAAAAAGTTAAAATACTTTGATGCAACTTTCCAACTGGAGGAACCCATTGTGGAATTAGCTGATGGAACGAGAACCTGTGGGGCCGCACAGAAGAGAGGTAATGCAGAGGTATGGCTGCTAAACACAGAGGGCTGTAAAGTAAAGGTGATGATGACTCGGATGCTGTATATCCTGACGTATCCACAAAGCATTTTTTCTGTTAAGGCAGCAATGTCCAAAGGGGCCTCGATCAACTTTAAACAAGGCTGGGACCAACTCATCTATAAAAATGGCACCAGGTTTGCCATAATTGAGTGTGATCGACTCTATTATTTAGACACATATGATGAAGAAAACGATAGTGAGATACATTACGATGCATCTCAGAGCTGTTACGACGTTCAAGCATGGCATAAAATGCTTGGTCACCGTAATTTCGAAGATGTGTCAAAATTAGAAAATGTGGTAAAAGGAATGAAAATTAAAGGTAAAGTTGAGAGACCTAACCTATATTGTGAAACCTGTATGCAAGGGAAATTTGTGCAGAGCAGAAACAGAGAACCAGATGCAAGAGAAAAAGTTGTGTTTGAACTAGTCCATACTGATTTGGCAGGCCCAATTGAGCCAGTAGCAAAAAATGGCTTTAAGTACACTTTTGCATTTGCTGATGACTACTCGAGTGCAATATTTGTGTACTTTCTGAAAGCCAAGAGTGATACAGTCAAGGTGACTGAAAAGTCTATTGCAGATTCAGCCCTTTATGGGAAGGTAAAGTGTATCATATCAGATAATGGCACCGAGTTCATGTCGAAAGATTTTCAGTCACTATTGAGTAAAAATGCTATAAGACACGAAACGTCCGCACCTTACTCACCCCATCAGAATGGGACAGCAGAGAGAAACTGGAGAACACTGTTCAAAATGGCAAGGTGTATGTTGATAGAAAGTGATTTACCGAAAGAGTTGGGGACATATGCAGTAATGACTGCTGTTTTTATTCGCAACAAATGTTATAACAGGCAAGTGGGGCAAACCCCATTCTTCATGCTAACAGGGAAGAAACCTGATCTTTCTAGGATGAGAGAATTTGGATCAGTGTATTACAGACTCCATTCTTCATGCTAACAGGGAAGAAATCTGATCTTTCAAGGATGAGAGAATTTGGATCAGTGTGTTATGCATACAGACAAGATAGAAGAAGTTAGACCCAAGATGTGATAAGGGTATTTTTGTTGGATATGATAAAACAGCCCATCATATCTGGTCTATTATCCTGACACATGAAGGGTCCTTAGACACAGGTTAGTCAAGTTCTTTATTAAGACTGTAGCTGAATGCCAGATTCAGACAGACACAGAAGTGATGGAAAAAGATCTTAATACCAGAAGAAGCATGCATGTTAAGTCAGAATCAAAAGCTGACAGTCAAGACACAAAAATAAGGCAAGAAGAGGAAAGGCAGGATACACACTACTCTAAAAGAGAGAGAAAACCACCTGCATACTTGAAGGACTATGAGTGTAAAGTTGAAAACGACGATTATGTGGCAGTTAATGTTGACTATTGTATTGTTACTAATTAATATGCAACACGCCGCAGAGCTTTAAAGAAGCCATGACTTTGTCTAACTCGGAAAAGTTGGTCAAAGCCATGAAGAAGGAACTTAAGTCTTTAAAGGAAAACAGCACATTTACACTCACCACACTGCCGGAAGATAAAAATGCAGTAGCAAGTAGGTGGATTTTCACTGTAAAAGACAATGCAAATAATACTGAGACTTACAGAGCTAGATATGTAGCTAAAGGCTACAGTCAAGTCGCTGGTATAGATTACAGTGAAACATTTGCACCAACTGCAAGTATGACATCTGTACGAAGCCTAATGCAGATGGCAGCTCAGTACGATTTAGAATTGCACCAGATGGATGTACAAACAGCCTATTTACACGTTCCTATTGACTGTGAGGTGTATATGGAGCAACCTGAAGGTTTTGAAAAGAGATCAAATAATGATGAAAAATTGGTTTGTAAACTGAATAAGTCATTATATAGATTGAAACAATCAGGGCGTAACTGGAACAAAATGTTGCATGATTATCTTTGTGAAAATAGTTTTATCCAAAACCCCGCAGACCATTGTGTATACACTAGACAAGCTGAAAATGAGAAAACAATTCTAATTATAAGGGTTGACGATCTCATTATAGCAGCCAGTGACAATGAATCACTAAACGATGTAAAGGAAATGCTCAAGGCTAAATTTAAAATGAAAGATCTGGGAAAACTAAGACATTTTCTAGGCATTGACTTTACCCAGAATAGTGATGAAGTAAAGCTGAACCAAAAGAGGTATATCACAAAAATTCTTGAGAAATTTGGTATGTCTAATTGTAAAGTAAGAAGTACCCCTTCCGAACAAAAAACAAACTTTGAATGTGACAGTGAATTTACAGATCCAAGAAAATATCGTGTGCTTGTGGGTAGTTTGATATATGTTATGACAAGCACGAGACCTGATCTTATCTGGGTTGTAAGTAAATTTTCACAATATTTGTCACAACCGAGTGAATCTCATTTAACGCTAGCCAAACATGTGTTAAGGTACTTAAAAGGTACATTGGACAGAGAGCTGTGTTACAAGAAAAGTGAAGGGAAACTTCAGCTTGTAGCATACAGTGATGCAGATTGGGCAACAGATCAAAACGATAGACGTAGTATACATAGTACAAAAGGTTATTGCTTTAGCCTCAATAGAGACGGGCCTATTATTTCATGGAAATCAAAGAAACAACAAACGGTAGCTTTATCTACATGTGAGGCAGAGTACATGGCACTGGCAGCAACAACACAGGAGAGTTTGTACCTTGTGCAGCTGTTGAGTGGAATGGATGGAGAGTGCAAGTATGTGCCAGTAACAAAATTTGAGGACAATCAAGGAGCAATCGCTTTGTCGAAGAATCCAGTAAGCCGACAGAAATGTAAACATGTTGACATTAAGTATCATTTTGTTAGGTCCGCACTTAATGATGTCAAAATAAGCATTGAATGTTGCTCGAGAATGAACATGGTTGCAGATGTCTTTACTAAACCTGCTATGAAATCGAAGATTGAAAAGTTCATGTATTACGTGTTTAGAATGTGAAGGAAAAGTTATCCAAAATATGTTCTTAAAATGTATTTGTATACAGCGTAAGAGCAAGTGGGGGTGTTGGCTTATAATAATAAAAGAGAGTGAATTATCGTATGTGTGCTCTTACACTGATGTCGTTGGTGTGGAGAGGTCAAGAGAGGTCACATGACCATGTGCTTTATAATAAAGGAGGAAGTGAGGGTTGTTCCCCTCTTCCATTTTTAACCAGATTGATTGCCATCACGTGTGTTTATTTTCCTCTGTAAATGTATGTCTAACCTGACTTTCTTACCCTTAAGATGATACCGCAAACACATGTCCTTAGGCAGGTGGTTCCAGGTAGCAGGTCCCAGTTAACAGAAGGCTCTTTCACTTATAGCAGTTTTAAATGAAGGGTACACC
Source organism: Protopterus annectens (assembly GCF_019279795.1). NCBI lineage: Eukaryota > Metazoa > Chordata > Ceratodontiformes > Protopteridae > Protopterus > Protopterus annectens. The sequence continues at coordinate 965,914,791 of NC_056730.1, read as the reverse complement.
AGAGAGAAACTGTTATCCTGTGTACTGAGTATATAATGGTTGTCTTGTAGTGGTAGTTTTACTCTTTCAAAGAAAGAAAGAAGTATCTGCTCTGGTTTTGAAGATGTGATCAGCATAAAGGATACACTTTAGGTTATAAAGATTTCAGGGCAGATCATTAATGAAAAGGGATAACAGTACTGGTAAAAGTACTGATTCTTGGGAACAGTTTGAACTAGTAACATCTGTTTGTGTCATGTCACTAGCTGAAATAAAGAATTATCTGATTTGGAGGATGCAGACACAGCAGTGTCATACTTCACTGGAAAAGTTGCATTTCTTGAGTTTATTAATGACAGTGTTGAGAGAAACAAATTCATATGCTCTTTTAAGATCAGCACAATGGCTCCAATAAACATGGTATTCTCCATACTGGAGAAAATTTGATTACAAAGTAAAAGATGGTAGTAGATGTGCTCCACAGAAGTCTAAATATGTATTGTCTTTATTACAGAATGTCATATTTAATGAGGGTTTCAAGTGTTTTCTTGTAGACAAGAGTTTCTAATATTTTAATAATAAGGATCAATATTTACTATGGCTCTATAGTCATCACATGATTTAGGGGAGGGTTTCGGTAGTGGAATAACTGTATTATTGTAGGACAGTCATGATAGGGATTACGTTTTCAGAGTGAAGCTGAAAATGTATACTGAGGGGATAACTTTTACCCCAGTTTAGGACTAGATTATATAGGAGGTAACATTACAATTTTTTGATATTTTTAAGAAGTTTCTGACTTGGTTATTTCTTAGAGCTGAGAAATAGAAAGGTGGGTAGTCTAGTGTGGTATGCAATGAAGAAGTTATTTTGGTACACAGGTAGGTTGCAGTTGTTATGTAGTATTCATTTAAGGATTCACTGAAGTTCACTAGAATTCACTACAGGATTCATTAGAATCACAAAAAATTAAAACTGTATACTATTTTTCTAGGTGATCTAAACTACCAACTATAGACCATTTGGGCACAAGCACAGAGAGTCCTGGACTTTATCAATATAGATGCCCTGAAACAATTGATCAGAGTACCCACTAGGGGGAATAACATATTGGATCTTGTCCTTACTATTATGGGAGCATGTTGCACCTTCCCTTACATATCTTTATCACTTGTTAGGTCTGACAATAAAGCGGTCTCCTTCAAAATAAAACTGAAACCAGAGATCCCACCCACCTAAGGTACCTTTAGAAATTTCTTTAAGACAAACTACCTACTCCAAAGTCATGCTTTGGCAAAATTTGAATCCCCACCAAACCCAGAAATGTTCACCATGACACTATACCAGCATGTAAACAACTGCAAAGATGTAGTTATACCCCATAGGAACAAGTGCAAGGCAAACCCCGAAAACAAACCGACATGGTAGAACCATAATGCCAACAAGCTTTAAAATAAAAGAAAAAGACTTTTGACCAAAAGTAAGACAAGTCATTCCCAGTATGTTAGATCCCTTGCCATTGAAATAATCAAACAGCTCAGGAGCTTAATAAAATCCACCAAAGCCAAGTTTGAGGCTAAAACAGCAACCTAAGTCAAAGAAAATCAAAAGGCATTTTATATATGTTTGTAATTTCAAAAGCACAATGCAGCAATGTGCTGGGTTGATTGTGAACGACATTAACTAGATTGAGGCTGAAGGTATAGTGAACCTACTAACCAATAAATTTAGCTCTAATGTTTCCCCTCTCTGCCTTCCATCTGTCCCTCGAGATATGCCTGAAACTGGCTCCCCTCCTGCTGTTACACAAGTCCACGTCCTAAAAGTGCCATCAAAAGCTAAATATATTGTATCAGTGTGTTGTGACCATATCTCATCTTAAATAGCATGAAACACAATTCAGCCACAACCCTAACAGCACTGTAGAATCTCAGCCTCCATATAGGTTTTGTAACAAATGAATAGAGAGCAACTACAGTCATTTCCTCTGCATAAAGGAGGATATTCCACAGACCCAGACAATTACAGACCTATAGATCTAATCAGCCTCATATGCAAAGCCATGGAAAGCCTTATCATGGAACTAATCCTTCAAGACAAAGGGAACCTCCATACACTGGACTCTCCTCAATTTGGATTCATCAAAGGCAGGTCATGCTTAATCATCCTGGTGGATTTTTTGAAAAGGTCACCAAAACAATGGATAAAGGCAAAATGTTACACACAGCATACCTTGACCTAGCAAAAGCTTTTGATACAATTTCCCAGTAAGGCATGGTAGATAAGTTAACGAAACTGGGAATAAACCCCTACATCACCCACTGGCTCACAGATACGATGCAGATAATCAAATAGGAGAAGTTTTCTCCACAAAGAAAAAGGCCACAAGCGGAGTTCCCCAGGGTTCTATGCTGGGACCTCTCCTGTTTTGCATCTACTTTTCTGAAGTAAAAGCCAATCCTAAATGGCTCTGGCTGACTAAATTTAAAGATGACTGCAAGCTAGGAGCAATCATTGAATCCCCAAATTACTTAGCGATCCTGCAGGAAGTTTTATCACAAATAACTGGTGCCAAAATCATGGACAGAAACTAAATGCCAATAAATGCATTATTGCATCCTTTGGGAAATCATCTACCCACAGAGAGCTAACACATTGACAATATGCTACTACGAGATGACCCAGCTGTTCGTAACTTGGGAACTTATGTGGCAGGGACCTAACTTTTGACCAACACGTGACCATTATAGTAAGAAAGTCTTCCTATATTGCACAGCTTATAAACAAAGGGATTGTGTCTAGATCTAGGTATGTCACTGATCTCCTTTACTCAGACCTCATTAGGCCAATCATTGAATACAATGCACCCTTTGGCATGTATCTGTCTAGATACATGCAACAGCTGGAACACTCACAGAGATACCTTAATAAAAGGATACAAGGCCTAAACATCACATTCTACATGAACCAACTCAAACCCTATCACTATACTTGGTATCCTACAGACTGCTAAGAGGTGACCTGTGTCTGGTATACAAGGCATCCTTTGACCAATTACTGATGGATTTATTGCACACCAGCAAGTCAAATGGCATCAAAAATACTTGGTCTAAAAATCTAAGCCTCTTCTGCTACATCAACAGAATAGTTTGGAGGGACAGGTATAGCTCACAGAGGATATTGTTACTCTGGAACAGACTCCTCATCCACATAACACAAAGTTCATCTCTGTCTACCTTTAAGCACAACTCAGATCTATGGATAGGAAACAGTAAATGTACCCCAGGACTGCCCTCTGTGCTGCTAATGTACAGAGGCAGATCCTCAATGCTTTATCCCATGCGTGGGTCTCCTCAAATTAGATGTGTTATGATCCCAGTTATTCTTATTAGGAATAATATATAATTATCAACCATGAGATAGTAAGGCCAATCTATAAGCAAATAAGATAGCTTATTTTGAGCACAAAATATAAAATGGTTAGGCTTAAAATGGCTCACAAGGGCAGCTACTCTAATACTTATGAACCTATTCAGGAGCAATACATTGTTGGCAGCAGATTAATGGATATATTATTATTGAGAATTTGTTACAGTTGGCTTAACTTAGATTGCTACTGTGATCTTCAGGCATCTGAGTTGGCAGTGTTAATATTTATTCTGGTAGTCTTCCAAATATTCTTCACTTTTCTAGTTTGCTGTGGTTGGAGAGATAACTTTTCCTCTCCTTCCAGGCTCTGTCTCTGGCTTTAATATGTTGAGTTAGCTCAAGGAAGAAAGATGTTTAGTAATATGTTTAGAGGGTAGTCAAGGGTAGAAGTAGTGTACATGGCTATCCAATCAATGGATTTGAGTTCATTGAATATGATAACTATTAATATTTCTTGTGACAATTTAATTTGGTGGTGGTTTTAGGGTGAAAAAAACAACAAGGAAATTATTGGCTTGTAGTCACTTACAGATTTAATAGTATAATGAGTGACTGAAGTTTTTTTCTGGAAAATTAGTCAGCCTTATATCTATTAATGAGTGCTTGATTGAGGAAATATTAGTCCTGATAGTGTGATAAACCACATGTATGAAAGGGGACATCATAATGAGTCTATTGAGTTGTATTTTAGGGAGCAGTTGCTGAATAGAATCCTATGCATGTGCTATAATGTTGACAGTGTCAGTGGTTCAACAGGTAGCACATTTGCCTTTGATACAGAGGGCTGAGTTATTTTAACACACCAGTAGATGGATTTCTGACACTGTAATGTAGCATTAGGGGGTGCTGCATTCAAGAATGTGTTCTCCTTTGGATGAGACATTAAACCAAGTATTTGCCTGAGTACGTGGTATATTAGGTAGATGTAAAAGATCCCATGGCACCCATTGGAAAAGTAGGGATTCTTTATTTATATACAAAAAATAACTCATGTTTACAAAATATTTACATATTTACAAATGTACACATATATATAGATATACAAATCTGGTTACACAATCATACTAAATTCTCATCCTTATTAGACCCCCCCCCCTCTCCTTTTTTCATAACCACCATCTGAATTTACTTAATATTTTTGCTAAAATCCATTTACCACTGATTTTAATTAATATTATTGCTAAAATCCATTTACCATTAAATATAATTTCATTTATTCTTTCATTCCATATAAACCATATAACATAAAATAATTTTCCATCTATTTTTAACATATTCTTTACTTGTATTCTTATAATATCCATATTTAATCATATCCATAATTATTTTATTCACTTCTTTTATAGCTTCACAAATCTTCCTTTTATAGTTTCCCCATAACTTTTTCACACTCTTACTCGGCACCATAAAAAATCTACTGCCAATCATTAGCAGACCAGAGTTCCACTGTGGTGAACCCTAACCGGGAAAAGCCGAAAAGACAACAACAACATTTCAAAAAGACATGTTCCATAGTTTCTTCTTCTTGACAATGTAAACATATTCTATCACTTCTCTTTTTATACGACATATTTCCTTTTACTGGCAATTTATCTATTACCAGTCTCCACAAAAAATCTTGACATTCTACTTTCTGATTAACCATTTGCGTCTTATTTTTATAGCTTTAATTTTTTCATTGGTTAGATTTTCCCATGCTTTTGCATAGTAACATTTTATCATTGCATTATTATGCCATCTTTTTTTATATTTTTCTATATCATCAATTTTTTATTTTCCACAAAAAATGTTTTTTTTTTTGGTAACATTTTATTTCTTCATTTATGCAATCTTTTGTATTTTACTCTTTTTTTACCATACCCCAATATTTATCATACTTACAATTTTACTACTAATCTCTAATCTTTTTTATTTATCTACTTTAACTCTTTATACAAATTTAATGAAGAAGCATATACCACTTTGTTAATTAACCCTAAACCTCCTTCTTCTTTATTTACATACATAGTTCCTCTTTTTACTAGGTTTAATCTAGAACCCCATATAAATGAACATTTTATCTGCAATAATTCCTTTTTAAATACTGTCAACAGCATAAATGCATTTGCTATATATGCAATTTTCCCATCAGTACCAGATTTTTCAACTAAGCCTTTTTTTTCCACAGAAAGACAGGTTTGTTTTATTTCTTCTATTGTTTTTGCCATTGAACTCTACTTACATCTTTATTCCCAAACGTTATACTTAGCACAGAAATTTTATTCACTGAAAATATATACACCAAATCTTTACTACACCACCTAAACCTTTACTTTTCTCTTTATTTATTTAAAGCCACCCATCATCTCTAGACACTCATTTATGCAAATTATTACTTTTATCCAAATTTTATTTTTTTAAATTATTATAATGTCATATGCATATGTTAACAGAACTGGAATTCTTGACCCTTCAGATGTTACATACCCTGCTTCCTTCATTTGCAATTTATTTTGCATAATGTCCCATTCATAACTACTGCAAAGAGCATCCAACTCATTGGACATCCCTGTCTTATGCCACTCTTCATATATACCTTGTGGCTCAACCAGCTATTTACAAGTATTTTTACTTTACTATTACTATACTATACTATTACTATATGGTGACATACATAATTTCCTACTTTATCACTTGCATTCTTTCATTATTACCCATACTATTTAATGCCCATTTGTGTCAAATGTCTTATTAAGGTCTCCTATTATGATTTTTACCTCATCAAAATGTCTCTATCATTAATGATTCTTGATAACCCTTCCCTTTATACTATATACTATCTTCCATAATATTTTCTATGTTAGTTTCAAATCTCTTTGTATTATTTTCATAAAGCTCTTATAACCATTAGTATTCAATACTGTCTCCAGTTTTTTAATTGTCTTTTATCTTCCTTCATCCATATGAATTTAAGTGTTCCACTACATTATTCTTTATACATAAACCTTCATTTAACCATTCATTCAAAATCTTTAAACAATATATATTTTTTGCCAATTCCTAAAATTCTTATACATTTTATACCTTAGCTCATCTGCTCCTGCAGCCAAATCTATATTTACTTGTCTTAATACTTTATCATGGAAATAAGGGTAGAACTTGGCTAGGCTTATAAGGGCCCTAGAGCCAATAGAAGTAACATTCTATGATCCTATGATCTAGCTCATTTAAAGAAATCTCCTTTTCTAACTCTTTATTCTCTTTTTCTGTCAACATGTTTTCTTTCCATGTTTTGTCACTACTTTTTTTCTTTAAACATTTCTTGTCTATATTGTACTAAATGGTAAATAAGTTTTTCCTGAGTTCTTTCCATTTCTCCTTTTACATTTTACAAATCTGCTTAAGTAACTTGATGCTTCTCTTTTTCCTTGTAAAAAATACCTTTGCTTATATAATTCTTGCATTTTTTTCTTGATTTATTTCATATAATTTTTTTTTTGTCAAAGTATGTTCTATTATTATATTCCAAATCTTCCACTGCATCATCGTATGTTCTTTTATATTTTTCTTTCTCTACTTTTCTGACAATATACTGCTACTGAAAATAAATTTTTTTTTTATATTTTTCCTTAAATATCAAGTACCTTTTAGACAATTCTTTAAAAATGTTCTCATAATAATATGATCTTTCCATAACCGTATTACTAATCTCATTCCTTTTTTATTCAATGCCTTCTCATTTATGCTATTTATTCCTTTGCCTATTTTATATACTCATTGTTTGCCTTTATCTCTTGCCATATTACACAATAATCAGAAAATCCCATTTCAATTATCTCCCCTCTTCCTATAACTAAAATGTTCTGATACTATAAAATAATCTGTCAGTTCTATACATATTTCTTTTATAAGTCCATGAATTTTTGTCCCAAAGTTTTAACTTGCCACGTTATTACTCCTAACATTTTATCTTTTATCATTTCCTTTCTTTTTATGCTTGCTTCTTGAATCACAATTAAAGTCTCCTGTTATTATGCTATTTATATTTATCACTACATAGTCTAAAAGTTGATGATATACACTCTTATTTTCATTACAATTAGTATAATAATATAAAGTTATAATTCCAAATACTTATTCTTTCCATTTTAAATCTACAACTGTTAATCTTAAAGTTACATCAAATAACTTTACTGTATTTCTACAGAATATGGCTATTCTATAAAATATCTAATTTCCCAAATTCTAGATTATCTTTCCTCCACATAGTTTCTCTGTTTGAAAGCTTTCTTTATCTGTTAAAAATTGTGTCTTCTAGCACAATTGCATCAACATCACATGTATTACACCACTCCAAAATTATTTTTCTTCTTACTATATTCTTAATATTATTCAGATTTACAGAAAGCACTCTAAAATGTTCATTTTCCCTTTGTTTCATGGTTTCATAAGTTCATAGCTAATTACTATGCTAGCTTTTTAATAGGTCATTCTAAACCTAGCCAGTTTCTTTCCCAAAAATGAAAATAAAACACTGTACATTGTGTCTATGAGTCAAACATCTTAACCATTATACTAACCCCCACTGATTAGCTGTATGTATATATTTCCATCCATGTTTTTTTCTTTTCTGCTTATCCCTTTAAGTTTTATTTTCCTGTCTTTTACCATTTTACCAATAGAGTTATTTTTTTCTTTTACTACTTCCCAATGTAAGTCTTCTTCATCAATTATTTCACAAACTTCTTCTATGTCCTCTTTATTATTTTTTTCTCTTCTAATTTTTCCTCTGTTTCTATTACTTCTAAAATGTCTTCTCTTTGTTCTTTTTCTTCTCTTTCTTTTTCTTTTTTTCTTAGTCTTGTTTTCATTTTGCAAGCCATTCATAAATGTCCAATTTTGTTACATTTATAACATGTCAATTCACATTGTCTCATTTTCTTATAAATATAACATATTTTTATCAGAGTTACTTATCAAATGTTTTTTCTTTTCTAGAAAAAAAACATGTTTTGGATTGTCCCTAGTAGTTGCAACACCCCGTTTCCTCCACATTTATCATGCTTGGCTTATGTATAATTTTTCTCTTTCTATGTTTAATATAATATCATCATAATCCCAGCAACTAGTTGATAAACCTCTTTTGTCATAAACTTTTGCAATGTCTAGTACTTCTTTACATAAACTTTTCAAATGTCCTTTCAAATACTCTCTTTCTACCTCTTCTCAAAATTGTATGTGCATTTTTTGTTTCCCTGTTGAATGATTGTATCACATAAAGATTCCATGGGTTACAGTCCTTCTTTTTTCTTTCATATTTTTCAAGAAAATTTCCCATTGAAAAACAGTAGCAAATACAATGTCAAAAATGTCTCTTTGTTAAAAAGAGTAAATGCTCTTACTTTGTGTGCTTTTACACTCAAAGGAGCTATTAAAGTATACCTGTCCATTTCTTTGTCTTCTTTACTTTGAATCATTACCAGATACTTCCAATTTTTCATTTTCTTCTGCCTTCTTTTCTGCTACTTCACTTTTGTCTTCTTTTACTTTCTTTGCATATGTTTTCTTTTCTATCTCACCACTATTCCTCATGATTGTTTTGCATCCTCATTTTGTATTTTCTCTATAATATCCCCTGGAAACATCTCCTTCATTTTCTGGCTCACTCTGCATCACCATTTCTTGAAGTAAATCATCTTGCAACCCTCCTGACTGGAGGTTAGTAATTGTACAGCCATCATTTGCTGACTCTTCTCCATTAAACAGGTTTCTTTGAAACATTTTCTCAGAACCCTGCACACATTCTTCTTTCTTGATTTTTGTTTTTCCCTCCATGCCTTTCACCGCTCCATCATCACCTTTTCTCTCCATCTGCCTCCCTGTTTCTCTGTTCTGTCTCTGTGCCTGGGATTGAAACAGGAAGTGCTCCTCCAAAATGAGTTCCACTCACTGCAACAATGAGTAGGGGAAGTCCCCTGGTGCCCAGACAAAATTGTAATAGTTGTATAAATGCCACATCAGACCTTCACTGCAGAGAGGCTACTAACCTAATGGGACTAACCTGGTCAACAAAAGATAAATAAATAAAAATAAACAAATAAATCCGTTTGTAGTGTTAGAATGGTTAAAGAAAGAATGTTGTCAAGGAAAGACTGAAGAGTAGAGATGAGGGCATGGAGTAATGTAGATGGTGGCCAGAAAGAAATTGCGTGAGTTAGTCATTGTTTAGATTAATGCCTAATCTGCATCTGAATCCTTAGTATTACTTTTTGCTGAAAGTGTGATGGAGGTTGTGCTGCAGTTTTTAATAGTATCATAATGCCTTAATCTTACTTGTTAAAGGATAATTGTCTGTGTACATTTTGCAATTTTGAGAGATTAGAGGGAGAATTTATTTAAGTTCTTTTGGCTATGCAGGATTATGTTGATGGAGTTAAAGTTCTTGTCTGGGGCAGTTATTACCAGTGCAGCATATGTTCATGTTAGCTGCTTTGAAGGAGAAGGGACCAGAGATCAGGTGAAGTAATGGTGCTAGAAGGGGCAGGGCCATATGTTATTTAAATGTTGGTATGAAAGGGAGTGAGTTAGAAATGATATGGATGTGGATATAAAGAATTTATTATTAGTGCTGTGATAAACAGGCACATAGCAGATTCTCTTCATGAGTTGGGCAGGTAATTGGCTACTGTAAGTAAAAACAGCATGAGGCAATGCATTTTTCCACTATAAATGAAATATAGATTTGGAAAATTATAAAGATTATTTATTCAATGTGTCATCTGTGCAGTATGGGTAAAATATGTCTTTTTCAGGAAAGATTTGGACAGTGTTATAAAATGGGATTAAAGGAAATGTAGCAGATAAGTGTGTGCATTATGGATGAATTTTAGGTAAAAGGAGAGGTGTAGGGAGTTGGCTGGATGTCTGTTGTTTATGGAAGTATGGTTATATATGTATATTGGTGGCTACAGATGTGGGGTGGCTGGGGATGGGAGTGGAATAGGAGTAAAGAAGGCCAACAGTGAGGAATGAAATGAATCGGATATCACCAAATCTAAATAGACAGCCCAAGTCCCAGCTTCAATTATGCTAGAATAATATGGAAGTAATTTAATAATACATGGTCAATCTATGATGAATTCATGTTTATTGATATCATTATTTTCAACTAAATTAAGTGGCAACTATTACAATATAATCCTTTCCAAAATTTACTGATTGCACTAGTAAGGCTTATCTGTCTTTAACAACTAGGATTATTTCAGTACTTGCTATTAATGAAAAGAGCTGCAATAGTTCACTTTATATATCTGGTACAATACCATTGTACAGAATATTTTATAACAAGATAGATAAAAGCTGGGACAATTTGGTTCCTATTTTTTTTTCATAAAATTTCCAGGAATCCCACTTGGTCATGTTGTACTATTTTATTTTCTACTTGCAATAACCTCTTTCATCATTTCTTTAATAAAGACAGGGCTTCCAAGAAAAGTAATAATTTGTTGGCATAGCAAATAAATTCAGATTTCCAGTTACTTTATAAATACCCGTGAAAAAGCAGTTTCTATCTCATATACTTCACTTCCCTGCTTCCCATTGTATTCTATTTGGCATGGAACATTGTTCACTGTATTGCTTTTGACATTCTTAAAGAAAACGTTATTGTTATCCCTGGCATTATTTGCAAGGACACTTTCATATTTGTATTTACTCTTGTTAACTGCTTTTGTTAATTCTTGATTTTCTATTATTGTCATAGGCACACATTTGTATTTAGAGTTATTCAAAAACTGACTCAGACTGTTAGAAGAGGAGACAGTATGGTTAGAAACAGAAATAGCAGAATATAAACAGATTACATACTTGCATGCATATTTTGAACCAGGACTAAGTATGCCACCAAATATTAATCCAGTTTTGAAAAAGAAACAACAAAAATGCAATTTAATAGTTTAACTGCTACCATTTGGATTTAAGGCTTTCAGTGTACTGTAATGCCTCTTTAAGTGATGCTTTATTGTGATTTGCTGAAAGTGACATGAATGTTATTTAAAATTTGTAATAGGAATATGTGTTTTTTAGCATCTGAGGAAGAGACATGCCCAACAGCTTACATGTGTATACAGTATATTTTAACAACTTTGGATATTAATGTATGATGGTTATAGTAGAAATTAATCATAACTTCCAGGAACTGAGCATTATAAGATTAAGGAAGCCATTTTAATGTCCAGTCAGTAGGGGGACATTATGATCTCTGATCAGTAAATGACTTTCATTGCCACAATGTCAAGGTGATTTGTCAGCATGCTTGCTGATGTAAATGGATATAGTAATTCATCTTTAACCAAATTCCACGGCACATTACAGGAAGAAGGCAGCTGCATCAGCAAATCCTTTTTGATGACAGAAGAAAAGCTCCCATCTGCTTCTTTATGATTGGAGCTCCTAAAATATCAAAACGGTCTCTAGTCTGCGAAAATATAAAATGCTCACTTACAGTTTTATTTTGAGCTAGCATCTTGTAATGACACTCTTGGCTAGTACATCCCTATGTCATTCCAAAAGATGCCCAGTTTGTTAACATTATACCATTTTAGTAGACATGTACACTCCTTTCAGTCTTCACTTTTATCAACAGTGAAAGTATTGTCAGTAGCAAGCATCTTACAGAGGGAGGATTATTTAAAAAATACCAGCTTAAGATCATCAAAACCATGCCTGCCCAATGATTGCCTTGTAGAAAGGAAGGCAGGTTTTATAAATAACAGTAAATATTGCTGCTCAATAAATAGTAATACTATATAAGAAACACTAAGTTCAGAGCCAAGACAAAATTATTGAACTATTCCATTTTCTGTTATTCAACATTACTTAAATTAACAACAAGATTTTGAAATACAACTAAAAAAAAGCATAAAGAGGTAGTGTAGTCCTAATCAACAAAGCTAATTAAACCTAACAGAATATAATAAAATAATCCAGTATATGCAGAGCATTGGATAGGTATATAGTTGCTTGCGCAGCAGGAACAGTGATTGTTCCAACATGCACAATCACATCAGTAGTTCAAACAGAAACTTCTCCTAGTCAAAAAGCTATATTAGGAGTTGGCAAAAGGAAAAGATCATTTTCAAGGTGCATATTTTGGCACAGTAAGAACAGGCAGGCAGAAGTAGAAGCATGAGCAATGCCTAGGGTGTACAAAAATACAAATAAATACAGTAAAAAGGCAGGGAAATAAAAATGTCAGTGTCCCATACTCACCTTAGTTATGCCCTAGCCAAAACTAAGCTTAGCTAGTGAAAAAAATACAACATTTTAAATGTTTATGGAATAACAATTGCTCTGACACACACACACACACATATAATATATATATATATATATATATATATATATATATATATATATATATATATATATATATATATATATAAAATCACAGTGGTAATCCATAGTTAAACATCAATACTGGGGGTTAGATAAAGGAAAAAAATAACTCAAGAAGAGCATTTCTTAAATAGTAAGAGTGGGCAGGCAGAATCATATTGTAGAGTGAAATTCAAAGTCATGAAATTATCTTTTGGATGGAAATGAAGCTCTGTGTTTTAAATACATTTCCTACAAAATAGAAGTTTAAGCTTCTGTTAATGCAGAAGTAAAGACAAGTTACTACAGCTAAGTTATGTCCTATAGTAAGCACAGGTACCCCTGCACACTATGTGGTGATGATCATGTGCAAACTAGACAGTCATGAAGTATGGTTAATTACCATACTACCTTTTTGCTTTCTTCATGAAAACCATAGCAACTATCTTCAGTAGGGTTTTAGCATAACCAAGTCAAGTGCAATTTTTCATTAATTTTTCTGATACCAGCTTCATCCTTGTCAGAGGCCTGAGGGAGCAAAAGCCTATCCAGAACTTATTTGGAGCAAGGCACAGAAGCATCCATGGAAGGGACACCAGTTCAATAGACATGTGCATACACACACACACACACACACACACACACACACACACACACACACACACACACACACACACACTTGCTTGTACACCTCAAATACTTAAGGATAATTTAAAATCTTGTCATTTCACCTTTTGATATGCCATTATGGTGTGGCAGGAAACCAACCAGAGTTCCACCCATAAAAATATAATAATAATAATATCATAAGGTTTTCAGACTCTACTCAGAAGATCTCAAGATGTAAGTGAACAACAGAACCATGTGTTAGAAGGCAGCAGTTCTAACCATGTCAGCTCTGCTCCACCCTCAGACTAACTCATACTAGTCTGCAATCGTTATCTTTAGTTTCTAGTGTAGTTTACTTACTTATCTTACTAACTTGGTGCAGCAGACAACTGGTGTTTTCCCTTTGTCATTTTTCTTAGAGTAGCCTCCTTGAATGTTTGTCTTCAGGTTTTGCTAGGTTGCAAGTCAGTGAGACTGGTATAAACACTCCCAAAAAATAATGAAATTAGTCTGTGGCATTTGGTATCCATTATTAAACCTCTATCAAAGTTTTGTAATCAAACTGAGCACTCCATGTAGCTTAAGAGCTTGTCATTGCTGGTAATAGATGTAAGATTACCAATAAGTACAAAAGTGCTTACATACTTAAAATGTCCTGCGTACAGAAATAATGATAAAAAAACTAAGCACTAACTTATTCTGTATTACCAAACTGAATGGAAGTTTAGAAGCAATCGTAAATGGGAAAAATGAAGCCTTTGAATGCACACACTACTTGAAAAAAGATAAAAATTAAAGGATGTAGAATATCAACACATGAGAAAGATGTAATTTGATATTTTATGTAACAGTATACCTGACAGAATATTTAGTGAAACTAAGAACACCACAGTATGTACTGATAAAGTTAAATACTTTCTGAAGAGATTTCAGCACAACCTCTTTATCATGGCAATGTAGTCTTTAGTATACAAAAGTATGTTGTATTTCATTATTTCCCTGTTAGACTCAGTGAACAGGCAGATTATAACAATCAAAAAACAAAATCATTATGATTTGATTTAGAACTGAAGTAAACAACAGAAAGCATTTCTGATTAGTTTCTGCAATGAACTGCGTCACAAAACATAAGACCACTCCGGGAATTCTATGGAACTGTAAGAAACAATGACTTACACCAATATTTAATTAGAAGTTTCATTAGCATCCAAATAGAACTAATCAAGAAAATCAGTAGCCTCCAGTCATAAGACGCATTAGCTGCTATTATAATGACCCATGCAGACTTAACTTCAACTATTTTCAAACATAGTGTAAAACAACATAAAAAAAAACAAATAAGACAGTGCAGCCCATATATCTAAGATTTCTTTAAAATTCACATGGAGTGTCCAACATAGTTGTGTAAGGAAATAGATCTGAAAGGGTGTTACCACAAAGTAGAGATGAAGATTTTGCAGAAGTTGTAATGAAAGTGTTCAGTTTCCTAAAAGAGGTTTTGCAATATACAGAACATTAGAAAGATAATAAATGTCATAAGTATTTTAAAGAGCCCAAAAAATAACTGATGGGGAGTAGAAGGCATATGATAGTCACTATGAAGTTCTCTCCTCACATCTAGGATATGAGGTATGCTTGATCTCATGTTTCAAATACATATTTGAAATCTCTTTATCCCGTAACATTGCAACTTGAAAGAAAACACCACACTCTTATTTTGAAGGAAATGGTCATAGTACTAGTTTTATTCATTTATGGCAAAGTCAGACTAAATTCAATCAAATTAGAATCATACATTTATTGATGTCCACAAGAAAAGAGACTTGTGAGGGGGGGTGGAGTTAACACTGATGTCTGGCCCCATTTTTACTATTAAGGTCATGTCACCATCTCTTCATAGCATTCTAATGAAATGAAAGAGCACTTGCAGCTCACCCACCACTTGTGGATTCATAGCTTGATCCCAATTTCACTAAGGAGCAATGGCTACTACACATGTAACAAAATAATATTTTGTCAAAATGAAGATGCCAAAAAGTAGCTGACTAAAATAACATTTTGACAAGTTTCCATTTACTGAATGCAGGACAGCATTTGGATGGAGAGGATCAAAGCACCTGCACTATCTCTTATGAAGTGTGAAGAAAATGAAAACACTGTCATCTGTGTTAGCATGTTTGGCAGGAGATTTGTGCATATTCTCAGATTAACTTGAACTGCATGACAGTATGCCTAATTGTGAAAATGTAAATAAGTTTTAAAATGTTGAACTTCTCTGTTTACACAGAATGTTCAAAGAATCTGTCAGTGTTTTGACACATTTCTAACTGTGCATGTTTGTGAGGGACACTTTAAAGTACAAACTATGGAGAATCAACTGAACAGTGTGTGATGTCATTAGAATGTTCCTGGTTGCTAGGTGATAATTTAAACAGCTGATTGACAGGAAAAGAACTTTTTCAAACAGCTGACTGTTTATTTTATCTCATTTGGGATTGCTGAAGACAGTTGAGACTGCAATTTGTCAAATGCTGAGCAGTTTGTCAAGTGCTGAACAGTTTTGTGAAGTACAGTCACAGTGCTGTGCAATCAGTGGACACCCATGAAAGAGAACTCACCAAAAACTGCAAGCCTGTTTTTTTTTGCCTTGCTGTTATGTGTTAGATTAGATCAGGGACAGTATTTATTAGTTAGATTAGGAAAGCTTAGTTATTAAGATAGTATTTTCTAGAATAATGGATTCACATCTTGCAGTTTAATTTTACATTTCCAGTGATTGAGTTCTGGTGTTTATTGAAAAACTATTGATTAATATTCTTGTAATCATTTTACTTATTATTAAACATTATTTCATTGCTTTACATTGTGGCTGGAAATCAGTAGAGATTAGAGAGTGTTATACGTGTTTGATACTCCCCAGCTCACCCTGAAGGCCTGGTCACTTATGGTCATAGCCATTATTTATTCTGATATTTAATTTTCATAATTAGACACCCCTTTAGAAGGGCATGAAGACATTCTGATTGGTGGCAGCATTACAGCAGCATTTTGGGAAGGGACACAGATGGAAATTTGTGTTAGGCTTTTCCAGAAGTGTTTGGATGTGTGTGATTTAAATGTACTTTGAGTGTGAGTGTATCAGAGGTCTTAAACTAGGACACATTGCTCTGAAGTGTGTAATAAGAATATAAATTTGGGGTGAATAGAGGTATATAGTCCAGTCCCAGGAAAATAGAGCATGTTCCTGTTGTGCTCTTAGGGGAAAATTGTGAAATATTACTTTTGTGTAAGTGACAGTCTCATATTGGAGTCAGTAGTGAGGATTGAAGCTCCTTAGTTACTGATCCAGGATAGTAAGGTATGTCACATTAATTGCTGGCAGTCTGGTGGGGTATATCCAAAAGTTACTTACATCACTTTAATGGTGGCAGTCTGGTGAGATATTAACCATATGTCACATGAGACATCCCTAATTCTTTATAAAAGTTATTCTGAGGGCACCCTACCTTGGAAAATAATACTGGTGTTCCTCTGTCCTGACATTGAAAAACATCAGAGCTTTAATATATTACAAGTGGTGCTTTGAAGGACATAACTATCAAATGGATGACACAAATACATACATACACACATACATACATACATACATACAAATATTTCAAGCATGGGCATTAATGCCCTTCCACTCTGCCAACATACCAAAACACTTATTATCATAGTAAGTGTCCAGGCTGTTCTTAAAAATATCTAAATTAGTACTTGCTTTAATGTAATTTGGTAGTCTGTTTCATGCATCAGCTGCTCTGTCAGAGAACCAGTTAGTACACTTCTCCTTCCTATAGAATATTTTTTAATTTTTCCAAGTCCTTTGGATTTCTAATACCATGACAGGAATGAACTCCATTCCTAAGTAAAAGTATGATTTAAGTTCATGAAATTAATATTGTTTAAGTCTTTGCTGTTAGTGAAAAGTGGTCTTTGCAGCATCCACAATGTACTGAGTAATGACTCCTTCTGCAATTCATATGGATTTACATGTATTGGTAACATAACCAAGTATGACTGTAGATTCTTTTTTATAAGACCTGTTGCCCCTACTACTGTTGGAACTGTCTGAGTATCCTTCTTCCACATTGCCCTCGTTTCCGCCTGCAAATCCTAGTATTTTATGACTTTGCGTCTTTCTGTACATAACACACTGTAGTCACTGGGTGTAGCAATTTCAGTGATCAATGCTACTTTTGTCTTCTTTTCATGGATTACTATATCTGATTTTCTTGCATCTATTTTTTGAACTGTTGGTAGTGGGTGATTCCATGTGATATAAACTTCATCATTTTCTATGAAGCTTTGTGTTATTTCCAGTGTTTTTCAGCCACATCAATACCATAATGTTTGCATAACCCCCAATGCAACAGTCTTGCCAAAGTGTACGTAGCCCACTATCTTGGGCTGCCAATATTAATCTTTCATCT
Organism: Protopterus annectens; assembly: GCF_019279795.1. Classification (NCBI taxonomy): domain Eukaryota; kingdom Metazoa; phylum Chordata; order Ceratodontiformes; family Protopteridae; genus Protopterus; species Protopterus annectens. Next base: position 965,896,945 of record NC_056730.1, on the reverse strand, counting down.
CTTTCTTTGAATTCACCTTTCCTTAACCATTCCTGCATTCCATCCTGATCAACATGAGGTTCTTCCAGAAGTTTTCTATACTTGTAAATATTTTTATGCATTTTCCACATTTCTTGCATTCTCATATGGTCCCTCACCTTATATTCTTTCTTTTGTTTTTTGACACATTCAGTTACTGCCAGATTTTTATCTACCTCTGGTTTGAGTTCTATTTCTGCTTGATGCTGATATGCTTCTGCTAGATTAAGCTGAGAAAGCATCTTAGATTCATTATCCTCATGTTTCAAAACTTTCATTACATTTGTGTCTTGTGAGGTCAGAAGATATGTGTGCAGTCCCACAATTGCAGATCTATGCATGTAATCAATTTCAAGGAGGCCCATCCCTCCTTCGGAATGGGGAATATATAATCTTGGTATGTACTGATTTTTATAAATTATTTGATGAGCATGAAACATCCTTCTTGTTTTCCTGTCTAGTCTATCCAACACTTTTTGGGGCCAATCAATCACTCCAAAACTGTAGGTTAGGATAGGAATAGCAAATAGGTGTATAGCTTGAATTTTGTTCCTAGATGTTCAAGTTTTTTTCAGGATTAATTTAAGTCATCTAAAGTATTGCTTACTAAGTTTTATTTGTATTTGTTCATTTTTTTTGTTGATCCTTCATCAATTCCCAAATATTTATACACTCCCTCTTGCTCAAGTTCTTTTATATCATATTCTTGTCCCAAAACAATGTTTTTTGATGCTCGTTTTCCTTCTTTAAAGGTTGCTTTTGCACATTTATCAAGACCAAATGACATTCTTATATCATCTGAAAAAGTTTTGACAACTTGCAGTTGTGCTTTCAGTTCCTCATCTGATGAGCTATACAGTTTCAAATCATCACCAAAGAGAAGATGAGAAGTCTTTACACATTGTTGTTTTTTAGGAGCCAAATCATAGCCATGGCCTAAGCTGTTAAGTAGACAGCTTAATGGGTTAAGGGCAAGAGAGAATAGTAGCGGTGAAAAAGAGTCACCCTGGAATTTCCCTCTTTGAATTTTTATCCCAGGGATAATAATTTGTCCTTTATCATGGCTTAATTGCAAAGTGGTCTGCCACTGTTTCATGGTCACTGTAATGTATTCGATCAGTGTAGGGTGTATCTTATATGTTTTTAAGCACTCTTTTATCCATGAATGTGGGATACTGTCAAATGTTTTTTTTGTAGTCAATCCATGCCATACTTCCCCTTTTTACAGTTCTCCACTATGACTTTATTTACAAAAATGATCCTTTTTTTTCCATATGGCTTTCTTTTATTGCCCTTTTGTTCTACTGCCATAATTGAGTTTTCTTCTAAATGACTATAATCTCTGTCGACATCAATTCAAGTGTATAGTTTATACGCTGTCAGAAGGATAGTTATTGGTCTAATTTTTAGATAGCTTGCAGGTTCACTCAAGTAGGAGCATTGTTTTTCCTGTTGTTATCCAGGTTGGTGTCTGTTTGGGGTGCGCATATAATTAGTGCTTACTCATGGCTAAATCTTTGTGCAAAGATGTTACTCCTTTTAATTAGAAGTTAGGTACTGCATCTGAGCCTGAGGTTTTCCAATTAGAGGCTTTTCTTAACTTTGTTTCAATCTCTCTGACTGTTACTTCATCTCATTTTATAGCCTTTACCTTTATACTTCTTATTCTTTCTTCTACTTCTTCTATCCATTTAGCATCTTTGTTATTTTCCACAGTATCTTCATAAATACTTCTCCAAAATAATCTTTTTCTTCTTTTTTTGGTGGTCTTTCAATTCCTTTTATCTTGTTTCCTAGTTCTATCTTTTTTAATTTCTCCAAATCTTTTGGGTTTCTAATACCATGACAGGAATGGATCTCATTCCTAAGGCAAAGTACAGTTATAGTTCAGGAAATTAGTATTGTTTCAATCTTTGATGTCATCCAGAAGTGCTCTTTGGAGCACTTGCAGCACTCCCAGTAATGGCTCCTTCTGCAATTCGTATAGAGTTACATGCATTGGTAACATATCTAAATACAATCATAGATTCTTTTTTACAAGTCCCATTTCTCCTACTACTATTGGGACTGTCTGGTTATCTTTTTTCCACATTGCTCTCGTGTCTGCCTGCAAATCCTGATATTTTATGACTTTGTGTCTCTCTGTATACAAGACACTGTAGATATTGGGTGCGGCGATTTCAATGGTCAATGCGACTTTGTCTTCTTTTCATGGATCACTATATCTATCTAGCATCTATCTTTTGAACTGTTAGTAATGGATGATTCCATGTGATGTAAGCTTCATCATTTTCTATGATGCTTTGTGGCTCATGTTTCCAGTGTTTTTCAGCCACTTCAATGCCATAATGTTTGCACAATCCCCAGTGCAACAATTTTACCACATTATAATGCCTTTTGGTATACAGTCCTTTTGCCATTTGTATGTCACAACTAGCAATGAGGTGTACAACTGATTCTAATTCAGTTTTCGAAAACCTACATTTGTCTGTTTCTCCCACATGTTCAATGGAATTGGTAAACTAAAGTGTAAGCAGCCCTCTGTCTTGGGCCGCCAATATTAACCTTTCATCTCTTGGTTTGAACTAGTCTCTCCTTAACTATTTCTGTGTTCATTCGTAATCAACATGTGTTCTTCCAGAAGGTTTTTATACTTGCAACTATATTTATGCATTTTCCACATTTCTTGCCTTCTCATCTGGTCCTTCACATTATATTCTTTCTTTTGTTTTTTGGAACATTCAGTTGCTGCCTGATTTTTTCTACTTCTGGTTTGATTTCCATTTCTGCTTGATGCCAATTTGCTTCTGCTAGATTAAGATGAGAATTATCTTAGATTTATTCTCCTTATGGTTCAAAACTTTCACATTATTTGGGTCGTGTGAGGTCAGCAGATATGTGTGGAGTCCCATGATTGCAGATCTATATATGTAATCAATTTCAAGGAGGCCCATCCTGCCTTTGGAAAAGGAAATATATAATTTTGATTTTTAATTTTGCTTACTTATTTTGGGGTGCTGGTATTGAGCAAAATGCTGTCCTGTTACCTGCCTTATAACCATCATATCTATCTATCTATCTATATATATATATATATATATATATATATATATATATATATATATATATATATATATATGTGTGTGTGTGTGTGTGTGTGTGTGTGTGTACATATGACTATATCTATCTATCTCTGGAACTATATAAATTGAGTGAATACATTTGTGTGACTCACAATTTACCTAAGTACTTGGATCAAAAACACAAGTGGTCAACAACGCATTTGTGTGGAGAAAATTAGCCTCATCACATTTAACAGGACCGGCAAATAGAATCAGGAAATATGTTGTAGAGAACATAGTGCCTGCCAATCAAATGTGTTAAGCATTGCAATTTAGAGCCACATCTGTCCAGCACAAAATACAGATCAGTGTTTTTTCATTGTAAATCACTGGCATTTCAATGTCTAAGCAATTCCCTGGTTTTGAGAAATTTCTCCTGTCTTAGAACTGATGTGACCATGGAGTTGGTATATATAATTTTCAGGGTTATGGGGGGCATGCCCCCTATATTAGGTGGTGCAGTTAACGTTTTTCACAAGATGACAAATACAACAATTCTCCTTGTCAATAAGTGTGCTGTCAATGTTCTTTTTCCACACATATTGTGTTTAGACCAAATATTTTCACACAAAATGTTGTTGAACATGGGTTTTAGAGCCAAATGTTTCAATGAATTGTATGTCACACAAATGTGGAGTTGATCAATATATCTATATCTATATCTATATCTATATCTATATCTATATCTATATCTATATATATGTATTTAAAACAACATTTTGTGGAGGAAGGAAGAAAAGACTCAAAGTAGGGAGTCAAACAAACCATAAGGTCCAGGTTTGTTGTAGTACAAAAATCAAGATGTTCTTCATGTTCCGCTGTTGCAGTCATCACCCTTGGGTTATCTGCCTGCAGGTAGCCCTCAGCCAGTCTGAATACCAGAGTCTTGGGATTTCTGCATCAGATGCTGTCGCCTCTTCCATGACGTTAGGTCATCAGGGTTATAAAATATGCAGCTGATGCCATTATATCAGTCTTTCTTGCCGAGAAGGAGCCCGAAGCAGAAGCAGTTTGCAAGTGCCAGTTGGCCGCTACCTGAAATTTTCATTTTTTTTTTTTTGAGTTTCAGACCTGAAGTCTTCTAAAGCTAAGTACCCCATTGGGGATTCTTTTTTCTTGCTCTAACTGATGTCAGAAAAAAATTAACAATTGTCTTGCCTGTGGAAAGCAAATACCTCACAGAGATTTTCACCACGATGTCCCTAGCTGTCAGTTTTGTGCCTTGTTTAACACCCGGACCATTTATCATTGGGCTATTTTTGTAGCTAAATTCTTTCTCTCTCATTCTCCATATTCTGAAATGGCTTTGGTAAACCATCCGACTACCGATCTTCTGAAAAAGCGCAAAGACAGAGACAGACCGCATAGCTCAAAAACTGCCAATGACGCTTCCGTTAAGCTTGTCGCCAGTCTACTGGTACTCAGTGAGGCACCTTTGCAACCCCTGATGCCCGTGTCTACAGATCTGCAGGCCTCTTCTGAGACCCATTCGGAGTCCGGTATGCTGCAAGATGCTTCTTCGACTATGGAACCTGCAGATGTCTCTACCTTGGATAGGTCTGTAGCCGCTGTGCAGGCACCGGCTTCTGAGGGTGTATTCTGATCTACTGATATTCGTTTTAAACTGACAAATTCATTTCCTACTAAAACTACCAAGTTTTGCAGGCCCAGAGTTCATACTACGCCTAAAAAACTGACGTCCAAAGGGCATGCTCATCCTCCCATGTCACAAAAACAAATGCTTAAAAAGGCTGAAGACCTTATTACTCTAATTATGGGAAGCCAGCCTTCCTCTGCTAAAAGACAAAGAATTGAATTTCCTTCTGATTCTACAGACTAGGGGTCTGATGACTGACTGTTCTGATTACCAGGACAAACCCTTATCTACCTATGAGGATTTAGATGCAGAGGAATCTATTCCCTCTGCCTCCCCTCCAGAGGATTTCTCTTTTGGTGAAACCTTGCATACCTTAAGAGAGTATTTCTGCTGGGAATGCCAGGACAATCCTCAGTCCAAAAAGAGACTCAGGGAATTTTAAGATTTGCCTCAGCACAGGCCTCTATCTATACCCCCTGTCCTGGATATTGTAGACAATGTCTTCTTGGAGTCCAGTCTTACTCCTGACATCTTACCACCAGCTCCTAGAAAACCTGGCAGGTAATACAAAGTACCTGATTCTCACAAATTTCTCTTTAAGAATCCTACTGTGGATCCAGAGACCATTTCCCAGGGACCTAAAGGCATTAAGGCTACTACAGCCAAAAATTCTACTCCTTCAGACAGGGATTCTAGAGCTTTAGACAGATGGGGTAAGAAGGTATAAACCTCTGCAACTCTTGCCATCAGGACTTTGAATTGCCAGTTTCACATGTTGAAGTACCAATAACATATTATGGAACTAATTAAACAAAAAAATGGTGTTACTTCCAGATTGTGCAGAAAATAAAGATTTACAAGAGTTAATGCATTCTGCAAACAAAGTTAGTAAACATACTTTGCAATGTGACCAAACAGGTTGCTGAACGCCAATAACAAGTCCACCGATATTCCAAAGAATTTTATTTAAATCCACACAGAGACAAGCGCTTTCGTCATCAAGACTTCTACAGATCTAATGGAACAAAAAATGCAATGCATTATATAGAAATAGCAGGAAATCATGTGACAGAAACCCTCATTAATATTAATTAATAACTTAAAAAATGTATATGGAACATATTTATATAGAAAAATGGTTAAAATCAACATTTATAAAACACTTGCCCTATACTTTAATTCAGGCTTAATACTTATGCTCTCATTTAACCCAGGAAATACGGCAGCATTCAATTTAAATTGCCATTTCGACTCAACCCTTAGCAATTTATTTTTCCAATCACCCCCTCTAGTATCCAACATAACAATCTCCAAAATCCCAAAAATAAAACTGTGGCCGGGATTGGTTGTGATGTGTTTACTTAAAGCATTTTTATCATCTTTTTTACTAATGCAATAACAGTGTTCATAGATCCTGCGGTTAAGTTTCCTTTCTGTCTTGCCCACATAAAAACATGGGCAAGCTTTACAAGTAGCTAAATACACTAAACCAGTTGAAACACATGAACCATATACTAATCTAACTTCCAGATCAAACGGTTGTATTTTAAAATATTCTTTATCATTGATATAGGAACAAAAATCACAACAACCGCACTTTCGTGTCCCTCCTTTTTTGTTGATCAATTTCACCTTATGATCTAGCAAATACTTTAAATTAGGATCTAACTTATAGGTAAAAATAGGTTCAGGACCCATAAGCTTAAAAAGATCATTATTGCACTTCAACATAGACCAATTGTTTACAATAATTTTCCTTACTTCCTTAGCTGTTTCACCATAAGTTAGGACCATAGCCTGAGAAAAATCTTTGTTTACCTTGCCGCTATTTACCAACGTATCCCTACCCATACCTAGAAGGGGTAAATATCTAACATTCCACAAACCCATGACTTCATCCTTGACCTTGGTCACAAACTCCAAGGGGTAACCCCGATCCAAAAACATGTTCTTAACCTTGTTTATTTCCTTTTCCACCAAACATAATTCTGAACACATTCTCACAACCCTCACCATCTGCCCTTTAACAATATTCCTCTTAGTGTAATGGGGGTGATTACTAGAAAATTCTAAATAATCATTAGAAAAAGTACTTTGCAATGTGGGTTTGATGTGGGTTTGATGCCTTAGCAGCATCTTGCAGGGCTGCTGTCACTGGGTCTGTACTGAGAAGGCATGCTTGACTAAAAGAACAAGTCTTGCCTGACCATGTCAAAACAAAATTACTAGATGCTCCATTAAATCAAGAGTGTTTGTTTGGCACAAAAGCAGAAGAAGTTCTTAAAAAGATGTAAGAAAAAGCTAAATCTATGCAAACAGTCAAAGATTTCTTACAGGTGCAGCCACCTAGATTCAGTAGGCATTGGCCTTCAAAAAACTGGTCCGTTCCAGTCCCTCTCAGGACTTCTCAGTCCAAACCCAGGGGAAACAGACCACCAAGACTACAGTCTCAGGGTATGCAGAGATCTAAACAATGGAGTGTTTCCACTTCAAAACTAGGGAGTGGTAAGCCACCCCCTTATGGAAAAAGTTCACAATGACTTTCCAATTATCCTTCCCAGCCATGCCCAAGTACTTGCCCCCTAGGAAGAAAACTCGCACTTCATGCAAAAAACTGGATGTGAATTACTCAGGACCCATGGGTTCTAAACATTGTATCCCAGGGATACAGATTCTACTTCCATTCACTGCCAACACCAAGTGGGTTGCCAGACCTTTCTCCAATCCAGTGGGATCAAAAGCAAGTACTCTCCCTTCTCCATATCAGGGCTATTCAACCTGCTCCAGTAGAACAAAGGGGACAGGGTTTCTACTCCAGACTGTCCCTGGTGCCCAGAAAAGAGAGCTCTTGGTGCCCTATCCTGGCTCTATCAATCCTCAACACTTTTCTGGTGGTCCCAAAATTAAAAATGCTTACACTGCAACAGCTTCTTCCTATGCTAGCCAGGGATGCCTGGTTAGTCACCTTAGACTTAAAAGAAGCTTATCTGCACATCCCCATAAGGGAGTCTTGCAGGAAATATCTATGTTTCAGGGCAGGCTTTATGCACTATCAGTTCTCTGCACTTCCCTTTGGCTTATCTACTGCACTCAGAGTATTTAGAAAATGTCTGGCTCCAGCCATTGCATACTGCAGGCAGAGTAATATTAAAATCTACCCATACTTGGACAATTGCCTGATTCAGGCGAACATTCAGGAATTGCTACTTCAGCACCTGGCATTTGAAAAAGACTTCTAACTTCACTGGGATACACCATCCATGAAAAGAAATCAAAACTGATGCTCAGCCAACAAATTGTATTCCTGGGAGCAAGCTTGAACACAACTTCCCAGATGGCATTCCTCACTCCAGAAAAGCAGGTCCATTTGACAAACTATTTCAAAATAATGGCCAACAAAACCCAGCTATCTTCAAGGAAAATACTGCAAGCCCTATGGTTCATGGCCTCATGCATTCTGCTAATTCCATATGCAAGACTGCATATGAGGAAACTTCAGTGGTGCTTAAAAAGTCTCTGGTGTCAACATTCTCAGGACCTGGAAACAGTGATTCCTATCATACCTTGTCTAAGGGCAGAGTTCCTTTGGTGGGCAGAAGCATGCAGCCACAACAAGGGACTTCCTTTCACTCAACCCCCTTGCTGCCCAAATCCTGATAACAGATGCATCAGACTATGCATGGGGGGGGGCTCACATGGCAAGCAAATGGAGCCCAGAACAAATTCCCCTGCATATCAATCAAAAAGAGATGCTAACTGTACAGAATGCTCTGACAGTCTTCAAATAGGTTCATAGGTTCATAGGTAGGTACTAGGCTATCTGCCTGAAGGCATTTATAAGCCTAGCCAGAATGTGCTGGCTTTTGCCACCCCCTTAGATTAGTTCCCTGTGCCTCTGTCCAGCAGAGCCACTGAAGTGATCCCCGGGGTAAACTTTCTGTTTCCCATCCACTTGTCAAGGTTTCTCTTGAAGAGTGTTAGTGAGGAGCTCTGCCTAATATAGATTGGAATCTTGTTTCAAAGCATGGGAAGTCTCTGGGACAGGAATCTATCCCTCCAGCACTTCCTATTTATTGTTGTGGTGAGGTTTAGATCCCTAGAGCGTGTGGCTCAAGGGGATAAGATTTTCTTTAGGTGGAGCATGTCCATCAATTCTGGGTTGGACATGGCCTTGTATGTCAGGCAGAGATCACCTCTGAGTAGGCGGTATGCAACCGAGTACAGCTGGAGTTTCTTCAGTCGAGCTGCATAGGGCATCTGTTTGAGGCCAGTGATCCTCTTGGTGAGGTACTTCTGTGGTCTTTCCAGCTGTTGCAGGTGTCTTGTAAGGTACATCCCAAATGGGGCGTTGTACTCTATGATGGGTCTGATGAGTGATGAGTAGAGGGGCACAGTGACCTCTTTTGGTCTGGATGTAAACCCTTTTGTGATTAGGTGGGCCACATAGAAGGATTTTCTAACCAATTTGGCAATGTGATTATCAAAGGAGAGATTACAAAATATTTGGGTCCCCAGATCCCTTATTAGGTTTTCCGTATTTAGGGAGCTACCACCTATGTGGTAGTTTGTGTGTACTTTATTTTTTCCAAAGGGGATGACTATGCACTTTTTGGCATTTAGCTTGAGGCCATGATTTTGACATCAGGTATCCATCTCAGTGAGACCCTTTTGGAGGATGTCTGTGTCAGCCAGACAGTCAGTTATAGCCCCTAGTTTGCAGTTGTCTGTGAACTTGGTCAGACATAGTCCTCCTGTGCTTGCCTATACCTCTGAGAAGTATATGCCGAACAGGAGGGGTCCTAGGACTGAGCCCTGGGGAATGCCACTTGTAACTGGTTTAGAGTCAGACCTACCTTCTGCAACTCTCACTATGTGGGTTCTGTCCGTGAGCCAATTGGCAACTCATCTTGTGACATAGGCATTTATGTTCAGGCTGGTGAGCTTGTCTATAATACTAGAATGTGGAATGGTGTTGAAGGCCTTTGTGAGGTCTAGGTATGTTGTGTGTACCACCTTTCCCTCATCTATAGCCCTGGTAACTGTCTCAAAGAAGTTCACCAGGTTTAGGAGGCATGATCTGCTCTTAAAAAAGCCAAACTGGGTAGGGACCAGTGTTTGGAGGTTCCCAATGTCTCTGTTAATGAGTTCCATGATGCTGTGCTTCATAGCCTTGCAGACCAAGCTAGTCAGGCTTATAGGGTGATAGTTCCCAGGGTCTGTTGTGGCTCCACCTTTGTGGAGAGGAATAACCATTGTTGTGTGCCACTCTATGAGTACATACCCTGTGGAGAGGCTGAGTTTGAACAGTGTATTTAGGTGAGGGGTTAGTTTGTCTTTGAGCTCATGTAGGATGCAGCCTGGGACACCGTCCAGTCCCATTGATGCTGTGTTTTTGGCTTTGGAGAGGGCTGTTTTAACCTGAGTGTCTGTGATTTCAGGGGGTCTACATTCTTCTGGTATGGTTATGGGCCCTTTTGGAGGTGGGGGGGTGAAGTTTGCACTGATCCTGTCTGCCAGGATGTTGGCAATATTGGTTGGTTCAGTGTATTTTGTGCCATTCTGCACTAACTCTGAGCAGATCTGAGCATTGCCACTTCGATTCTTGACATAGCTAAAGAATGCCTTGTGGTTATCTTTGAAGTCCTTGGCAATTTTTCTTTCAAATCTCGCCTTGGAAAATTTTATGAGAGATCGTAGTTTCTTGCTGATACTGATCAGGGATGTCTTTCCTTCTTGGGATTTTACTCTTTTCTGTACTAGTTTCCTCCTTCTGTTGTATAGCTTGGTTATGGCAGGGGTCCACCAGACTGGTTTCCTTTTCTTGGAAGAGTGAGTTTTGGTTTTGCTTGGGATAGCATGATCCATGCATTCTTGTAGGTGCCCGTAGAATGCATTAGTAAAGGATTTTGCAGCTTGGACAGTGTTATCCTTTAGCATGGGGGCTTTGAAACTTGGTAGAAAAAAGCAAAAGCCTGCAACTGTGAGCTGTGTAAACTAATTTAATTAGTTGTTAAAATAAAAAAAACACAAGAATAAACAGACCGGTTTCGGCTATGGTGTTAACCTAGCCTTCATCAGTGTAAATTCCAAAAATATCTTGAAGTTCTTTTATACATTTGGAAATAATTAGTCAAAATGTCATTGGTGAGCTCATGAATATTCATTAATGTACCAAATCATAAATATTCATTAAGACCAGGTTGGAAAAGTCCACCTAATTTCACAATCCATTTTTTCTCTTTTGCATTTAATGTGTTATGCCATCCAGATTTATTAGATCTGTCACCTGTTATTTTATCAATAATGGTAAAAATGAAACTTTGCTGTGGTATGTTTAAGAGTATGTTTATAAAGAACATTGCTTATTCTCTTGCATTTGACATCACTGAGGTGTTCAGAAATGCATAATTTAAGAGGTCTGGATGTTTTTCCTATGTAGAATGCATGGCAACTGCAAGAAGCCATGAAAATGATCCAATCTGTGCTGCAATTTGCAAAGAACTTAATGTCAAATATAATGCTGCAATTGCTACTGGAGAATTGTTTGATTTTTAGCACATGTTTGCAATGGCTGCACTGTCCACATGGCATGCAGCACACAAGCTTGTCTCCAGAGATTAAGGTTTGGGTCATGTTATGATTAATGTGATCATGGTGGTATTTACAGTGGTTGAAATAAGATCCAAGATTTTTCCCCTTTCTAAATGAGAACATGCAGGTCTCAGATAAATGTTGTGACAAAACATTGTCAGCTAAGAGAATATTCCAGTGTCGTCTGATGGCATTAATGACTCTATTGGTATTCCTGCCATATGCAGTGATGAATCGTAAATTGTTGTTTGTATTTTGTGATTTTTGTTTGTATTTTCTAGATTTGCAGCATGATTGCTTGCATTGTATGCACATAACCCATGCTGTAACCCCTTTTTTGGAACCTATTGGACAAATCTTTACGAAAAACCTGAAAGGTATTTTCCTCTGAACAAATACGTCTCATCCTAATGAATTGAGACTTGGGGATACTTTTAGTGATATGTGCTAGATGAAAGCTGGATGCATGGAGTAAGGTGTTATATTCTGGGTATTTTCTGAAGACTTCCATCTGAAGGGTGTTGTCTTCATTCCATATAACCAACACATCCAAATATGTGATCTTGTGTGGGTCATGGTTGATAGCGAATTATAAGCCCCATTTGTTATCATTGAGATACTCATCGAATTCCATCAAGTATTCCACATCCGACCTCCACACCATCCAGCAATCATCCAGATATCTACACCAAATGTCAATTTCCCCCAAGTAAATGTTGTGTGTAACATCTTAAATCATTTGTTCTTCTATGTATGCCATATATAAATCTGCATATATGGGGGTAAATGATGTGCCCATTGCAGTACCTCGTACTTGGAGATAACATTGTTGGCCATAGAAGAAAACATTTTTAGTGAGGACGTGTTCAGTTAGGCATATAAGAAAAGTGTCGAAGCCAGGTTTGTACAACTTGGATTTGTGTAGCCAATATTCTATTGCATCTAGCCCTGCCCAGTGTGGTATGTTGGTATACAATGCACTAACATCCAAAGTACATAGCAACCAATTGTCCTCAATTTGCATATAATTTATGATACCAAAAAATTCCGTGGTGTCCTGAATTCTGGATCTTATCCATCTCAGTAATGGTTTTAGATGTTTGGTTAAGAATTCAGATAGTGGTTCGGTTAAGGAACTGTTACCTGCCACAAATGGTCGACCTGGGGGATTCAAAGGATCTTTATGAATTTTGGGCAGAAAGTAGATGTATTGGCTGTTTGGATCAGATAATGTGAGATGATTTTTAGTATTTTGTTTAATGATGCCATTTTCTACTGCTGAATCCAAAAATATATCTATCTGATGTTTGAACATAGATGATGGATCAAGAGGCATTTTGGTATAATATCTGGCATCATCCAACTGTCTCTGAGCCTCGGCATCATATTGGGCTCAATTCATGACTACTACAGCACCACCTTTGTCCGCAGAAATGATGACCAAATTTTTATTGTTAGGGAGTTCCTGTAAAGTTGACATATCAGTCTTTGAGAGATTGTAAGACTTAGGGTGAGTTATACTCGATATAAAATGTAGATCTTTGAGAACGCTATATTGAAAAAGACTCACACAAGGATGCATAGGTGGGACAAAGGTAGATTTGTGGTATTTGAAATTGTTGACAGTACCACCATCAGAATTGTTATCATGAAAATATAGTTTTAAATTAAGCAGTCTGCAAAATGCTTTTAACATCTTGTGCAAATGTATCTTCTGGAACAAAAAAAAAAAACAGGTATAAAAGAGAGACCTTTATTCAACAAAGCAGTTTGTGAGTCAGATAATGTTACATCAGAAATGTTTAATACATTTTTGCTAGGGCACATCTATTTGTTCGTCAACAGTTCCATTAGACCCTCCAGACTTCTTATTTTTTCAACGTTTTCTGCCTCTCCTCTTGTAAGGCCTAAAGGAGCCACATGGTTGTTACGTTTGGGAGTGGGGGAGTCTGGGGTTTGCTGTGTGTCCAAATCTGTATCCAAAGAAGAATCACCCCCGATGAGTCAGTATATGTATTATGTTTTCTAAGAATGGACTTGGGACGTTTGCGTTTGGGGGTGGTGTTGGTTCTTTGATAACCACCTTCAAACCTAACATGTCTCGTATGTTGAAAGGGATGACCTTTGTCATAGTCTGCTTGGTCCCTTTGGAATTTTTTGAGTTTCCTGTCCTTTAGTTGTTGTTCAAAGGTAAGTAAATCTGAACTGAGTTTAGACAATCGGGTAGAAAAAAATGGTTGGTCCTTATATTGGTTACTTTCATCACATAATTTGTTGACATTGATCATTTCCTTATCAATAATGCGCTCATAACATCTAGACAATGTTTCAACAAATTTCATGGAGCAAATTTGTTGTATTGTTGACCATTCACTGGTTAGTTGTTCATCTAATTCAGTAACTAGTGGCTGAATTTTGACTTTAAGCCCTCTGGGAGTTATCCCTTTGGCCATATACGCTTTGAATAGTTTGAGGTGCCATACATTGGAACTTAATATTCTCATATTCCTGTTCAGTTGTTGGAACAGCTTATCACAGTGGGTTTCGGGATTGTCAATAGTATTCAAACTATTATCATTGGGCCATTCACCTATTCCAAAAATACCCAAATCTACTTTATCAGAAGGAAGCCCAACCAAAATCTGATTTAAGTCCATTATAAATGAAAAAAGAAATTTGAATACAAAAATGTAAAACAGACTCAATTGTAGCTAAGAGACAATATCAGATATAGAACTTATATCAAATTAAGTGTTTAGTCAAAGTCAAAAGACTGGTTTGGACATGTATATAAGCCAAAAACAGATTTTAATTATGGAAATAAAAAGAAATAATTGTGGTACCACGTCCTAATGTTTGAAAAAGATTATATGTGGAAACTGGGCAATGATGGCCAATGAAACAGGCCAATTATTGAGTCAAAACCAAAAGTTTTGAACAATATGAAATCATGATGTCGGGTAATTGAAATAGGCCCTGACAGAAGTGCTCATAGATAGGCCTTGTCAACTTGCATTGAATTTATCATGTAAGTATATGCAAATTTTTGACATCTGATGATTAACAAAAACCTTGCCACGTCCAGATCCACTTGTGAATAAATACAAAATCTAGGACAATAATGGTCACTGCAATAAAATTATATCACAACAGCCCTTAGCAAATGGCAATATGCTTGTAAAAAAGAGAATAAAAATTTGGCTAAATAAACATGTGTAAATCAATGAAAAATTGTCTGTGAGCTACTGTTGAGTCCATAAAAAAACCCAATTGTTTATTTAAATTGGAGTCCTATAGATTGGACCGAAAATGACCAGATGGAGCGGGGAAATTTCTTTAAAATATATAGTTGTCAATGTATGTATATTACCCATTGTAGATGAAACTGGTGGTATAGGTTAATCTAGTATATGTTTAGTATCAAATGGTACTATATTGAATAATATTGTTTAGTATAACATTCCTGATATAAACACAGTATAGTATGCATATAAATGGTCTCAATGCATCAAACAATTATATATAGCAATCCAAGACTGTTAACAATATTGATGTTAACATGTACTATGCAATACATTGATTCCCAACATGATAATATATGAATCCCAAACCTATACCAATATAAGTGGCTTAGATATAGTTGCAATACAAGTTGTCAGTTAGGGAAATATCCAAAGGTTGCCTGACTGTGTTATATCCTCTCAAAATATATACATTGATAAGACAAAAAATTTCGATAGTAAAAAACATTTGTTTAAGTCATTGTCAAGTATTCAATTGTTATATTCACATTACAATACTAATTGTCAACATAAATCATATATATGAGTCCCAAACATATAGCCATCCAAATATCTTGAATAGCATTATTACATTTATCAAAAATGAATCGAATAGATGTTAAACATTTATAAGAAATTGTCCAAAGTTTGCCTGACTGCCTTGCAGGCCCAATAAATCCTGATTGATAGAGCAAAGAAATGTAACACTGGTTTAGAAAACGGCCTTGATATAAATAATATTCATCTATCCGATGATGTAGATGTGTTGCAGTTGTATCAGTTTAAACACACAGTCATGATTGTCCATCACAGTTTTTGAAGACAGCCCTCAGTCTTATGTGTTGCTAAATCACAAAGAGTTGCCCCTTCAAACAAGCACCGGATGACACAGCTTTCCGTTTGTGTAAATGTAAATCAAGTTACCACACGATATTAGATACTTGCTGTCCCCAAAAACGGTAAAAAATAATATACATGTATTTTATAGTCCCAAACAGAACACCGAATAGTATCCTTGCAGCAAAAAAATTTAGGCAAAGTTTAGTTGTTGAATATAAAGTCCATGAGCACTATTCGTTTGCCAATATATCATGAAAAATGGCCCCATATCACTATATAAAACGCAATAAATGATTATTTTGATGTAAAGATCCACTTAGATAATCTCACAGCCATTTTTTCATGAAACCATATGTTCGCTCTGTACTGAATTTATAAAGTTGTACGACCAGGAACAAACTGCATACTCACAGGCATTTTTCATGAAGCCCTATGTTCGCACCGTACTGAAATTGTAAAGTAGTCCGACCAGGAACAAAATCTGCCGATGTTAAACACACTGATACACCCTAATACACCTCCAATATTGTCCAGGTAAAGGAATGGTATAAACTACTAGGCATAGAGCATAACCGTTGTAGTTTATAAAGTCCTAGATTAGAAAGGTCTCGTTGATTTCTATTGATTTCCAAATGCAGCAACTAACGAAAAAATGCTTAAAGCAGTTTCAAATTGTAGACCACAGTCAGCAATGGTGAAAGAAAGTCCTTTAATCTTCAATGCATTAGTAAAGGATTTTGCAGCTTGGACAGTATTATCCTTTAGCATGGGGGCTTTGAAACTTTCCACCTCGGTCTTAAGTAATGTGAAGTTTGCTTTTGAAAAGTTTTTCACAGGGGTTTCCTTGTCTGGGGGTTGTGGAATGTGGATATCCAAAGTGATTTGTTTATGGTCAGATCTAACCAATGAGGGGTTGATCTCCGGTGTGGAACACCGGTCACCCATGTTGGTGATGACTAGGTCCAATATGTTGTCACCTCTGGTGGGAGTGTTGACCAGTTGATCCAGGGCATTTGAGTTTATAAATTCTAGGAAATGTTGGGCAAGGGAGTTAGTACCTGAGTATTTCTCCCAGTTTATGTTTGGGTAGTTGAAATCACCCAATATTAGGGTGTTTGGTAGGACCTTTATGTTTCCCAGTGTTTCCAGAAAAGTGGAATGGGGGTCCTGGGACATGGTGGGTGATCTGTAGCAAGCTACAATTTGAATTGCAGTTTTGCCCGTTGTTTGTTGCACATGGATGATCTCTGAAGCATCGTGCTGTGCCACTAACCTGGAGGTGTGGGTATCCTTGATGAATATGGATACTCCCCCGCCTTCTGTATTTCGGTCCGGGTTCTGTGGCCAAAATGTAAGGTATGAGTTGTAGCCTGGTAGTGCTGGGGTGCTCTCTGGAGCCTTAAACCAGGTTTCTGTTACTGCATATATATCAATTTTCTCCATACTGAGGAGTGCCTCAAGTGCGTGCATTTTGAGGTTTAGACTTCTGGCATTGAGTAGCATTACCCTCAGATTTTTATTACTTGTGCTATTTACAGTGGTGGGTTTGTCTTTTGAGGTGGCAAGAGCCTTGGCCAGTATTCAAAAGCCTAAAGGTGCAAGCCCTCTCTAGCGAAGCAACGTGGCTTGTCGAGCATGTCATCCCAGGTGGACAGACACTGGATCCCCTTTGAATGAAGCCAGAAACTTAGCCAATTGTTGAAATTGATAATTTTTTCTTTATACAGTGGTATCATTCTTGGTAAGAGCAGGATGATACTCAGGTTCAGGGTCATTCTGGCCTGGGCTGCATGATCAGAGAGCTCTTCCATGTCTCTTTTCATGTAGTCCAGGGAGGAATGGCTCAAGCCATTCACGCCAACATGGACAATGACAGAGTCGTATTTGTACTTGTTCTGGATTAACCTGAGTGCTTGAGTTATGTGGCAGATCCTGGCACCTGACAGGCAGCTAACAGTAACCTTCTCCTTATTCAGCCTAGTGAGTGGGACATCAGTGTGCCTGACTATAGAGTCACCTATTACTAGTATATTGGGTATGTTATTTTGCCTTAAGCGCTGTGATTGTGTGGCACACTGGTTTTGTGAAGTATTTGTTTCATGGTTTGTGTTGGGGGGGTGGAAGTTGCTTGGATGTCTGCTTTGGAGGTCTCTGTTGCTTTTGCAGATTTTTATTTAGAGCCTCTGAGTATGTTTTCATGTATTTATGTATGTTTTTTTCCGGCGCTGGTTTAATGGGTCTGTGTGAGGATGGTGGTGTGATGCCAATATTTCCCTTCTCCTCTTGACTGTCTGATCCAGTCTTGGGTTGAGAGAGGTTATCCTCCAGTTTGGCTGTATAATTGCATCTCTCGCATGTATTAGTGTTTGTTGCTAGGAGGAAAGGGTTAACTGTGTACATGAGGCAGTTGTAACATTGTTTCAAAATGTCCAGATTCACCAGATGGACTGGAGAGTACACCTGAAACTGCCCTTTGGACATGTCTGGATAGGTACAGTGAACTGTTTTACTGAATAGCTGGGAAGGTCAAATAGAGAGCCTTGTCCTTCTGTACAGTATGGGGGGTGTCTAGTGCTAGGGTTTATAAGTGCTTGCTATGAGTTTTGAGCAAATGCCGGGCTGAGAAATGAATGGCTTGAGTGCTTAAGTTGAAAGTTTGTCTAGTTCCAAGGGAAAAATCAAAGAGGAGACTTTGTGGAGCTGGGAATAGTTATACCCTAGCTAACCAGTGCTGCCCAGAGTGCAAAACCGGGTAAATGCATTTTTTATAGCAGAGAAATAAAGAGATAGAAATTAGCCCAAAAATGGCCAATACACTACTAATTTCTGGGCTGAAACCACTCCTCCAGGGACAGATAGGCTGCTCAAAGCTCCCTTCTCTCACAGGTGAACAGAGAAACTTCCATCTATCCAAGTAAGGTTTGGGCAAACACAGAGATTTGTAACACAACCCTGAATTCAGTACTAACCTGAAAACTGGACTATACTAGCTTAGAAAGGCAGGAAAAAAGTATATATATATTGTCAAAGGAAAAAACTTCAAAGACCAATACACGTAATGTTCAGTTAAGGCACATTTAATAACTTGCTGCAAGGAGACAAAAACATGCAAATGCAGGATTTTGCCTAACTACTAACAGGAAGTATGCTATTCTTATACTATTCTACAAGACATGGCCTTCTATGGCTGAGGTAATCAAACACAACTTTCAGTATTGTTTTACAGCAGATGTTACTCAGATTTTCTGCTGACATGACTGGATTTATGAAAAACATTTTGAGAAAAACAACCTGGCCTTGGTGGGCCCTAGCCCATTACAAGCTTTTATTGTATAGTTCTAATACATGTGTTACATTTCAAGGTACTTCTCTAACTTAGGCACAAGTATATGCTGATTGCAATTCATATTTTCAAGCAGTCTTTGTTCTGATTATCTATAGCTTCTGCAGCTGTGTATTCTCTCACAACACAAGTGGAACTCCTTGTCTAAGTCTCATAACGTTAATACAAGTGGTATTGTTCTATTCATTATTATCCTGACACAAGCAGAAATTATCTGCTTCCTTATAAGTTTCCAGAGCATAAGCAATAGGGGTGCATATTTCATATGACAATTCAAGGTTAGAAAATCTTTCTGCAATTCGTACAGATTTATGCAGTGTGAAATAGAATAAATGTGTTAACCCTTTTCAAGCTTTAAATGCACTAAGCATATAACTAATACATACACTAATACATATATTTCTGACATTTCCCCCCTTTTAATACTTTTATTCTACTTTCGAAATAAGCATAAAGAGTTTTTTCGTCTCCTAACCTCTTCCTACTCAGGATTTTCAGTTAAGAGAGTCATTCAGTTTAAACTTATGAAAGCATTTCAGTTTTTCAATAGTTCTTCAAACTCAGCACTTTGATATAAGCTTTCAGAAACTGACATGTCTATAAAGTCTTTAATCAGTCTTTTCATGCAGGGGATGCCGCAGCAAACACATACTCCCAGTAGGAGCATTCCTACACAAATGGCAATCAGGATGTTCATTAGGATGGTACCCCACCCCCCAAACCATTTCTGGAAAAAGTCCATCAGTGGGTTTGGGCCTGGTTTGGTCATGGCCGACACTTGCTGAATTATCTCAAGATGATTGTCTATCTCATGTTTATGGTCAGGAATATATGAACAGCACTCTTCCTGGATTAAAGCGCAAGTACCACCTCTCGCTGCTAGGGTGAAGTTGAGAGCCATGCGGTTTTGAAGCACTACAGTTCTCATGGCATTCAGTTCATCAGTCACCAATTTGAGAGCGGAAAAAGTTGCATTGCTCATCACTTCGAGAAGTTTAGACAGTTTTCTCAGCTCCCAGATCGATTTCACTGCTCCATATGCTGGTAATATGCCTGCCCACGATATAACACTATCACTCAAGTCCATGTGTGTCAGTCCATTGCCTATAGAATGATGGTTTTTCCAACGTGCATCGATTTGCTCCACTGGATTTACAGGTTTCTTGATGACTTCTCAGACATTCCAAATTTTTCCACGAGGCAAAACTGCAGTGTGTGTCATATGGCCGGAACCAGGTAACCCAAAAAACAACTGCCGGACCAATTCTCAGGTAATCATTTGTATGCCTTTCTGTCACACATAAAATAACAGTCCTCTACCTTAGTAGTAACTTTGCTATGAATATACACTTGCCCTGCATGAAACATTTTTCTATCAATTATAGACAGTTGTTTATAAAGAACGGAATTATGTTTTACTTCATTGATTGTTTTGTGCATCAATCCAAGAAATTAATCATAGTTTGTATTACAATAAGGACCTGCATTGTTAGCTTTAGTGTAACATTTATAAGGAACAGTCACATTGCAATTGCTACAACCTACCTGAACAGTATCATTTTTATAAAAACACACAGTTCCCTTCTGTGGAACAGACAAGTGCAATGCTATTTTATCTTGTGATGTAATGGTTAAGGTATCATGAATCAAGTTTTCCCAGGTCTCACTGACCCCTAGGGGGACTGTAGTCATTAATAACCCCCGTATGCTGTCGGCAAAGCTGTGCAAATCCAGCAATTCGAAACAGTGAAAGTCTCAACATACACATATTTAATTGCCTGGTAAGTGTTGAAGTTTGGATGCCAGTCTATGAGTAACGCTTCATGTTTATTCAGTTCAGTTTGTGTGGCTGGGAAAAGGAAAGGCCACAGCAAAAAGATTATTGTCATTAGTACAATTAACAGGATGATTATGAAATACTTCTGAGGAAATGGTTGTTCTGCATTCCTGTTTGTTCTGGATTCTATCATTTTTCCTCTTGACATCTGATAAGATTTTTGCCCAGTTCAAAGTTCTTAACTAGTTTGCAGTGCGTCAGGTGGATCCACGAGGCATGCTCTGCG
The DNA here is from genome assembly GCF_019279795.1 of Protopterus annectens. Lineage (NCBI taxonomy): Eukaryota > Metazoa > Chordata > Ceratodontiformes > Protopteridae > Protopterus > Protopterus annectens. The sequence goes on along the minus strand of NC_056730.1, from coordinate 965,876,090 downwards.
ATCTTGACTGCAGTGGGTGTTGACAGAAGCACTTGATATGGACCCTCCCACTTTGGTGATGTCCAATTCTTTTTCTTTATTGTCTTCACCCAGATCCAGGTACCTGGGGCCACTGCCACTTCTGATGGTCTGATTTGTTTTTTATCTGAAACAGAATTTGACTGCAACAGATGTTTAGAATTTAACAAATTTCTCATGTACTCTGCTAGTGTACAGTCGGCTTCCTGGTCTGCAGGCATGAGAGGTTTCCATTGAGGTATATAATAAGCCCTTCCAAATAGTTTTTCAAAAGGAGTCAATCCTTTTGCATTCGGAACAGTTATCATGCTCAATAGTGCCAGGGGCAGACAGTACACCCAATTTCTCTGTGTTTCTTCTATTAAATTCCTTAGCTTACTCTTTAAAATCCCATTATAACTCTCTCTACTAGTGCTGCAGATTGCGGGTGATGCGCACAATGATTTTTCAAAGAAATACCAAAATATTTACTTAACTGTTGTATGGTTTGGTTTACAAAGTGTGTACCATTGTCACTGTAGATCCTTTCCGGAATGCCAAATCTAGGGATGATTTCTTTAACGAGAATTTTCGCTACAGTAGCCGCATCTGGATTTTTAGTCGGAAAGGCTTCCACCCATCTGGAAAACATATCTACAATGACAAGACAATACTTCTTATTTTCACATTTGTTCAATTCTATGAAATCCATACAGATAGTATGAAACGGATACAGTGGTGTAGGGAAACTCCCTTGCTTGGGCTTTAACGCCCCTTGTGCATGATGTTTATTACAAACATGGCACATCGAACAAAATTTTTTAGAGTAATTTAAGAATCCGTATGTCATGAACACTTGGTTCACCAGCTGTACCATCCCCCCTGTCGAGACATGGCATTGCCCATGGCTCAACAAAGCTGCATATCTAAACAAATTAGATGGTAATATTGGTTTCCTCTCTTTAGAGATGTACAGCCCTTTTTCGAGAATTGCTCCTCGTTTTACCCATCTTCGTTTTTCAACTTGCATAGTAAGTGTCTGCATTGTCTTTAGCATTTCTAAGTCTAAAATCTCAGAGGGTTGTAATTCCTCATTCAAAAGAAATACTTCTGAAGCTGCCTGCTTTGCAGCTGTATCAGGTCTCACATTACCTTTTGAAATCCTATCCTGTTGCTTGGTATGAGCTGTGCATTTACAAATAGCTACTTTCTGAGGTAACTGAATAGATTCTAAAAGATCTAAAATAAACTGTGCATGATTGATTGGTTTGCCAGTAGATGTTATCATTCCTCAATTTTTCCACTGTTGCGCAAAAACATGTACAGTAGAGAAAGCGTACTGGCTGTCAGTAAAAATGTTCACACATTTACCCTTTGCTAAGGTACATGCCCGTGTCAAGGCAATCAATTCTATTGCCTGTGCAGATAAATTATGTGGTAAAGGTTTTGCTTCTATAATCTCAGTATCAGAGACTACTGCATATCCTACTAGGTTCTGTCCTGCAGGACCCCTTTTGCACGAGCCATCCACATAGTATGTCACCTCGGCATCATCCAAGGGGACATCCGTAAGATCTTTTCTAGGCAGTGTCTTTTGCTCAATCACCTGCAGGCAGCTATGCGGTGTGCCATCTGCAAGGGTCGTGAGCAAGGTAGAAGGGTTCAAAGTCGTGCATCGTTCAATTGTCATATGAGGTTGGCTCAACAATATAGTCATACAGGAAAGATGCCTGGCAAGGGAAAGATATGCTACCTTCTCTTGCAGTAAAATAATTGTGACTGCATGAGGCACTCTCAATGTGAGAGGGTGAAACAAAACTACTGAGGCCGAAGCCTGTACTGCCATTGCAGCTGCAACTACTGCTTGTACACAGTGGGGTAAAGACATTGCCACTGGGTCTAGTTGTGATGAATAATAAGCAATAGAGTGTTGCTTGTCCCCATTCTGCTGTGTTAACACCGATGTCATATAACCTTGCTTACAATCTACAGTTTGGAAAAAACGTTTATGATAGTTTGGTAAGCTCAAAACTAATGAGGACGCTATTAACTGTTTCAGTTTGCAGAAAGCATATTCTGCTTCTGGTGTCCATTGTAACAAGTCCTGTGCTGCCATAGGCTTTTTATATATCAGGTTAGTCAGCGGTGCAGATTCCAAGGCGTAGTTTGGAATCCAGCTCTGGCAAAAATTAGTCGTACCCAGGAAGGACATAATTTCCTTCTTGGTAGTGGGTTTTGGTGCTTGTAAAATCGCTACTTTTCTGTCCTCATCTAATGTCCTACCCTCTTTGGATATTACATATCCTAGGTATTTAACTTGTTTTCTCCAAAGCTGCAGTTTATTTTTATTTACTTTATGTCCTTCAGTGGCTAAAAATTGTAATAGCGCTATGGTATCTTCTTTACAATCTTGCTGTGTGGGGGCCGCCAGCAAGATATCATCAACATAAAGTAAAATCTGACTACCTCTTGGTGGGGTAAATCCCGCCAAGTTGCTTGCCATTTCTTGTGAGAATATTGTTGGACTTTTACAATATCCCTGTGGTAGTCGTGTATATGTATACCTTTTCCCCTGAAATGTGAATGCAAACCAATATTGGCTGTCAGGGTGTATCGGTATCGAAAAGAATGCATTGCTGATATCTACCACAGAAAAATATTTCTGTTGAGGTTTTAAATCATTTAACAGAGTGTGTGGGTCTGGCACCGTAGGTGCCCTTGGTATTACTGCATCATTTACAGCTTGTAAATCTTGGACCATACGCCACTCTCCATTCACTTTCTTAACAGGAAATAAGGGTGTGTTACATGGTGAATCAGGAGATTCCACCAGCACCCCTTCCTTAAGTAAAGCTGCTATAATAGATTTGATTCCTACCTCTGCATCTTTTCTTAAGGGATACTGTCTTTTCTGTGGTCTAAATGCTGACTTTGGCATGATAGTAACTGGTCCTGCTGTACGAATAAGTCCTACATCTGACTTTCCTGTTGACCAAAGGGTTTCTGGTATATTCTGTAAGGCATTCTCTTCCTCCTTTAATAGGAGTGCTAATCAACTGTCCTTGCTAGACTGCAAGTGCATGGCTGGGTGGGTCTGAGTTATCTAATTCAACTTCTGCCTTTGTATTCCTTGTTTTGACAGTTCTAACTCTGTCTGCTTTTCCCATCTTGTGACTTTCTCTCCTAGGTCTACCCATTTTACAGTCTTGTCCTTAGTTAAGCTAACATGTGGTAATCGATTAGATTTATAGAGTGCAAAAAACTCCTGGGGCAATGAACAGCTAGCTACACTGTTCCCTTCCATGTCCCAGTACAGATTACGTAATATCAATCTGTTTGCAGGATTTTTAAACAATTCTTGCTCATATTCCTTATCAGGTCCTGGTGTGTTACAATAATGCAGAGTACAGTGCAACAAATGTTGTTTATCAATGTCAAGGGAGGGGAACTTGCTGAAGGCTACATTCATCAACTCTTCGGTCACTGCCCCTGGACCAGTCGTAACCAAGTACTGGTTGTACCAATAAAACATTTCACCCTCCGATTGCACTGCAAAGGTATCAATTTGTCGCTGTGCTTCCATACCCTGCATAGTCGGAACTACTGCTATACCAAATAGCTGCATAAGGTCTCTGCCCAAGAGATTCACTGGGCACTTTGCAGAAACAACAGTTTTGCTTTTCTGGGTCAATCCTGAAACAGGATCAGTTATTGCAATATTATGGGAGAGGGGCTCCCGATACAGCTGTCCATTAGCTGCTTTCACTAATATGTAATCAAGTGACTCTGAATTCTCTGGCAGTTTGGAGGGATGTATCAGGGGCCGTGATGCCCCTGAGTAACACAAGAATTTGACTTCCCTCCCTTCTACCAGGAGTGTAACTTCTGGTTTCGTGTCTGCTAAATAGAGCTCTAAGCTCAATAAAGCTAAATCCAATATTTCATTTTCTTCGCTATCCGTAACTTCCTGCACTTCCTCTATTTCTTCTATCACATCCTCTATTCCCTCTATCACATTTTCATTTGTCATTTCTCTGCTATCCCCTTCTAGTGATTCCTGACTATCATATATCAGTCCTCACCCTCCTTGTCTTCCATGGTTGCCTTCTTGTTTTTCTTGCAATCCCTTGCCAAGTGTCCCTTTTTACCGCATTTGAAACATTCACCCCTTTTCTTTTGCCCTTCAAAGTCCTCTGATCGCTGATCAGATTGTTTGTTTCCCTGGGCATTTCTCTTGCCCTTTTTCCCGGACTGTACTACATAAACTTCTGCTCCATCTTCTACAGAAAATACTTGGGCTTTCTTTTTCTTTTTGCTATTAAAATGCCTTTCGGCATGCCTAGCATATTCAAGTAGTGACTGTAACCTGCTTGTACGATGATCTACCATGTGCTTCATAATAAAACTGCTTATGGGTGCAATGCTGCCTTTCAAAAATGCATTCTTTAGCTGCTGCTCATATGGGGAATTGCGTGTCTGATCTTCAGGAACCTGCATTCCACAATGGTTATTAAAACATTTTAACAGTCTGGCATAATATCTGTTAATAGTTTCACCTTCTTGTTGGATGCATTGATTAATGCAAGTCCAGTCTGCTCTAGGCTTCCATTTCTCAGAGATGCAGTCTGTAAGACCTTTTACTCTGTTGTCTAACTCTGTGCTGCTCTGTGGGAGGGGCCTGAGCGCAGCATCACGGGGATTCCAGTTGCCACTAATCATGTGTCAATTTGGTCCAACAATTTGTCTGACTACTTTTTCTACCTCTTCTCCGTTTAAATTATAACTCAGCCTCATTCCTTGTAAATCTTCTAAGAACTTTCTGAAACTAACTTTTGGATGGGGAATTCCCTCAGTGGCTTTCCGGATATCTTCCAGAGTCCAAGGTCTATACACTAGAATAGTTGGGTCCTGACCTTCTTGTGCTGCCTGAGGATTAGGCACTTCTATGAGTGGGCATATTTCTTCTTCACTCATAGATCGTGAATTTCTACCCATTTGATATAATTCAATGTCCCCTTTTGAATTACTTGCCTGTGTTCGAGACCTGGTCTCGATGGGATCTCTAATAAACGGTTTTGCTTTTGTAGTGTCTCTATTTACGGTAACAGCAGGATATCGCGGGGGTGGACTAACTTGTTCACTTGCTTCATATTCTGGTAAGGGAGGCAGAGGGGCCAATGCTATTATTAAGTTATTGTCCTCCTTATCTAAAAACATTGCTTTTGAATTATTGCTTTTTTGTTCCCTATGGTTTACTTCCTCAATCCACCTGTGTGCCTGTGGAATTCCTAATTGGCGCTGCTTTTTTACCCGACCTTTGGAATCGGTTTTAAGCTGTTTGACAAGTTTAACAAGTGAGGATTTTTCTAATTTACCATCAAATTCATACTTATTAACCCATTTTGAATAGTATTTAATATTATCAGCACGCTGTGACTGCATGTATTTCGCGTCTTCGGTTAACGGCGGATTTTGGGGTCTTTTTGTGCAATTATTACCCATTTTGTTCTAACCTTTTAATCATTACGTAACTCCTTATTTTTAATGTGGTACACGGATTTTGTTATAGTCTCTTCAGAATGACTGCCTACCTGCTCTGTTTCCCTGATCTATGAAAAACAGTAATCTTTTTTGTCCCTGACTTATAAAAATATAGTCCTGACAAAAACAATACAAATCTAGTCCCTGATCTAAAACAGAAAAAATGTAGATTCACCTTACCTGAGCCTTCGTGATTGATCACCTGGTTCATGAAAAATACATCCTTCAGTCGCAGATCAGAAAGTGGCTGGCCTCTTTTGTACGACAATTCAGTCGGAGGGCTTTTCAAATAAGAAGAACCGATGTGGTTTCTTCCCCTTACTGTTTCAAGCCACCTGGCCTGTCTGATCTGAGGCAAAGTGAGGGTTTCCAGTCTGAAGGACCAATCTGTCAAAGGAAAAAACTTCAAAGACCAATACACGTAAGGTTCAGTTAAGGCACATTTAATAACTTGCTGCAAGGAGACAAAAACATGCAAATACAGGATTTTGCCTAACTACAGGAAGTATGCTATTCTTATACTATTCTACAAGACATGGCCTTCTATGGCTGACGTAATCAAACACAACTTTCAGTATTGTTTTACAGCAGATGTTACTCAGATTTTCTGCTGACATGACTGGATTTATGAAAAACATTTTGAGAAAAAACAACCTGGCCTCGGTGGGCCCTAGCCCGTTACAAGCTTCTATTGTATAGTACTATTGTATAGTTCTAATACATGTGTTACATGTGTTACATGTGTTACATTTCAAGGTACTTCTCTAACTTAGGCACAAGCAAATGCTGATTGCAGTTCATATTTTCAGGCAGTCTTTGTTCTAATTATCTATAGCTTCTGCAGCTGTGTATTTTCTCACAGCACAAGCAGAACTCCTTGTCTATGTCTCATAACGTTAATACAAGTGGTATTGCTCTATTCATTATTTTCCTGACACAAGCAGAAATGATCTGCTTCCTTGTAAGTTTCCAGAGCATAAGCAATAGTGGCGCATATTTCATATGACAATTCAAGGTTAGAAAAGCTTTCTGCAATTCGTACAGATTTATGCAGTGTGAAATAGAATAAATGTGTTAACCCTTTTCAAGCTTTAAATGCACTAAGCATATAACTAATACATATTTTCTGACATATATATATATAATATATATATTTCAGAAAGTAAAGCAGATACAATAAAAAACACTTTAAATGCACAGAAAAGGATGCTTATTGTTATATATCTCAGTTCAGAGTTGTAGTCAATGTCCCTAGTAATAAAGTAAGAAGAAACACAAATACAGTAAAAGCAGATGAATAAAGTGCAATTTCTTATATATATATATATATATATATATATATATATATATATATATATATATATAAAACAATAGAAAATGAACAAACTGATTTAAACAAGTTACCCAATTAACGAGAAAAAAGCTCAAAACTGAGCCCTGTTCCAGCAGTCTTCAATCAGACAAGTTCTAACTGCACACTCCTGCTATTAGGGTGCAGGGGAACCTTCTCTAAAAAAAGATGGCCTGGATCAGTGCTCAAGTTATACAAACAAAGTTAGATTCAGCAGGCCTGAATCTGGTCCTATGCTACAGCAACAAATCACACCAATTTCAGAAAGAAACTGTTCAAATATGCAGGCACAATAAGCTTGTGACCAGAAATTCCCAGCTCAGAAGGGTAGAATCCAGCCTCTCCTCCCACAAGAGTGCAGACCACAAACCTTCTTAATGTAGAATAACTGGCCTGAAGCCCAAGTGCTTAAACCAGAACTAATCCACTTTTAGAATAGCAGACACTGAGCCTTAAATCAGCAATTCCCAGCTTAGAAAGGAAGTAAGCTACCTGTCCCACCACAACAGTTCAGACCATAAACCTTCGTAATGTAAAACAACCGGTATGAAGCCTAAGTGCTTAAACCAAAACATTTAGAATAACAGTTACAATTCAATCAGGCTACTACCAAGCAGTAATAAATGCAGCAGAATAAATAAAATTGAATACTTTTAAGAAGAGGCAAAAGCAAAATAATGTAGGAAGAAACACAAGTACAGTAAAAGCAGATGAATAAAGTGCAAATTTTTTTTTTTTGTTAGTAAAGTGCAAGGAGAGAGGAAGGAAGAACCTAAGTGGGTTGGCTTTCTCAAATCTTCTCTCTGTATTAAGTAGAGTGAACACTAGACTCAGAATCGGATCTCACTGTATTCGGTTAAGTGAGCAAATGAGATGGACTCAGGAGGAGTGGTCAAATACAGACTTACAAGCAGGGCGGGCAATTCCAGAGCCACCAACACTAACACCAAAACAAGAACAGGGAGGCTGGGTGGGAACAAACTGCAGAGAGAGAGAGACACAGCACACACACTATTCAGTGAAACACACAATTGGGTACAGAAAAAATGAAAAACAGTATTTTTAAACTGCAAGTTTGTACTTAACTTCTGCTTCTAATACAGGTGATTATAGCCAAGCAAGTCTCTCAGAAGTTGAGCATAACATGATTTCCTTATCCTTCTAGGACAGCTCCTGATAAAGACAGACAATACCACAGTCATGTGGTACATAAACAAGCAGGGTGGGACTCATTCTTACCCACTCTGCAGGTTACCCATGGCTCTGTGGAACACAGCCTTGAGCATCCAAGTGCACCTACAAGCTCAATTCCTGCCAGGCAAGCAAAATTCACTGGCAGACGACTTAAGCAGAAATCTACTGGACCCTCATGAGTGGAAACTGGAACCCAACTCATTCAAACTTCTAACCCTGAGGTGGGGAACTCTGGAAGTGGACCTTTTTGCCTCCCCTCAAAACCACCAATTGAACAAATTTTGCACAAGGAACCTTCACAGCAGACCCTGGAAGGTGGAAGTCCTATCCTTTACATGGGAAAACCTCTCAATTTATGCCTTTCCTCCTCTGTCCCTCCTCTCAAAGTATTACTCAAGATCAAACAGGACAGGCCAAGGGCAATCCTTATTGCACCAGACTGGCCATGCCAGCACTGGTCACACCCCTACGCAGTCTGACAGCAGTGCCACCCTGGCACTTACATCAGACACCTTCCCTGCTGTCTCAGCAGGAGGGACAGATTTTTCATCCACAGCTGCAAACCCTAAATCTTGCAGCCTGGCTTATCCCATGAATACACCACCAGCATCCCTCAGCAAACAGGTGCTGGACGTCATCCTTGAGGCCAGAAGGCCTAGTACTAGGAAATCCTATGCTGAAAACTGGAAAAGATATTGTTCTTTGAGTCAGTCTCAAGGAAAGGACACAGCTGTGCCCAACTTACCTCAAGTCCTTGATTACCCATCAGAGCTGCTCCACAGAGACCTATCCTTCTCATCCATTACGATTCATGCCTCTGCCATCTCACCTCATTATAATACTGAGCCTCCTCACTTTTCTCACCCTCTCATCAAGCAGTTCCTGAGAGGAGCTAACAAATTAAAGCTCCCTAGGAGAGCTCCCACTCTGGCCTGGGACCTTAACTTTGTACTGGAAAAGCTCACACTTCCACCTTTTGAACCAGAGATAAAATTCCTCTCTTGGAAAACAGCCTTACTTCTAGCTATTACTTCAGCAAGAAGAGTGTCTGAGTTACAGGCACTAATGGGGGTGGAGCCCTTCATTATTTTCCATACCGACAGGGTTTCCCTCAGAACTAACCATTACTTTATGCCCAAGGTGGTATCCAGTTTGGCTTTAAACAAATCCATCCATTTGCCAACCTTTTTCCCTAATCCTCAGAATAGAGGGGAAAGGATCCTGCACTCCTTGGATGTGCACAGACAGCTCAGATTCTACCTTGACAGGACTAAGTCTTTCAGAAAATCTGACCAGCTACTAGTCAGCTTTGCTATAGGGGCAGAGGGCAAGGCCATTTTGAAGCAAACCATTTCCAAATAGATAGGACACTACATCCATTTTTGCTACAAGTACCATGGAAAACCTACCCCTCTGGGGATTACAACTCATTCCACTAGAGCTAGTTCAACCTCTACAGCATTTCTCATGGGGGGTCCCCACCAGGGACATCCTGGAAGCTGCAACATGGAGTTCTGTACACACCTTCACCAAGCATTACCACTTACCTATTTTTTTCTAAATCCAGAGCTGGATTTGCTGCAGTAGTCTTACAAGGCCTGCTAGCCAGCCCCAACACTTCTTATCTGCCTCCACCCTTCCTCAGCTTTGGGAATCAACCCAAGTGTGATGACTACAACAATAAAACATGAAGAGCATAGTACAGTTGTGCACACTTACCATAAATGAAGATGTTTGAGTGTATTCACTGCTGCAGTCTTGGTTTCCCTCCCTCCAGCCCCCTGGCTTTCTCTATCCTTTTTACCTATTCTCTTTATGGCCATCTTTTATGGCAGGGGTATTTACTGTTTACTGGAGGTATTCCACACCATGTAATACCTTCCTATTTTGGGGGCTCCTGACATTTAGGACAAGAAAAACTGATGTAATGGCATTGGCTGCATGTTTTATACCCCTGACGACCTGACGTTATGGAAGAGGTGACAGCATCTGATGCAGAAATCTCAAGACTCTGGTATTTGGGCTGACTGAGGGCTACCTGCAGGCAGATAAACCAAGTGTGATAACTGCAACAGTCAATACACTCGAACATCTACATTTATGGTAAGTGTACACAACTGTACTTTTTTGAGTGCTTTCATTTGTTAAATCTAGGGTTGAACTTCATCAGAAAACTAACAGTTAACACACAGGGGTTTTTAATATTTTAAAGTTCTGACGATAGTTTCCAAGGGAGACGTCACTTCCTGTTCCATTTTAGACACACCTGATGTTCAATTTCTCGTTCAGTCCAGGGGTTGTGTCTGCTCTTAGATGGATCTGCCATTTTATTTCCCTTACTTCTAGTAATGTGTTGGTGTTGTTGAAAGGATCATGGCTATGAATTTGAAGCAGCTGAAGCTTGGGCATTGCACACTGTGGCATGCTAGTAAGTTTTGGTTGTCCTGGTTATGGATTGCCTAGTAATGCTCCTTAATCCATGTCCTTAGCTTATTCTTGGTTTTGCTCACATAGTATGCTTCACAGTTATTGCATACTCAAATGTAAATTTTTCTAAGGTAAGTAGGGTTAGTGGGTATTTAGTAATGCTAGCTGACAACAACCCTGACCTTAACTTTGTACATTCTCTTAGAAAAACCCTTTCTGTAACAATAGCCTGCACAAAACAGCTTATCACCACTACATATACACAAACACACAGACACTACATCTATCTCCTTACCTAATCCTAGCTCTCACTCTAACTCACAAACTCATGCACACGCACTCCCATCCACTTACATGTTTCAACAATGTGGGCATTCAGCAGCACAGATATATAGCAACCATATCAACTATATATATATATATATATATATATATATATATATATATATATATATCACCTTAGAAAATCATTTCTGTAACACTATCATTATTTAGGCAAATTAGGGTTTAATGTTTGGGCACTGCGGTGGTGGTGCTGTGGTAGCATTGTCGCCTCACAGTAAGACGTCCTGTTCGATTCTCAGCTAGAGGGTCTTCTGTGTGGAGACATGAGTGAATGGGCATACCTTCGTTGAAGGTTGTGCATCAGGGCCAGCAACTCGGCACGTAAAAATCTACTGCCAATCATTAGCGGACTGGAGTTCCGCTGTGGCGACCCCAAACTGGGAAAAGCCGAAAGACACAACAAGGGTTTAATATTTGGGAAGGCTTAGCATTCTTTAGTAACTTTGGTATTTAGTGTTTTCAATGATATGAATATATTCAACATTTTTACCTTTTGAGTATTCCTATAAAGACACATCCCTTTGCATTGTCTACTTATGTTACTAACTCAGAGCTGTACAGTAGCTAAATATAGGTTGTGGCAATCAAATGCAGGATTGCTGATGGGTCTTAATATATCAGCACCTAATATTAAGTCTGTACCAAACATAATTCACTTTCTGTCTATTCTTTGAAGGACCATTTCTTCAGCCTCTATTAAAATCCCCCCTTTCTTTCTGAGCATGGCCATCTGCCTTTGTGTGACTGCAGCAAATTTAATTTGCCTAACCCACTCCCTTCTACTTGTTGGAGAAGGCAAACACATGGAAAAATTTTAAGGAAAATCAAGACTATGCCCTTCTCTGTTCAGTAATGTGAAGAAATGGTTAATGTATCACCATCTGGGTTGGAGGCTATAGCAGTTTTTTTATCTAAAGGGAAGGAAGACAGGAAGCTCCCTGTTAATTACAGAGCTATTTTTTAATGTCAATGCCGCAATGTTTGCTTTTGGAGTTGGTGGCAGGACTAGAAAAAGTGTTGATGAACTTGAGACTGGAGGAGACTGATGCTTTTATAAAGGGATGGAGGTCTAAAAACACTGGTATCTTTTGTTAGATATTAAGGAGGATGTAGGAATCAAGTCAACTAGGTCAGTGCAGGTAGTTTTGTTCAATAGTTGAAAGACATGATATTCAGTAAATAGGGAGTTCTTAGTTGAGTAATTAACAGGTAAAGTCTGTAATGGAAGCTTATCACCAAGTCTATAGTATCCCCATAAGTTGCCAACATTGAAGGTGTCTGCAAGTCGGGTACATACCCATGCAATTAGCGTGGAGAGAGGAATGTGGCAAGTGTGTCCTTTGTCTTCTCTACTGTTAATTTTAGTCACAGAGATACTGGCATGCATGAATATTAGCAGGTTAGAAACATTGATGAAGAAAGTATTAACCTGTTTTGAGATGATTGTTTAGGGCCATTAACCAATGTATGCCATGATCCATTAGGATTCATTCCAGAATTTGATTTGTTTAGTAGAGAGGTGGGTCTTTAATTTCATTCCAGAAATCAAAAACAATGCCATTGTGAGGGCCTAAATTCAAAAAGTTTGAGCTTGTGATAATTCAATGGGGTGGGGGAAGTACCTTGGGTTGAGGATTTATCCCTTTGTACAGATATAACAGATTGAAATTGAAAGGTTACATTGTAAAAGGTATGAAGGCTGCTAGATGGCTTGATGATGATGATGAATTCATGTTTAGGGAGCATAACAGTGCTTAGAATAGTTGCAGTAGCCCGTATATTGTATCTTGAAAAGAAACATCTCCATCAGTCCTGGATACAAATGTGTGAAGCACATGGAGAACCTGGGTTCAGAGTTTGTCTTGGGAAGGAAGAGGAGAAGACGTAAGGGAAAAATATGAAGCCCAAAGGCAAAAAGTATTCAATTCAATTAAATTCAATTCCATTTATTCATACCCGCAGGTAAATCCTTTTTGCATTCAGAGGATTAGTGTTGTTCCAGAAGTATGGTGGGGGGGTGCCAAGCTTCTATGCATATGTTGTAGGCAGCAATCCAGCATCCATGGCAAGGCCAACAGGAGAGCCTCTGAGATGAGCAGTATGGAAAACAGGCATTGGGAGAAGGGGGACAATACTGAGAAAATTATGGAAGTGGATAGGGGGGTGGTATAAGGGAATTTGAAATGGATGTTAGCATACAAAATTAAATCTTGGGAACTAAAAAGAAAAAGTTTCAGAAATTGATGACTGACCACAGAGATGGGGAAAGTGGTAGGCGAGGAGGATACAAAATATGAGATGAATGGGAACAGGAAGAGTGGAAACCTTGATAAGAAAGTCAGATGATATAATATCCTACAGGAATTTTCTCTCTGGAATGTGAAGAAATCAAACATACATTGATCAGCAATAGGCAAGAGAAGAAATTACCCCAGGACGGTGATAGAAAAGACACATAGCTAGGTAGAATGCTAGTCATACGTAAAGTAATTTAGAAGGTTTTTAGAAAACTGCAGTAAGGTAGATTTCCGGAAACTGAGTGAGAAATGTGAGTGCAGTAACTGCAGTGGATGTAAATATGACAACAGCTGGAAGAACGCTTAATAGCTGTGTGAATAGACTATGACAGTAAGTCCAGTATATGACTTGCGTCTTAGATGGTATCAGACACCTGATAAACTGTGGGCTAGAGGGTCAAAGAGGATAGCTGTTGATGAAGATGTGGAAAACAGGGTGGCTAGAAACTTCAATATGTGGTGGTATGTAGAATGGGGAAAGGTGTTATAGAAGACAGGTCCCATTAAACTGAGAATATTTTTCTCTGTGGGATTTGATGTGGAGAATGGAGTCTGGTTTTGGGCAGACAGGATGTGATAATATTAATGGAAAGCTGGATGAGGGGAATGATCACGGAGGATTGCAAAAGTACCTTAGGAGCTCTTAATGTAAAAATACAACATGTGATATGATCAGGCAAAGTATCTTAAATGACAGGGAATTGGGAGAGGTGAGAGATTTGAGCTAAGGGACAGAGTGTATTAAAGAACATGGAAGAATTAGGAGGAGTGGCTGTGATCAGATATTAAGACATTGGAGGAAAGCAAGGACAAAAAGGAGTGAACTCAGGGTGGAAGGATCCCACTGTCTTTAACCACACTACTGCATCAGCTTAAGGGATTATAGAGATATCACAAATATAAGCCTTGTCATTAAAGTTAGGATAGAGAGTTAGGACAAGTGGGGATCCATACAGTTATTTTTCGTGAAAGTCTAGTGGATTTTTTATTTTGGAAGTTTGGAATTCCAAAACACCCTAGGGGCAGTAGTTGACATTGTAATGGGTAAAATAGTGTTTAGAAAGTAGTGAATACTGAGGTTTAGACTGAAGCTCAGAGGACATGTATGTGGAAGGTAGATAGCAGATCATTTTATTTGCAGTAAAAATTTGCAAGCATCAGCTGGATGTCATAAGGCAATTTTACCATTTACAATACGGTGTACAGTTCTTGGCTTATAAACATGAAATCTACTATGACTGTGAAGTAAGTGATACGCATATTATGATGCACAAATGTGTATGATGTTTTAAAACTTCTCAGGTAAAAATATGTATAATGTGTCTTTTCTTCCCCAGTGTAATCTTAGTTATTAATATATGCCTTTAAATTACCTCTCCTGTTTCTAAGGGGCAGGTTCATATGGGACTCTCATGGATTTTTCAATCCATTCTTTGTAATCCACTAGTTTTATGAAGATATTCTTTCTATCTTATACTTAGTTTCTTCTCTATCAAATGTCTTAATGAATTATTTGCATCCGAGTTTACTGTTTAGAAACACAGACTCAGTCTTCTCCCGCCAGATATACACTACTTTGAAGTGTCTTAAATCACTAGAAATACTGGTTCCTTCTATTGCTCATGTTTACCTCATACGGTTGTAATTTAAGTTCCATGTTCTGGTTGCTAATAGTATGTTTATGTTTACTTCATACAGTTGTTAAGTTATGGTACCTATAATCTGTTTTACTATGTTAGTGTAGGTATACAAGTGGCTCTTGTTTGAACCACTTCTTTTACTTTGCAATGATCATTCTACTTTACCATGATGTCTAGTTGATAAAGTTCATCTTAATTACAGGTTGTCCCAATATTACACATTGTACATACTAATAAGGTATTTTCTTGCTCACATTTTATTATGTATGTTATATTTTTGTGTGCGTTCATGTTATAATTTTGGTTATTTATTTTTGTTTGTTAATAGCATTTTGTTTTCTGTGACATGGGTCGTGGTTGAAAATGGTCCTTGGTCCAGTTCTCCTAAAAGCAATATATTCAGACCTCTCAACTGTACAGATTTTTCGAGAAAGTCTAGATTTTTGTCTCATATTTTTGGTCTGTTTCTCATAAAATTGTGGTTTTCTGGTAAATCATTGGTAAATCTTTAAGGTTTGAAGTCAGAAATAATGACAGATATTTGAGTTTCAGACTTCATACCCTTCAAAAATTCATGCTAATGGAAAACTTATTATTCCATCAACTTTCTAAGTTTGTAAGAGCAATATTTAAGAAGTGTCCCTATTTTTGGGCCTTTGTCCCCCCCATTATTTATGACTTTGTCCAGATTTCTTGCTCTAAGAGGTTGAGACATATTATATATATATATATATATATATATATATATATATATATATATATATATATATGTTCAGCTGAGTACATGAGGGGCACTTCTGTGTAACAGGAACAGTTCATGAAGATGTATAGCTGACATTCAAGTTAATGTAGTTTGATTGTTTGAAAATAAGAGACTCCTAATGCAGGTCAGAGGCAAAGCATAGAAAGAATGGGAAAAACATACAAGTCCACAAAATCTCCAGCATAAAATAGGGCTCCATATTGAAATGTCAGCACTCAAAATGCTGAGTGCTATCAAGCCGAAAAAAAAAGACCAAAAACACAGGAGAAGAGCAAATTTCAAAAATCACTCTTCTCCTTTAAACTAGCGGGAGGGCAATCCCCTGCACCCTCCCATCTTGCGGGGGACAAGCCCCACATGCCCTGAACCTATGTACACCAACTCAGAGATCGCCATACCTCAGAGAAAAGGGAATATTCTGATAAATGGCATCTCGGACTTAGTATATGTAAGTCCAATCTTTTGGCCATTCATTATCTGTGCTGAAATACAGATAATGAATGGCCAAAAGATTGGACTTACATATACTAAGTCCGAGATGCCATTTCTCAGAATATTCCCTTTTCTCTGAGGTATGGCGATCTCTGAGTTGTTGTACATAAGTTCAGGGCATGTGGGGCTTGCCGCCCCCTCCGCATGGGAGGGTGCAGGGGGGATTGCCCCCTCCCCGCTGGGGTTTAAAGGAGAACAGTGATTTTCGAAATTTGCTCTTCTCCTTGTTCTAGCAGTTCGCAACATTTTGTTTAGTATTAAAGAGAGCTCTGCAACCAGGCAAATGTAAATAAATAAATAAATACAAGCAAAAGACATATTACAACAATATTCAAAATAATAGCACAGACAAGCCTAAATAATTCTAGTGAACTATTAAAGAAATATTGAATCCTGGCCAGAAATACAATCCCAGTCCTTCTCCAAACAATACACCACTTGAAATTGACATACAGTTCAGTTCTTAGTTTGTAGACAATATAGCCTCTGTTACTAAAGACTCTCACACCTCCAATTCCACCACTATCCAACAACCACAAAACAGTACCCTCGCATTCACCTTAAAACCTATACAAAATAACTCTTAGGCAAACTCAAAATATGATCCACCTCTGCTGATAACCTACCAAGCAACTTCCTTAAACTGGCAGCTAATTGTAGTGCCTATCCAGTTTCTATCCTTATAAATAGGTCCATTCAGGAATCCCATGTCCCTTTCCTCTGGAAAAAAAAAAACTGACATCATCACTTTCCACTAAAGTGGCACTTCAACAGATATCACGAACATTAAACCTATAGCAATTTCCCCCCTTTTCAAAATATTTGAGAAATGTATTCAAAAGCAACTGCTAAAATATCTCATTTAGGAAAAACTCCTAACCCCCATGCAACAGTTTCCATCCATCTTGTAGTACTAATACTGTACTTCTAACCTTCACTGATACCGTCAGCAAAACCAGGGACAGTGGCAAACTAGTATCCTCCTTATTTCTAGGCCTAGTCAAGGCTTTTCATACAGTTTGTCATAGCAAACTCCTACTAGATGTCCTCACTAAGATTATCACCATCAACCATCCAATGGTAAAAAGCTACTTGCACAATAGATATCAGTCAGTGAAATGGCACTCCATACATTCCCCCATCTCCCAATTACCACCAACATTCCACAGATGTCCATCCCTGTCCCCCTCCTCTTTTGCACTCCATGCATCCACCTAATATGCTTCACTAATACAGTACACAGGGGACTCCACACTCATATGTCCATTTGACAATCTAGCGCATCTCCAACAAATCACTAAAAAAGCTTTTACAGCTACTAGAAAATGTCATTGTAAGTCACAACTCATGCTCAACCCCCCAAAAAATCAAACTATTACTTTTCTTCAGCATATCACTCTCTTACTAAAAACCTAACTTCAAAATACTCTTTCTAAATAACATTATTATCAAAATCACCTCTCATACTGAACTATTAGGAATGGTAATGGATGACAACCTTAAATTTGATCTGCTTATATTAAACTTCATAAATAAAACCCATCAAAAACTAAACATGCTCTACAAATCTAAAAAACGTCCTCATTACCACAACTAGACATACATTAGCTTCTACCCACCTCCTTCCTTCACTTCCTTAGAGCTCTCCCATCCTCATGAACCTCTTGGCTCCACTAAAAGCAAAACTTGAACAATGTTATAATAAAGTTGATAAATTTGCAGTAACTACCCCTTTTCAAGCTCATCACTGCAAAACACTAAAACGTTTTGAATGGTTAGAGCTCCCCCACCATTTAGCATGCATACATTAACTTTCTGCTTACAAAATTATACTTTATCCCTCCACCTGTCCAGCAAAAAGTACAGTTCTACACAACTGTGCCTCTAATTGACCACTATGATCCAAAGACCAACAATTTCTTACTGTATTGGTTCATATGTTCATAGGTATATATTAGGCTAATGACCACCAGGACCTTTATAAGCCTAGCTATGCAATCCAACCCAACTGTGTCCCTATGTATCATAGACATTAATTAGGAGAGGGTATGCTAGTTATGAAGTTTATAGAGGTTATGTGATGGACAGGTATTTAAGTTTGGGCATTACTGTCTGCCTCTGTCTATCAGAGACATGGGAGCCAGACCCGGGGTGAATTAACAATTTCCAATCCTTTGGTCAAGGTTATGTTTAAATAGGGTTACAGATGGACTCTGCTTCACATGGATAGGGACCCTGTTCCATGATGGATCCTCTGAGACACATAGCTGTCTAACTAACATGTCTTATGTATGTCACAAGCAAAATTTAAACTCATGGTTACAGTGGTTCTGATGCTATTCATTTTACAGATGTGCAAAAGGTCCATCACAGCTCGATCTAAGATGCCTTGTATGCCAGGCATAGATCATCTCTCAGTAACCAATAGAAGACAGAGTATACAGACAAGACTTTAAGGTGATGCCTGTTGGAAAATGTGCAAGGAACATTTGTGGGCATTCCAACTGTTGCATGTGTTTGCTCAGCTACATGCTGAAGGGGACATTATACTCAATGATGGGTCTGATTAGGTCCAAATAAAATTTCATTATGACATCCTTAGACCTGGATGCTATGCTCTAACTTAAAAGCTGGGAAACATAGAATGACTTTCTTACTACCTTGGCCACATATTTATAAAAGCTCAGATTACTGTCTATGTATATTTCCAAATCCCTGACTACCAGGTCAACTCTTAGATGTGTCTTATTGATGAAGTAATTAGCCTGGCTGACAGTTTTCCCAAAAGGCACTATAATGCATTTCCTGGAATTGAGTTTTAATCCATGATTTTGGCACCAGTCATTTGTCTGTGTTAGACCTTCTTGCAACATGTTTGTGTCATGGGGGAATCAACGATAGCTACCAATTTGCTGTCATCTGTGAACTTCCAAAGGCCCTTGACATTAGCCTTTACCTCCAAGAAGTAAATGCAAAATTGAAGTGGTTCCAGAACAGAGCTCTGAGATACCCCACTGGTGAATGGTCTCTTTTTGGAGGTGGAATCACCAATCCTGAATCACTGTCTGTGAGCCAGCTGGCAATCCAGAGGGTTGTGTAGGGGTTTAAGCTCAGTTCAGTGAGTGTGTCAACTACACGTGAGTGGGGTATTGTACTGCATGCCTTAGCCAGGTTCAAATAGGTGGTATGCACTGTTTACCCCTCATCCATTGCCTTGGTGACCTTCTCAAAGAAGTCCATCAGGTTTAGTAGGCATGACCTTCCCTAGACAAAGCCAAACTGGGTTGAGTCCAGTATCTGAAGGGTGCCTATGTCTTTATTCATAGGTTCATAGATCATAGGAGGTTACTAGGTTATTAGCCCTAGGGGCTTTATAATCCTAGCCATGTTATACCCTTGTTCCCTTGTTGACCAAGTTGTATGGCCTATATTTGCAGTGTGAGTCTATGAACAATACAGACTGCCCTTTTCCAAGATGCACAGGTGACATCCCCATGGTAAATTTATTGTCTTCCATCCAGTTGTCTAAGTTACGCTTAAATAGGTTAATTGAGCAGCTCTCTGTTTTAAATTAATTGGGAGTTTGTTCCAGAGGAGTGGCAATCTCTAGGAGACATATTTGTCTCTCTAGCATGTCCTGTTAATGTCACAGACTAGGTTAAGATCCCTAGAGTGAGTGAATCTTGTCCCATTTGACTTGCAGATGAGCAGCATTTCCATTAGGGCAGGGTCCAAGACTGCTCTGTAGGCTAGGCACAAGTTGCCTGTCAGCACCCTATAAGATACATAGTACATTGACAAGGCCTTCAGTCTGTCCATATAGCTCATGTGTTGAAGGCCCTGAATTTTCTTGGTGAAAAACTTCTGATGTCTCTTCAGCTGCTGCAGATGTCTGGTGAGGTACATACAGAAGGGAGTATTGCACTCTATTAGTGGTCTGATGAGGGACGAGTACAAGAGAGTTATAACATCCTTAGCTCTGGATGCAATGTCCTTACTTATGATATTTACAACATAGAAGGCCTTCCTTACCACTATGGACACATGATGATCAAAGTTAAAGTTGCTATCAACCTGTGTTTCCAAATCTCTCACCACAGGGTTTAAGCTAAGGGGATACTGTTAATATTGTAATTTGCAGGGACTTCTCCTTTGTCAAAAGGGATGATAACACATTTTTTTTGCATTTAATTTAAGTCTGTGGCTTTGCCATCAGTCATTTGTATGTGTAAGCCCTTTTTGTAGTATGTCAGCATCACTGGGGGACTCAATGATTGCATCCAGTTTACAATCATCGGCGAACATGTTAAGCCACAGGCCATCTATTTTCACCTGGACTTCTGCAAAATAAATTCTAAACAGTAGGGGGTACAGCATAGATCTTTGTGGTACACCACTGGGTAACTGCAAGTAGAGGTGGAATCCCCAACTTTGACTGCATGCATTCTGTCGGTGAGCCACTTGGCTACCCATCTAGAGACATATGGGTTAATTCCCAATTTTTTATTTCTCCAGATTGTTTGGGTTTTTAATACCATGATGAGAATGGACTCAATTTCTATGTCAAAGTATGAATAATGTTAATGAAATTAGTATTGTTTCAAACTTTGATCAGCCAGAAGTGCTCTTTGCAGCACCTGCAATGTGCCCAGTAATGACTCCTTCTACAATTTGTTTGGAATTACATGTATCAGTAACATATCTAAATACAATTATAAATTCTTTCTTATAAGACCCATTGGTCCTACTACTATTGGAACTGTCTGGATATCTTTCTTCCACATTGTTCTTGTTTCTGCCCGCAATTTATTTTATTTATTTATTTTATAGTTTGTTTACTGGGATAGTCCATTGGGCCAAGAAGATCCCATTTTCAATGGAGTCCTGGGGAGAAAAACTCCATGAACAAAAATATAATATGAAGACAATGTATTTACATTTATGCAATACTATTGAAGAATGATGGTATTACACAACATGACAAAAAATCCATGATTGCAGTGAAAATACAGTAAAAAAAAACAAAAGGTAAAATTACACACACACACACACACATAAATAAGTCAATTAAAATAAGAAAAATCCATTGGTGCATATTCCTGTTAGATTTGTTACAATGTGAAATAATGCAGGGTTGACATTACAGTTTTACATGATATCTTAGTAGAGTTAAAGTAGCATGGGGATACGAGTTGTTAATTGTTGAATCTAAGAAGGATGGGACAATAAGAAAAAAAATCCTGATATTTTATGAATTTGTGTCTCTCTGTATGCAAGACACTGTAGTCACTCGGTGTAGCGATTTCAATGGTCTAAGCTACTTTTGTCTTCTTTTCATGGACTACTATATCTGGTTTGCTCGCATCTATCTTTTGAACTGTTGGTAATGGATGATCCCATGTAATGTAGACATCATCATTTTCTATGATGCTTTGTGTATCATGTTTCCAGTGTTTTTCAGCTACTACAGTATTATAATGTTTGCACAAACCCGGTGCAACAGTCTTGCCACATTATTATGCCTTTCTGTATATAGTCCTTCTGCCATTAGTATGTCACAACCAACAACAAGATGTGCAAATGTTTCCAATTCTGTTTTACAAAACCTGCATTTGTCTGTTTCTTCCACATGTTTAATGGACTTTGTAAACCAACATGTATTTATTTAGTCCACTATCTTGAGCCGCCATTATTAACCTTTCATCTTTTGGTTTGAATTGGCCTCTCATTAACCATTCCTGCATTCGATCCTGATCGACTTGAGGTTGTTCCAGGAGTTTTCTATACTTGCAGCTATATTTATGCATTTTCCACATTTCTTGCCTTCTCATCTGATCCTTCACCTTATATTCTATCTTTTGTTTTTTGGCACGTTCAGTTGCTGCCTGATTTTTGGATCTATGTTAGAACGTTGAACATTTAGGTTGTCGAACACTTAAACGTCGACACCTAAATGTCGAACACTCAAAACCGCGACTGGCCAATTACGCAAATTTTTTCCCTAAGAAAAAATTTGCTTTGCTAACAAAAAAAAAACATACTTTAAAACTCTAACCAAGTGGGGGACTTCACCACCACATACACCCTGATATGGGTGTCTGTGCCCCCATCCCCCTAACTCAATATACCAACTCTGAGATCACTCTGCATCAGGGAAAAGGGCAAATCCCTGATGATGGCGGTCAAGAGAATTTTTTCCCTGGGGAAAAAATTGCATAATTGGCCGGTTGCAGTTTTGAGTGTTCGACGTAAACACCTAAACGTTCGACGAAGTAATAGGACCCTGATTTTTATCTACTTCTGGTTTGATTTCCATTCCCGCTTGATGCAGATATGCTTCTGCTAGACTAAGCAGGGAAGTAATCTTACATTTTTTCTCCTTATGTTTCAAAACTTTCACTATGTTTGGGTCTTGTGAGGTCAGCAGATATGTATGCAGTCCCATAACTGCAGATTTATACATGTAATCAATTTCAAGGAGGCTCATACCTCCTTCAGAACGGGGAATATATAATCTTGTATGCACAGATTTTTATAAATCATTTGATGAGCATGAAGCATCCTTCTTGTTTTCCTGTCTAATCTGTCCAACACCTTTTGGGGCCAGTCAGTCACTTCAAAACTGTAGGGTAGGACAGAAAGAGCAAATTAATTTATAGCTTGAACTGTTTTCAGGATTAATTTAAGTCTTCTAAAATATTCCTGAGTTTTATTTGCATTTGTTCATGTTTTATTGTTGATCCTTCATCTGTTCCCAAATATTTCTACACTACCTCTTGCTCATGTTCTTTTATATCACATTCGTGTCCCAAACTTATATTTTTTTGGTGCTGCAGCTTTCCTGTTTTAAAGGTTGCTTTTGCACATTTATCAAGACCAAAGGACATTCTTATATCATCTAAAAAAGCTTTGACTACTTGCAGTTGTGCTTTCATTTCCTCATCTGATGAGCTATACAGTTTTCAATCATTGACAAACAGAAAATGAGAAGTCTTTACACTTTGTTGCTTTCTGGGAGCCAAATTATAACCATGACCTAATATTTTAAGCAGACAGATTAAAGAGTTAAGGGCAAGGCAAAAGAGCAGTGGTGATAGAGAGTCACCCTGGAATATCCCCCACTGGATTTTTATCCTTGGAATAATAATTTGTCCTTTATCATGGCTTAACTGCAAAATGGTTTGCCACTGTTTCATGGTTGCTGTAATGTGATTTGTCAGTGTAGTGTAGTGTCTATACATTTTTAATCACTCTTTTATCTATGAATGTGGGATACTGTCAAATGCTTTTTTGTAGTCTATCCATGCCATACTTAGATTCTTCCCTTTTTTACAGTTCTCCACTGTTACTTTATTTAATAACAAATGATCCTTTGCTCCATATGACTTTCTTTTATTACCCTTTTGTTCTATTGCCATAATTGAGTTTTCTTCTAAATGACTATTAACTCTGTCAGTATCATTTCCAGTGTATAGTTTATGGATTCACTTTAGAAGCTCGAAATACTGAAATATTGAAATTCAGTATTTCAAGCCCATAAAGTGGAATCCTGAAAACAATGAAACCTCAGAAGCACGAAATTCAAAACCTTGCACACCAGAGATTTTGAATTAGCAATTCCGGTGTTTCGCTGTGGTTGTGGATTCAGATAAGTGTTTATTTGTTAAGGGTTTTAGGTAGGGGCTGTGGTGTGTGTGTTAGTGTGTTTTGTTACTGTGATGTGTGTGTGCAAGGAGAATGTAGCTTGTGTGGTGGTGTTTTGTGTGTGTTTGTATGTAGTGCAACCTCGGAGTTAGAATATTTATGTAAAAGGGTGTGTAGTAGAGAGCTTGTGTTTGTGTATGGGGAGGAAGGTGTGTGTGTGTGTGTGTGTGTGTGTGTGTGTGTGTGTGTGTGTGTGTGTGTGTGTGTGTGTGTGTGTGTGTGTGGAGTACAAGCGCTAATTCAAAATCTCCAGTGTGCAAGATTTTGAATTTCGCGCTTGTGAGTTTTCCTTGTTTTCAGGTTTTGACTTTATAGCCTCGAAATACTGATTTTCAATATTTCAGTATTTCGAGGATATAAAGTGAATCCATAGTTTATACATTGTCGGAAGGCAAGTTATTGGTCTATATTTTTTAGGGTAGCTTGCAGGTTCACTCTTAAGTAGGAGCATTGTTTTTCCTGTTGTTAGCCAGTGATACTGAGCATCGAGGTTTGCCAAGCATGTCATCCCATGCAGACAGATACTGGATCCCCTTAGAATGACACCAGAAACTTAGCCAGTTGCTGAAGTCAATAATTTTTTGCTTGTACTGCGGTATCATTCTGGGCAATGGTAGGATGTTGCTCAGGGCTAGGGTCATACCTGCCTGGACCACATAATCCAAGAGCTCCTCCATGTCTCTTTTCATGTAGTCCAGGAAGGTGTCTCTCAGGTCATTCACACCCACATGGACAGTGACAGAGTCATACTTGTACTTGTTGTGGAGTGACTTGAGGGCATGTGTTATGTCAACCACCAAGAACAAAAAACTGATGTGAAAAACAAGAAAAACGGCTCAGGAGAAATGCCAGCATCCACAAACAAGTATTTAATAAAATCAATGTCCTTTAAAAACCAATGTTGTGATGGAAAAAAGTCCAAAATAAGCTAAAAACAAGAATCAACAAATCCAAGTGTAAAGTGCTTTTTGCCTGTTAATATAAACAGACGTCTTCAGACAAATGCACTCTGTAAGTCAAAGGGAATTTAAATGCAGCACAAGTAGTCACATGACAGATGTTACTTAAAGTTAACTCTTTCAGAGTCAGAGCAGTGCTGACTTGCTTTTCACCTTTTAAAGAGAAAGACAATATGCAAAAATCAAGAAAACCTAACACAAGTAATTTGAGTTAAACACAGTGGTTGAATATGTTTCATGCATTGCATTCTAGTTGTTTTACACTCTACTTCTCAAAAGCGAGAAGTGTATATGTGTATTACTACAAACCAGGATATTATGTCAACGAGCATTAACATAGAAAAACATACAAATGTTAATGTTGAATGTGTTGTCAGTGCCTGTATGTGAAGTACTGAACAGGGCTACAGTTATGCCCCAGATGTATAATAAGTCTAAATATTAGAAGGGTGCCCATACGTGTAATGCTATCGCACCACCCCCCCCCAAAAAAAAAACAAAAAACAAACAACAATGTATTAAACCGTGTAGACGGTGTGTATGTAATAACCTGTCCTGTCAGAACAGGGTTAGACACTTATTAAATAATGTCATTAAATACTAAACAAACTACCTTAGAATGTACTAAAACACAACAAGTAATAGACACCTATCTTCTGGTTGGTCAAATGCAAAGTATGCGCATTGGAGGACTGTATGCATTTAGTGCAAAATTGTACACCTAACGTAACCAATTCTTAAGTTTGAGTATACAGGCGAGCGAATAAACTTCGTTCAATCCTGGTGGGCAACATGCATCCAAACGTAACTGCCATAAAAGTTCTATCTTTTCTAAATTTAGTGAACTGGAGCCACCTCTAAGCATAGTATGGATTAAATTGTCCTGATCTTGTATTTGCTCAATAACTTTAAATTTAAACAAGTGGTTAGGTTTTTCCATACAGTGCTTTGCTAATGCATTCTCTTGTTTGTGTCTACTGATTGCATATGTGTGATCATAGATCCTGGCACGAAGCCTTCTGTCGGTTTTTCCGACATAGAAGGCTGGGCATAATTGACATAAAGCCAGGTAGACTACACCTTTTGAGTTACAGTCAAATTTGTTTCTCAAAACATAATTTCTATCTCTGGTAACAAACTTGCTGCCTATGTCTATATACTTACAATAATTACACATCTCACAACGGAACATACCCGCTGTTCTGCATGTGTTGTTGTGTCAACCTTCTATGATGTTTTTTATATTTTTACCCTGCCTGTAAGTGACAATCGGTGATGGTCCTAACTTTTGGGTGATGTCTCTATCAGTTGTGAGCAAGTGCCAATTTCTTTTCAATATGTCCACCACTTCTCTTGCTCTTATATTGAAAGTGAAAACAAACCTAATGTTTCCATTGGTTGTTTGTGTTGAACTTCTACTCTCAATTGTGTTATAGTTAGAGGTGTTTGTGTGGTTAGTCTGTTCAGCGACAGTTGTGTCAAGATCTAGATTTGACTCCATTGGTACTAGTAGGATGTCCTTGTTCAAAACTGGTTTATATATTCCTTTTTATCTTTTAACTTGGACCATCATTATTATGTTGTTGATTAAATCAGTGGGGTAACCCCTGTGTGAAAACATATCATACAGGTTTTCACATTCCACTAAAAAATCATTTTGCGTGGTGGTCATTCTTGCAGCCCC
Source organism: Protopterus annectens (assembly GCF_019279795.1). Taxonomy (NCBI): domain Eukaryota; kingdom Metazoa; phylum Chordata; order Ceratodontiformes; family Protopteridae; genus Protopterus; species Protopterus annectens. Next base: position 965,849,696 of record NC_056730.1, on the reverse strand, counting down.
TACAACTTGTCCTTTAATAACGGACTTTTTCTGGTGCAAAGGATGGGAACTGTTGAAATGCAAGAGTGAGTTAGAGTATGTACTCTTTCTATAAATTTTAGCTGTGTAGTGTTGACCCAATATGTTTTTTGATAAGAGTACATCAAGATAACTAATACTCAACTCTTGGTAAACACTGGTGAATTTTAAAAAATCAGTAGTGTTGTTAAAATATTCAACCAGTTCTTTTGCTAAAGTGCTGCCACCTAAAATTATAATGAAAATATCGTCCAAGTACCGGATACAAAAGGAAATACTGTTCTTCAAATTTGTGTTTTCAAGAACAAATTTATGTTCCCAATGGGCCATAACTAAGTTGGCAAAACTGCCTCCACATGGGGAGCCCATAGCTACCCCAATTTTTTGTAAGTAAATGTTGTTGTTAAAAACAAAGAAATTGTATTCCAAAACTATACCCAAAAGTTGTTCAATCAATCTTTGCTCGGAGTCACTTGCTCCTCTTAAACTGATGAATTCAACTACCCACTCGATACCTGTGTTGTGGGGAATAGACGTGTAAAGATCACAAACATCAATAGTTAAAAAATTATTTTCATCATTATATTCAAGGGTGTTGATTTGTTCGAGGAATGTCCATGAATCTTTGCAAATTTGTTTTTCTTTACTTACGTATATTTTCAGTATGGAGTCAATCACCTTAGCACAGGGGTATGTGATAGATTGATGAGCGTCTACCAGTGCTCTCATAGGGGGGTCATTGAGGTCTTTGTGAATTTTGGGCAACCCAAATAAGGAGGGTAGTCGGGATGACAGCAAGTTTAAATAATTGTTGATATGTATGTCAGTCAGTGAGTCAATAAATAAGTCATTAATAAACATTTTTATTCTATTTTGTGCTATGTTTAACTCATTTAAATTCACTTCTTGGTAAGCCTCACCTTCAAGAAGTTTTATCATTTTATCAGTGTATTGACTCCCTTCCATTACTACTAACCTGCCACCTTTATCTGGTTTCATTATACGGATGGGTAGGTTTTTAAATTGTATTAACTTCAATTTGTCCTCTGTGGAGACATTATAATGGTCAGTAGAACAAACATTCTTACTAAATCATTTCTTTATTTCTATTTCACACATATGGTCAACAAAGTGAATAAGTGGATGTGTAGGTGGATTATAGGTGCTTGCTAACCTGAAGGCATATCTATCAGGTGTCCCATCACCTAGTAAAGCTGTTAGATTGAGCTTTCTAATGTAAAGTTTAAAATCTAACAGGGTTTCAACCACATCACCCTTATTAGATGGAACAAAGTTAACTCCATTTGCAAGTAATTCAACCAAACTGTTGTCCATGGTAAACTCAGTGTAGTTGTAAATGTTAAAGTCTCCTTTTGCGTTGGTAACAAGTTTGTAGTTGGTGGTAGTATTGTCCGGTTTGTCTACCTCAACATCAGGGAGGTACCCCATTACCTCCTCCTGTTGCTCGCAGCTCGAGTGTTGTAGAATTTCCTCTGATTCGCACCCTGTCTGTTGCGACTCCTCGCTGTCCGCCCTTGAAAGTGTTTTGACTGATGGTTACTAGAAGCACCCTCTGTTTCAATGTTCTCAGACCTGTCCCTGTTCGTCATGGGTGCAACATGGCTTGTCCCTGGTCTTGGTGGTGTCAAAACATTGTTGTCCATATCAGGGTCGTTGGTACCATAATCAGGTAGAGTGTCATTGGTGTTACTCATAAAGTTGTTACGGGACTGGGAGGGAGGTGGTTTCGGGTAGGCTGTACCCTCCTCATAGGCCTTTAAATCTCTTCTGAGTTTTCTAAGTTTGGTTTCTTTCATTCTATCAGTTTGTTGGGAAATACTGGTAAAAATTTGTTGGTAATCATATTGGTATCTGTCAAACACCGTGTCCTTTTTAATGTCCTTTTCCAATACATTTACTTCCTCAGTGAGGTGTTTAATTTGTATTGAATTGTGTTTTCACATAATCTTTAGCGATTCTAAACCTTGAGTGTTGAACAACTGAATAATGTCTTTAAAAAACTCAGAACCTGGTTCTAGACCTGTGGGGTATTGCCAAGTGCAGAGGCCTTTAGGGACAATGTTCTCTTTTATACAGGTTTCAAAATATTGCAATTCAAGTTGCAGTTTTTTAATTTTAAGTAGCTTAGTGGCAAAAAGTTTAAGTTTAAAGGAAATACATAACTTCCAGCCGGGTTTCCTGTAATTGCATTTCTGCTCTGAGAGTTTAAACTTGGTTGCTCATTCAACCAAGTAGTTAGATCATAGGACCCAATAAGCCCCGAAGTAATGGTGCTTTCTGTAGTAATATCCCGGTTATTGTTGTTGCCCATGTTGTTGTGAGCAGTCACTTTGTGGTTTCCATTTTCTTTCACTGGAACTTGGTTGATTAAAAAATTTGATGAGTTGGTTCCATTTGCTCCCTCTGGAGTGCTGGATAAAACCCTTTGTGTTTGTGTGGCACTCAGTTGAGATAAACACTCAACTCTGGCTGTTAGGTTCTCCAAACATTGATTCATTGCCTCCAGCAATAATATTAAGTTGCCTCTTCTGTCTATTTCTGAACCTGAGAGGTTAAGAACATTGTCACTATTTCCTGTAGCCATGAACAAACAAGTCAACCACCAAGAACAAAAAACTGATGTGAAAAATGAGAAAAACGACTCAGGAGAAATGCCAGTGTCTACAAACAAGTATTTAATAAAATCAATGTCCTTTAAAAAACAATGTTGTGATGGAAAAAAGTCCAAAATAAGCCAAAAACAAGAATCAACAAATCCAAGTGTAAAGCTCTTTTCGTCTGTTAATAATGCATTTTCATTTATTACAAACCAGGATATTATGTCAACATATATATGTTAATGCTCGTTCACATAATATCCTGGTTTGTAGTAATACACATATACACTTCTCGCTTTTGAAAAGTAGAGTGTAAAACAACTAGAATGCAATGCATCAAACACATTGAACCACTGTGTTTAACTCAAATTACTTGTTGTTAGTTTTTCTTGATTTTTGCATATTGTCTTTCTCTTTCAAAGGTGAAAAGCAAGTCAGCACTGCTCTGACTCTGAAAGAGTTAACTTTAAGTAACATCTGTCATGTGACTACTTGTGCTGCATTTAAATTCCCTTTGACTTACAGAGTGCATTTGTCTGAAGAAGTCTGTTTATATTAACAGACGAAAAGCGCTTTACACTTGGATTTGTTGATTCTTGTTTTTGGCTTATTTTGGACTTTTTTTCATCACAACATTGGTTTTTAAAGGACATTGATTTTATTAAATACTTGTTTGTGGACGCTGGCATTTCTCCTGAGCCGTTTTTCTTGTTTTGCATGTGTTATGTGTCGGATCTATGATGATAGGAGGTACTGCCAGCACAGCTAGCTAGAATTTTGTAAATAATTATATGTCATTTGTGAATATCAAACTGATTTATAAAAGATGCCGGTGTTACAAATATATTGGAACTTTATGTCATGTGTATATCAAACTAATTTGTATAGATGTTTGTATTGAAAAGGTATTTGTAAAGTGCTTGTGTTTGAAAGGTATCCACAGTGTCCTCAAATGGAGAGAACAAAAATGTACATGCACTATTGTAACTGCTTAAATGTGTATGTTTTAACAGAGAAACTGGGAGACAGGAGATTAACCTCAGTCCAGCAAACTTTAAAATATATCTGAAATTAAATCAGTTTATGCGCAAGGCCATAAAGATGCTATCTCACAGGTTTCAATTCAGCCAGAGACATAAGGTCTGTACTAAGAAGCTTTCTGTATTGTCTTTGTGGTGAACCAATTACTACTCTGGAAGTGTGGAGGTATGCAATTGTTTTATGACTTTCAGCACCTGCCACAGATCTGAGCAAAAGCCCTTGTGTGTGTATTTTTACAAGTAGGTGCTAAATCCTGCCAGCTTCCAGCAATGGGGGCTTGCATGGGAACTAAGTCAGATGACCAGAGGTGATGTCATTCTGCATGCTATCCTAGAGGTAATATTTCAGATATTATTTGAGAAATCTGTTAGTGAGACTGAGCATTCTGTATTCTATCTTGGGCCTGACAACAAGAAGGATTATTCACAACATCATATGCCTTGCTCAAGTAAGTAGGGAATAGTATAATTCTCTTAGATTCAGTCAGGAATATAGTGAAGCTTAGTTTAGATATTGTTTTTCTTTATTTATCTACATCTGTCCTTCAATGTTATTTTAAATATTTCCTGTGATTTTGAACTATGATGTTATTGTGAATTGATATTTAGTATTGTCTTGTTCTTTTATTATTTATTATTAAATATAAGTAAACCTTTCATTGTGGCTGATCTTTGTAGAGATATTTAAGCTTTGAGAGTATTGGCATATTTATTTGGTGATACTGTGTGGGTCACTCCTAATAGCCTAGCTCTTGGTCAAACTACCATTTGTATTAATAGTAATTTCACTCAGTATATTGGGTACCCTTGTAAGGGCATTAAAGTAACTGGTGAGGGGTTCTGATGGCAGTGATAACTACCCTATATTCTGGGCAAGAGGGGGCATAGCTAGTAAACCTGTGCCAGCCTTTCCCAGCTGTGTGTGTGTGTGTGTGTGTGTGTGTGTGTGTGTGTGTGTGTGTGTGTGTGTGCATGTGCAGATCAAATCTCAAATAGTGTGTGTGTCAGCTACCTAGTCAGGGACAAGAAGCACTGGTTGGACAGAGAAAATGTTGGAGGACTTGGCTTGGAAACCTGGCTAAGGACTCAACTCTATAGCTGTGCCAGTGGGGAGTGTTATTGGGGATCTAGAGAAAGAGGGAGAAACCAGCCGTGGACTGACTGTGTTCCCCATGTGGTCTTAAGGGAAATTGTGCTTGATTTATGCTTGATGCAAAGAGCTGCATCTGGAGATACTGTCTGTATGTCTGTTATCCTCCCAGTGAATGTTCCCACAGGAGCTAGTGGTGAGGACTGAGGCTCCTTAATTATTGGCCCAGAGTAGGGTTGTCACTACTAGTTCGGCACAAAGCTGGGCCTTCCCTTTTAGATTCTGACATAGCTAAAGAATGCTTTGTGATTATCCTTTGCTAGGGATGCTAGTTTAGCTTCATAATTGGCTTGATAGAACTTTACAAGATATCTAATTTGCTTGTTCAAGCTGTGGAGGGTTTCTTTCCTCTGCTGAGTCAGTTCCCTCTTGTTCTTAGTCATTAGTTTCTTCCTCTTGTTGTATAACCTATTTATGCTTGATGTCCACCAAGGTGGCTTGTTTTTTTTTGTGAGGACCTTGTTTTGATCCATTCAGGTACAGCTGAGTCTGTACATTTGTATAGGTGTTTATACTGGGCATTTGTCTACACCTCTGTATAGGAGTCATTGTTGACAGTGGTAGCAGGGGGATCTAAACTATTTATGCCATCATTTAGGAGGCTATAGCTTGCTTTGGAGAAAAATTTCATCCTTTTTGCTCTTGAGGTGGGGGTCAGGTATGATCATTATTTGAAAGGAGACTGATTAATGATCAGATCTTACCAGAGAGGGCAACACACAGGGGGTAGTACAGAGACCCCCTATGTTATTCAGTGTTATTCAGTACTAAGTCTAGTACATTCGAGTCCCTTGTCCGGCTGCAGACTATCTTCTCCAGAGCATTTGTATTAACAAAGTACAGAAACTATAGGGCAAGCATGTTGGTGCTCATATAAGACTCGCATTCAATGGAAGAATAGTTGAAATCACCTATGACCAAAGTGTTTGGCTGTATAGTGCGTGACTCAAGTAGGTCAAAGTAGGCAGAGTGGTTCTACTGCTTCATTGATGATCATTTCCATGATAATTTGTTCCATGGCTTTGCATAATAGATGAGTCAGACTAATAACACTATTTTTTCAAGTCTGTACTTAATTTTGGTTCTTATTGTATATTGTTTCATTGTATATTGCTTGTTGTATTGCACATGGAGCTTTTCTCCCCGGGCCTCTACTGAAAATGGACATGTATCCAGCTAGACTAGCCCGGTCAACAAATGTTAAATAAAATAAGTTTGTAGTTTCTGGTGTCAGTTGATGGTCCAGCCTTGTGAAGTGGGATAACCATTGCAGTCCTCCATTCTCATTGTACAAAACCTGTTCTGAGGATATAGTTGAAAGGTGATTCAAGTGGTCCTGATATTTTTTATTTTTTTTTTTTTTTTTGATTTTGCGGCTGGTCTAGCTGCTACATACATGTCCATTTCTAGAGGGTCTGAGATAAGCTCCACACCTTATAAACTTTACTGATGATAAGTATAAAACAGTTAAGAAATAAAATCTAATATAAAAGTAATAAACAAGTGGGTAAAAAGAAAGAAGTAATGGAGATAAGCTCCACTTAGAAATTATACTGATGCTAAGTTTAAAACTGTAAGAACTAAGATTCTAATATAAAAATAATAATAACTAAGTGGTATAAAAAAGGAGTAGAGAAGTCATAGTAGAACAAGATAGCAGGAAGTATCTCTTAGACATTTCATAGAGAGGAAATGGAAATAACTGAAAAGAAAGTGAATTAAATGTTGGGGTGAGTAGGTCAGATGAACATAAAAATAATGTTAGTCAGGGCACAGCCATTGTGTTTAAAGCTTGAGTTTCTTTTTAGAGAGATTTAGAGGGAATAGTTGAGAGTTCAGCGGAAGCAGGTTCCAATGTTTTCCAACAGTGTTAGAAAAAGTCTCGGCCTTGTTGTTTGATTTGACCGTGTCTATAAAAAGGATCTAAGGGACTTGAATCAGGCTTGATATAGGGGTTTTATCAGGATAATAAAAAAATTTGGCTGGCTATGGTAAGCTGGTTAGTTTTTAGTTGCTGTTGGTATTCAAGCCAGCCTAGTTGTTTTAGGATTATTACAGTGGTGGGTTCTGTAAGGGTTCCGGGTGGTAGGAGTTTTCTAGTTTTGACAGGTTTGTTGTGGATAATTTAGTAAAAATTGGGGAGGCATAGAGAAGGGGTGAGATAAGGTGGGTGAGGGCTATGGTTGTTCTAGATTCTGGAGTTAGGAAAGGTTTGATTCTGTAGAGAGCCTATTTTTTGTTAATGCTTTTAGTGTGTTGTTAATATGGGCATTGAAGTTAAGGTTGTTGTCTATGGTAATGCCTGGTAGTTTGGTAGTTGACTCTTGAGATATAGGTGTGCCATTTGCTGATGTTATGGTGAAATCAATGAGGAGATTTGCTAGATGGTGTAAAAGGAGCAGCTTTGTTTTTTGGGTTGAGTAGTAGACAGTGTTGGGAAAACCAGTCTTCTACAGAGTTAAATATGTGTTGTGTGAGGGTGAAGGTGTGATACAGTTGTGGACTGCATGTGGCAGGAGCCACATGGTGTCATTGATAAATAAGGAAAATAGCAGGGGCCTAGTATAGACCCTTGTGGGACTCCAATGCTGACAGGCAGTTGGGAGGATAGAGTGGAGTTCAGAGTACTGCTTGATGTCTGTTTTGTAAGTAGGACTTAAACCAGTTAAGAGATTGGGTATCAAGTGAAGTGGAATGAAGAATGTGAATGAGTATTTGGTGGTTGACCATGTCAAAGGCTTTGGATAGATCTAAGAAAATTGCTGAGGAGAGGATTTTTGTTGATTGTATCTGTAAAGGAGAGGAGGGCAGTGGTTGTACTGTGGGATGGTCTGAAACCGTGCTGGGTGTTAGAGTAGGTTATTCTGGAGGAGGTGGTGAAGCAGTTGCTTGTGTATACACCTTTCCATGATCTTAGATAAGGGTGAAAGAAGGGCTATGGGGCAGTAGTTCGATATTTCAGTAGAATTTCCCCTTATGGAGTGGGATAATGTGGAGATTTTCCAGAGTTTAGGACATATCCTTCAGTGATGGTTCTGTTGATCAGAATAGAGATAGGCAAGGCTATTGCTTTGCTGCTAATTGCAAGTAATTCTGCGGGTAATAGGTCGGGCAGAGGAGTACATGGTTTCAGTTTTTTAGAGGGAGAGAATATAAGTAGTTGAGACTGGTTGGAAGTGAAAAGTAGGGGGTGGGTTTGTTTTGCTTGTTGACATGTTTGCATTTTGATGGGAAGTTGACTTGCTAAGGTTTGTATAGTTTCTGTAAAGAATGAATTAAAGGAGTTTGCTGTTTGTTTGGGGTTATTTATCCTTGTGGGTTGGGTGTGACAGGTTTACATGGCTGTAGTAATTGATTAATGGTTGCCCAGAATTTTTGAGAATGTTGTGGTTTCAGGTAAAAGTTTTTTTTATTGTTCATTATTAGTTTTTTGGTCTCATTTCTTAGTTGCTTAAAGGTTTGGAAGTCTGTGGTGTTTTTAGTTAGATTTGTTCCAGGCTTTATTCCTGAGAGTAATTTTTTGTTTGGTTTCTTTTGATAGCCAGGGGGCAGGTTTAGTCTTGATTCTGATGGAGCGTGAGGGGGCATGATAGTTGAGGATAGTTAGAAACTTAGCATTAAAGACATCAACAGCTTCATCTAGTTGAAGATGTTTTGTCCAGTTGCATGCTTCTAGTTCTTTCTGGAATAAATCCACGTTGAATGTTTTTGGATCTGATAGTTTTGGTTATTATTTGGGTAGGAGGGTTGGTTTAAAGCCTTATGATGTAGGTTAGTAAGTGGTCACTTATGTCATCAGGAGTGTTCCTGTTGTATAGGTATGGGGTTGGTAGTTGGTGAGTATCCAGTCTATCGTACTTTCTTTTTGTTAGATTTATTTATTCGAGTGGGAGGTGATGTTTTGAGAGAATCCATAAAGGTTGATATGGCTAGTAGGTTGTTTGTTGTTACAAGATTCCCAATCGATGTTTACATCGCCTAAGATGATTATCTCTTGGGGTAAGTTTAGTGATAGCCAACATAGGATCTTTTCGATGGTGGAAATGTTATTACCTGGGGGTAGATAGATGCAGATAATATAGACTGATTTGACTGGGTTTAGTTCTAGTTTGGTAATAAGAATTTCAGCGTTTGAGTCCTGGGGAGGTTTTGGTGGTATGTGGTTATTTGAAGGTTAGTTTTAAATAATATGGCAATACCTCGATGTTATAGCCAGGTGGAATGATTTCACTGTCTTTTGTTGAGGGTTTTAACCAGGTTTCTGTTAGGCAAATAATATCAAGAGTACAGCTGTAGGAGAGCATGTAGTTGAGTTGTTTTATTATTAATGCATGTTAAGGTGGGCTACTGAGAGTGAGTTTTGGGTTGTCTAAGCAGAGGGTTATCAATGGGGTCTAGTTTACTGGATTGATTTAAGGAGGTGTCAGTTGGGCCTGGGTTTGGGTGAATATCTCCATTTAAAGTAGGAGGAGGAGTAGTGTAGTAGGGTTTTTTTGTATATTTTGCTAGCGGGAGGTGTATCTTTATGGGATTAGGGTCAACAAGTTTGATGTGATTAGTTCTATGATATTTGGGTAATAGATAGCTAGGTACTGAAGTTATGTTGATGTGGTGGTTGTGGTGGATAGGAACTAAGGAGGCAGTTTGTTTGTGTGGTGTGTTGAGGTGAGAGAGTAGTGGCTGTTCATAGGAGGTGGTTAGGTGTGCTAACAATAGAGTGATAGTGAGAGGGAACAAGATTAAGGTATGTGTGAGTGCTAGGGTGGGATGTTTAAACATTGTAAGGTGGATATGTATCGTGGTTGTTGTGGGTGGTAATAGGTGGTATCTGTGAAAGGGTGTGGTTTTAGGAAGAGGTAAGTGGAGAAGAGGAGTTGGTTGGATAGTTGTAGTTGGGCTGTAATTGGAGGAACTGGAGGGTGTGTCTAGGTAGGTATATCCTGGGTGGGATTTGGGGTAGGGGAGGGGGAGGAGAGAGCTGAAGGAGGAACGGAGGAGTGGTAGAGACATGGACAAGACAGAGAAGTTAGCAGGAAAACAATCAGTAGTTCAGGTAACTAAGGTAAGAGCAGATAAGGTGTGAGTGGAGAAGGGTAGCTGATACAGGAGAAAGAAGAAGAAAGGCTTCCTGAGGGTAAGCACTGAAGGGTATCGGATAAGCTGGAGTTAGAGCAACTAAGAAGTATGGTAGAAGAGGTTTTCAAGTTAGCTCAAATAGCTTAGGGAGAGTTAGAAAGGAGCAGCTAAGTATAGTATAGAACTGGTGATGGGAAGCTCTTCTAGTGAGGAGGAGCAGGAATGAGGAAGAGGTGTATAGGCTGTTTGGAGGGTACAGGGACAGGGGTTAGGCTGCTGTCTGCACAGATTCCCAGTGGAATTAGTTACCCAGAAAGTGGTGGTGGATGTAGTCTATTTTAACAAGGTAATCTAGTCCATAACATACTTTGTTTCCCTTGTTAGTGGGTTCAATATGCTGGAAGTAGTGGCCACAGGCGTGTGGAGTAGGGTCCTGACACCAGGTAGGCTGAGGTTCTATCAGAGTAGGCACAAAATTCAACTTTGGGTACTTTGGGAAAGAGAAAGAACAGGGTTAGGTGATTATCATGTACATTAGTTAAGCAAACAATAGCAGGTTTAGCAAACAGATTCAAACATCCAACTTAGATAAGGCTAACAAAAATACATTATAACATAGCAGATTGGGGTGAGAGGAAGTTCAGACAGCAGGTAACACAGTGGAATAAAACAACAGTGCAGAAGGAATATAAACAGATACTGTGCTGGGGTGCTTTAATTGTGCTTGTATGAGCTTGGACAAGAAGGTCAAAATATTACCTAAAAAGAAAGTCTCCGTCTACACAGTAGTTGCGGAAGAGACAGAGAAAAAGATGTTATCTCAGTGTTAAAACTAGTGCGCGTTTCCACGTTGGTGGAGTGTAGCATGAATCGGCCTCAGTAGTGACTTAATGCCTGTACAGGAAGGGCTAGGCAACTTGCATGCCTCAGGTAGCGTCTATGTTGGACCGAGGATCCAGTCCTGTGCGCCTCAGGATATCCGAGGCATATGTTCTTGTTGCTCAAAAGTAGATTGTGGAGAAGGTGTAAATCAGTGTTAACATAGATAAACACTTAATTGCCACTACAGAGAAATAGTCTGTAGTCCGGAACTATGTACAGAGGGTCGTGTTCAGCGACACACTAGTAGTAGTGTAACGTTAAAGCAAAGTAGTAGGCTGCTGTGAATGTGTGGAGGAGTAGGGAGATAACAGTGAGGACACAACAGTGCAAATACAGAAAGACCCCACAAGCAGATAAGCAGCTGTAAACACTTGAAATAAATACAGTTTAAATCATGCAGTTGTAAGCAGTTGCAGCAAACTTAGTCGCTATGAAAACCCCACAAAGCGGATAACCAGATATAAACAGTTGACATGAATACAGTTTAAATCATGCAGCTGTAAACAATTGCGAAATTGCAGCAAACCTTAGTCGCTATGACAGTGTAACTAGCATTCATATTTTACAGCTATAGTAGGGGATAAACAGTAACAGCCTTGGTCAGGCTATCAATTTAATCTGAACAAGCAGTCATAAACAGACTAATCCTTAGTCGCTAGTATCAAATAACTCAATACAGGTTGTGGTATGCACCAGGGACAGCAACCATCCATTACTTGGACACTAAAGTACAATTCTCCACCCTGCGATATGTCATGTTTCAAGCTATTTAGGATGAATCCCAGGATATTGTCATAGCCCACTGAGGTTGTGCTTCTGGCCTTAGTGAATGCTGCCAGGACCAGCTTTCTTAATAGTTGGGGGGTTGGTATGCTAGTAGTTATTTCATGTGAGAGGCAGGGGGTGAGGTTTGAGCTGAATTTGTCAGCCAGCAAGTTTGCAATATCATTCTGCTCAGTGAAGGTGTCACCATTGATACTAGTTCAGCACACTGATGTGTGCTGCCTTTAAGGTTATGGAAACGGCTGTAGAAGGCCTTGTGGTTGTCTTCAACCTGTGAAGCTATCTTGACCTTGTAATTGGCCTTGTTGGACTTAATATGTCCTCTTTGTTTCCAGTTTAGTTTAATTAGAAAGCTTCTATCAGTATTTGAGTTGCTCTTCCTGATTTTATCCATAACTTGATTCCTTTTGTTATCACCATATTAAGATTAGGATTCCACCAGTGTGGTGCGTTTTTAGCATTTGTTTTGGGTTTACTTCTTGTAGGTACAGCAGCCTCTTTACAGCCATTTACATGGGTTATACAAGTCTCTGTGAACAATTCAGAAAAAGGTTGCTGTGGACTCGGGTTAGGGAGGGCATTGAATTTTGACAAACTTTCATTTAATAGGATGTAGTTTGCTTTGAACTAATTGTTACAGGGTTTGCTGGAATTACTGAGTTGATTTTTATTTTGAAGGAGACAGCTTTGTGGTCTGACCTTACCAGTGAGGACATGACACTGTGGGGTTGCTGAGCTCTCCCATACTGGAGAATACCAGGTCCAGTATGTCTGAACCTCTGGTGGGTGTGCTTACTATGTGGTCAAGGGTATTTTTATTAATAAAGTTCAGGAATTGTTGTGCCTATGAGTATGAAGCAGTGTATGTTTCCCAGTCTATACAGGGGTAGTTAAAGTCTCCCATGAAAATGGTATTTGATTTAAGGGTGAATTATCTTAATTTATCTCTCTTGACTTTCCTCTTCTCCCTTATAACTTTATTTTCCTTGGTTAGATTGAACTTTATACATTATCCTAGCAAATCATACAGCTACTATACATATCAAAATAGCCCTATGCTATGTATGCTTTATTCCTAGAGAATGTTTAAATTGAAGTATTTATTACCCATTAATTGTACATAGCAAAGCTGTGTTATGATCATAGGAAGATACTAGGCTAGTACCTCACAAGCCTAGCCAAGTTCTACCCTTATTTCCATGATCAACACCTAATGCCCTTGTCCAAGAGGGACACAGTAGAACCCCTGGGGTGAATTTATGGTTACCCATCCAACTTTTCAGATTGCATTTGAAGAGGGCCAATGAGGACATGAAATGGTAGTCTGTTCCAAAGGTGTGGTAACCTCTGGGAGACAAATCTGTTCCCCCAGCAGGTTCTATTAATGTCACATACCAGATTAAGGTCTTTAGAGTGAGTAACATGTGTACCATTATACTTGCGGATATACAGCATTTGCAATAAAGCAGGGCCAGAGATTGCCTTATGTGCAAGGCAGAGATCACCTCTGAGTAGTCTGTATAAAACAGAATAAAGTGGTAGTGCTTTCGGATGATCCACATTGACAGATGCTGAAAACCTTGAATTTTCCTTGTGAGGAAGAAAGGTACATACTAAAAGGGGTGTTGTTCTCAATTATTGGCCTGATGCGGGAAGAGTACAGGGAGGTTATAACTTTGTTTTTTCTGGAGACAATGCCCTTACTTATGAGATGAGCAATATAGTATGCCATCCTTACCACTGTGGAGACATGGTGATCAAAGGCAAGGTTGCCGTCAACCTGTGTGTCCAGGTCTGTCATCACTGAGTTTATACTTAGGTTGTTGCTATTGATGTGTTAGTTAGCAGCAGCATCACACTTACTGAAAGGGATGATAACACATTTTTTTTGCATTGAGTTTAAGCCCATGACTTTGCCACCAATCATTTGTTTGTGTAAGACCCTCTTGTAGGATGTTGACATCATTTGGAAATTCTATGACCGCTCCCGCTTTGCAGTCATCAGCAAACTTTATCAGCCACAGACCTTTAGTTTTTGCTTGTACTTTGAAGAAATAGATTCCAAACAGTAGAGATCCCAGGACTGATCCCTGTGGAACACCACTGGTTACAGGTCTGCTGTTTGAGGTGGATTCTCCTATTTTGACTATATGGGTTCTAACAGTGAGCCAGTTAGTGATCCATGTAATGATGGAAGGGTTGATACCTAGCTAAGTGAGTTTGTCAATGATGCCTGAATGGGGCTAGTGTCAAATGCCTTTTGCTAATTCTAGGTAGGACTGTATGCACAGATTTTCCCTCGTCCAGGGCTTTGGTGATTGTATCAAAGAACTCCAGCAGGTTTAACAGGCATGATCTCCCTTTGACAAACCAAACTGAGTTGGATCAAGGTTTTGGAGATTACCTATATCTTTGTTGATAAGGTCCATGATGATTCGCTCCATGGCCTTGTAGAGAAAGCTAGTAGGTCAGCAGCTCCAGGGGTCAGTGGAAGCACCACCTTTGTGCAAGGGAATAATGGTAGCCATTTTCCATTCAGCTGGGACGAAGCCAGTGCTTAAGCTATGATTGAAAAGAGTACCCAATACTGTTGCTAATTCTTGCTGAAGTCCATGTAGGATGCAGCCTGGGATGTTATCAGGTCCCATAGATGTTGTGCTTTTTGCCTTAGAGAGGACATTTATGACCTGGTCTTTAGAGACAAGATAGGGAACAGATGGTAGGGATGTTATGGGGTACGTGTGGTGGGGACAGGGGACTGCAGTTTTCACAGAAACTGTCAGCCAACAGGTTAGCTATGTCCACAGGCTCAGTATATGTGGTATCATTAACTACCAGTTCGTAACAGATCTGGGTCTTTCCTTTTAGGTTACAGATGTAACTAAAGAATGACTTATGGTTGTCCTTAATTGAAGAAGCTAATCTGGATTTGTAGTTTGCTTTGGAGGACTTCACAGGAAGTATTATTTGCTTGTTTAAGCTGAGGAGGGAATGTTTCCAGTTTAGGGCTTGCTCCCTTTTACTCTTAGACAGCAATTTCTTCCTCTTATTGTAAAGCCTGTTAATGGCAGTTTTCCACCAGGCAGATTTGCTCTTCTCTGAGGAGCTTGTTTTGGTCCTATCAGGTATTGCCGTGTCAATGCAGTTATACAGGTGTTTGTATAAAGCATTGGTGTAGAACTCAACATAGTTGCCAGTTCCATCTGAGGGGGAGATGCAGTGAAGCTATTTATACCATCCTGTAAGAGGTTATAATCTGCTCTGGAGAACTTTTTTAGTTTAGTTGCTGCTATTGGGGGTTCAGATGTGATACTTACTTTGAATGAGACTGATTTGTGGTCAGATCTCACTAGGAAAGACCTCACAGTGGGGGTGCTACAGCAGTACTCCATGCTGGTAAGCACCAGATCCAGGATTTTGGCACCCCTTGTGAGGGTATCAACCAGCTGGTCCAGGGCAGTGAAGTTAATGGGGTTGAGGAACCTTTGGGCAAGTGAGTTTGAGCAAGAGTAATTTACCCAGCCAATGGATGGGTAGTTAAAGTCACCCAAAACCATGGTGTTCGGATGTATCTTGATAGACTCAAGTAGATCCAAATAGGCAGCGTGGGTGTCTGTTTATTTCTTAGCCAATGTTAAATTGCACTGATATCATTGCTTTGGGTTTGGAAATTTTCTCCCCAGGCCCACATGAAAAATGGGCAACAACCCATTCAGGCTTTTTATTAGAAAAAATGTCAAATAAAATAAAAATACATATTTTCTACAAGTTGCAGTTAAACTGTTCTGACTCTTAAGAAATGGACTATGAGACTTCCCTTTCTAAATATAGTTCCTAAATCTTCTCTCACCTCCATCCTAAGCCCTTTCCTGGCCTTTTGATTTCTCACTATGGCAAATGGTAGGTGGTAAGAACTTACTATCTTGTTACTGTCAATAGATGAGGCAAATCTCTTCACCTTGTATTTTCACATTACTTTAGTTAATACAACAGACACCTATTCTGAATAAAATGACCAAAGTGTACATTTTTTTCAGTCAACTATGCCAGTCAGAAGAAAGATTAGATACATTTTGAATCCATGCATGGCAATGTTCTTTACAGGAAATTCTTGCCATTCTATGAATTTGTTCATCAGATAGGTTACCTTGCATATCCTTATGATGTTCTCATCAACTAGAGTCAGGCAAGATATGGCACATCTATGGGCCTATTCCACACTGGAACAATATGCCAAGTCCACTCATGTTGTCTTCCTCCTACTATCCAAAGGAAGATTGGATATCTATCCCTATGTCCAGACACTTTAACCCTCTCCTTTCTTTGTAGAGCTGGCATTTTGTTACAGGTGTACATTAGTGGAACATGCTTTTCTCTGTCCTTTAACACCATGAAAACCTGAAGTGTTCCTAATTAGTTAACTGTACTTAGTCCATTTCTTACTACATAGGTTGCATGGCTTCAAGACATGATGCTCAAGTATGTTATCATTGAGTTCTCTCATCCTGACTTTGATACATTTTGAATAGTATCCTTATAGCCAGTTCATCTTTATAATACAAACAGCATACTGTCATGACATACCTATCATCACTCCACACCAGTATTGCCATATTTCCATTTTAATCCCATATATTGCCTGGTTTGCAGACAAATCCATCATCACCAAAGGCCATCTAAGATCCACATCTGCAAAAACCTACTACCATTGTAAATATCCACCGAGTCCTAATGCTCAAATCAGAGCCTCCTTCTTTGAAATTAAAGCAGTCTTTTTGTTCAGTGTGCCATTTCCTAAACTAACCAACCATATTACCACAGTTTTTTCTGCTACTGGGCTTAGTTAGCTTTCCTATTTAACCAGACTTGACTCTATTCAACGTGTGACCAGCCTGTTCACATATGTCTCAAGTTCTCTGTATTTGGCAGAGTGCACTGAATTCATGTCCCACATCTGCATCTGATCTGCTGCTCTGCTACTCTGCTTTGACATGGGATAGCTCAGATTTCATCTCTTTCACTGGCACAATTGTAGATACAATGAGAGAAAGTGAGAGGAATAGACCAATGGGAAACATGCAATTGAGCAGAAGCTTGTCCTTTCTTTTTTCCTGTGTTAAAAAAAAAAAAAAAAAAAAAAAAAACATTAAAGAAATGTAGCACAGTGTTAGAGACCTTCTCTACACACAGTGAAGCTTGTTTGCAGAACATTCCCAGTTTGGGCTCATATCTTCACTCAGATCATCCTAAAGATCTTAGTTTCAGTGAATCACTTCAGATTAAGGTAGCCAGTCAATAAAGTCAGTCATTTGAGTTTCCTATTTCTTTTTGTTCAGTAAATACAAGTTGGTACAACACCTTTTGTTCTATTAACTTTAAAGTGAATTAGAGTAATACTTAAAAGTTATTTATTTTCTCCGTCTTTGTCCCCCTATTATTTTGGCTTTGCCTGGAATAATTGAGCAAAGAAGTTGAGAGGTGTTTTGGTTCAATCCTCATAAAATGTGCAGTCTTTTGAAAAATTGTGAGTTGCAGTCATTAAATAATGGCAGCTATGTATGTTTCACACTTCATATCCTCCAGAAATCATTTGCTAATGCAAAGCTATATTCTGGCAACTTTCCAAGTATGTAAGATCAATACTGTATATTAAATATGTCCCTGACTTTCTGTCTTTGTGATTCTTGAGTTAAGAAGTTGAAGGGATTGGTTGCAATGGTTGGACTGAAGTACATTTCTAGTCCATTAGTTATGTATTTATACATTTATCTGATCTCAAGCAGGCATTTAAGATGTACACAGTCATACAAGTGGCTGTCGTTATTGGTCGTGTGTGTGTGTGTGTGCACGCGCGTGTGTTTATGTGTATATGTGCAAGTTTGCTTGCACATGCAAATGGCATAGCTCATGTCTTTGATTTTTGCCTCATAATGTTGGTCTGATGCTCATAAAATCTATGATTTCCTGACAGATTTTTGTTGATTGCAGTCACCAGATAATGACAGGCATGTGTTTTGACTTTGTATCATTCAGAAAATGATTGCTAATGCAAACCCTGTTATATCAGCAATTTTCTAATAGTTTAAGAGCAATATTTTGAGACTGTCCCTGATTTGGGGTCTTTGTTCTTGATTCTTAATTTACATTTTTGAGAGGGCATGGGGGAATTTCAGCGGGTTCTGACAGCAATAAGCTGTGAGTATGTTTATGGACCATTGTTTATGTATTCATTCATCTGATAGCAAGCAGACATCTATGGTGCACACAAGAAGCTGTAATTGGTTGTGTGTGTGTGTGTGTGTGTGTGTGCATCTGTGCGTCTGTGCATATGTTTAGTTATACACTGCAAAACTTTTATAATGTTGTGGTGAGCAGGAAGGACACATGGCTGTGAAAATGGGAAAACAGGAATGTTTATCTTTATACAGAGTAGTAGATACAATTTCCTGGTGCAGTAATATAGGTATGCATCTGATAGCACCAAAAAAATTCTATTTTTTTTTTTGGTTGTACATGGCAGAAGGTAAATTTACACATTTGTGTCCTCACCCCTAGGGATGTGACTTTACACATATGCATATTTTGAGTGGTATGATTTTGGACCCTGTGCTACAGTTTTTGATGGCCCCCTGTTATGGTTTTGAAAGCTAACAAATTGAGAGGTGTGCACAGTGGACACAGCTTAACTATTATACAAAAGATTGTAACTGCTGAAATCCTTGCCAGACTCCCCAACCATACTAGTAAACTAATGCAAAGTCTCAAAATTACTGCAAACTTTCTTAATTTTTTGATGTGCTCATTTTTGATGGTTTAGCATGGAAGTGACATGCCAATTAGTGGTGTCATATACTTTCTGCAGAAAGTAACATTTTCCTTTATTTCCTAGGTCTGGAATTCAACTTTCAACATGAAGGACAACATTCAAATAAGCTGTTTTTGAAAGATTGTGAAAACTCTATATTCAGGATGAACATCTCACGAGAGTGCAGTCTGTAATTAATTGAAAAGGTGATGTTCTTTTCCATCAAATTTCTTTTACTTATAAATAAATCCAACCAATGTAACAGGTAATATAGCAAGTGTATTTTAACATTTAGCAGTAAGTAACCATCTATAAAAATTATATGTGATATCTTCCAGAACATGACAAATGTGAACAATTTTAGTAATGGAGCTTTCAACTTGAACAGAAAAAATCACCTAACTTAAAGCACTTGAAAAAATCTATAAGGTTTACAAGAAAAGAACAAAGATAGTTGGAGTAATTCTGATTAAATTAGTAACCAAGTTATTGTATGTTTTAATCATAAGACTTAATTCAATAAATTCACAAAACAAAATATTTGTCATAGGAGAAACAATTTTAAACTATTTTAACAAATATGCAGAATTTTGCAGACCATCACATGAACATTCTCTTCTAATGTTAAAAGTTTATTTTAAAATTGTTTATCATTATTGTACATACATCACAGTAGTATTCCCAAATTTAAGAAGAATCTTAAAGGCTCATATGCAATTTGAGTTATATTTATGCAACCATCCTACAGCATGTTATTAGCATTTAACCTGTTAGTTGTTATGTCATTTTTTCCCAACATAAAGTATGGTGAAATTGTAATATAATTGCTTTCTAGCTCATCTGGAAAAATAACTAGGAATATGAGTTTCCAGATTAGAGCAGTCCTGAGAATATCTACTATTCAAAGTATATTTTTATACATCTTTGGGGATTAGGACAGTCCTAAAAAATACTAGCAATATTTTACAGGATTGGCCTTACGTGCAGACACAGACACATGCTCTCACACACACACACACACACACACACACCTGGCCAGCATACATGAACACAACCACACGCACACACATACATAGATACATATATGGTTATACACCTGCACACACTACATATTGCAGAAGTGTTTTTTAAGTAAGCTGCTTTCTTTAATGTGTTAAATAAACATTAGATAATATCACTAATTAAGTATAGTTTAGTTTTTAAATGTTATATATTTCATGGCTGTTTTATAAATATTTACCGCAATGCAGGTTCACCTAACTTTGCATTAAATGATAGTCACAATGCAGTAAAATGATATTTCTGGTCATATTTGAATGTTCTATATAAAATACATGCTTTAGAAATAACTTCCTTAGAAATTAAATCTTGGCAATATTTTGGAAAAAAATTAATATTGTCAATATTAATAATAGGAAATATATATTCTAAGATTATCTAGATTAAATTAATCATAGAATTATAGACCCTAGGAAGAGAAAGGCCTGTATTTAGCTCATTTACTGTTTCAGTTTTCTTAGATATAACAGTATGTATTAATTTATCTAAGGCTGATTGATTTCCTCACTGCGTATGTCTGGATTTCAATATTTTTTTGAGGAAAGTACATAAATATCATCTAGCTTTAGCAGACTGAATAATTTTTGAGAAAGCACTAGCAAATCTATAAAGACTTTATAAATTCTAGAGCTAGATAAATTAGTTTCTGTATAAGAGATGAATGACCAAGGGGGTATGCCAGATATAGATCCATACTGCAATACAATCTGTTATATTTGCTAGTTATATTAACCTTTACAAAAGCATGCTACATTTGGTTATCATACGTGGTATAAACAAATCAGTTAAATTCAAGCCACGATTGTATTTAGGGGCAGATAATTTCACACAGAAAATCTTTCATTTAGGACCCAAAAGAATTTTACTATAATGGAGAAATCAACTGAAATATTTTGATATGAATAATGTGATATGCAGCCATTATATTGAATAATGGTTTGAGGAACACATTAATTTTAATTATGGTAATTTTGAATAAAATGAAAATTTCATATCTGACAATTTTAGGTCCAAGTCTATCAACTCACAGTATTAGAAAGTATTATTTTTATATTGGTGATTGGGGTATTTGTAAATAATACAAGTAAGTAATTTAAGTTTGTGCTAAATCCCATATCTTTAGGATTTAGTGCACTATAATCATCAACTATAGAGTATAATGTATTTTTAGATAGATTTAGTGTGTAATAAAAACATTTTAGAATACCTGTAAAACTTTGAAATCTTTATGTCAGATGAATGATGTAACAGATGAGAATTTACATCATCAGTGAATTCTGTAAATGGCATTTTAATTTTCTTGAAAACTGATGGATGAAGATGAACTTTTTAATACATAAAAGAGTTACGTTTCTGTGTAGATACGGAATAAATAATGAGATAATGGGCAACCTTGTCATGGACCATTAGTAATAATGTAATAAGAATAGTAACAGGATTTTAATGAAATTTACATTTTTTTCATGAAAACCAAATCTGGATATACTGTTATATAAATAGGAATAGTTAAATATGCCATACCCCCTTAGAAGTATCTTTTGTTAAGGCAAGTGATTTGTCTATGGAAATGTTTGAATATTTGTAAAGTTTTGAATTTATCATTTGGTCACTGAATTGTCTGTGTTAATTGCAGGAAGCCCAAATGAAAAAGGATAAATTATCTAATGCAAATTATTCTTTAGACAACATGCTAAGACTGTCAGTGTTATGGCATTCAACATTTCCAACATTCAAAGTAAAGACATAAATTGATAGTAAAACTATATGGGACTACTAGTCATTATTTTATTATCATCTTATTTCTGTCTTTTGTTAGGTATGGTATATCATTTAAGTGAATAACAGATAATAGTACTTTGTAAAATAATAAAATAAAATAATTCCTTATTTTTGTGAAGCTGTAGGAATTTAAATACATTCAGAACCTAGAGATAAACAGCAACAGGAAACTTGAAGGCACGGTCCATACCGAACAATTTGATCTAAAAGTGTGACAGCATTGAAAACTCAGATTGACAGAATGTAGAAATGCATATTTGCAATCTATAGGAGCTTCACATGCAAGGTTGTTAAGGAGAAAACATCATAAAGCTAGATTGCATTGCTCATATTTCTTATTAGTCCCTGAAAATAAAAGGAATGGAATTGAGTTGTTGACATAAAGGCAACACAGAGAAATGAAAATTATGATGAATGCCCAAAAAATCTCACTGAGTTTTCAAAATGGGTTAGTAAGGATGAATGTGAATTTTGGTATTAATTTACAAAAAAAGCATTGTACCTGCGACAGTAATAGGTAAAGCAGAATAAATAAAATCCTATTTTTGCAAGGTCCATACATGTAGATACACAGAAAAAAGACTAGTATCTAATTAGACAATCTGGTGTGAAAGAAGTAAAAATATATACCAGACATGTAATTTGTAATCATACAGCTCTCAGTTAGAGAAAGCATCATAACCATCACTTTTTCAATGTGAATATGTTTCTTTGGGGGTTCTCAAGCTCATTGTCAGAAAATGGCTCGGAGTGATTGTGATGTTAGTGTTACTGTTAAGCCAAACATACTCTAAAAAGTGCTGTATATTTCTTAATCACTGCACTATAAATCAGTATCAAAATACAGATGATTAATCAAAAAACAACAGTGACTGTGTATAACACATATACATTCTCTGCACTTTGAAATTATTATTTTTCATAAGCAGTTATGTTTTAACCATATGATTGTGTATTGTATGACAATAGTAGTATAACTTAGAACAGTTATAGTTATATAGAATCAATGTACTTAATTGCAGCTTGTTGATATTGTTGATTTCTTTTAAGGTAAAGAAACACCAGCAACAGATATACTGTTTTAGGGCTCTCTCTGATGAAAACTGTGGTACTGAAGTATGACCAGCACTAAAATAGAAGCAGAAACAGAGTGAGCAGTCCTTAAATTTCAAGCAAAAACAAACACTTTATATAAACATGTAGCAAATCACAGAGTCTTTTCTTTTCCAAATAGTAGCATTTATTAAACCATTTCTTATGACAGGTGAGCACTGTAGTTGTCTTATATTTTAGAATTTCCTCACTTATTTATACATGGGTTAACAAAATGCAATAGAGATCTGTATTAGAATAAAAATAAAAGGAGGGTTATTTGATAGGGTTGATGGGTCAAGGGTCTAACCGATGAAGGGCAAGTAGAATTACCTGGAGATGATAGGAGCAGGGTACTGGAGAACCAGCCTATGGAGTGTGAGTACTAGCTCAACCAACTGGGGACATGCAAATGAAGAAGAGTAAAGATGCAGCATGATTGGGCAGGAAGAGTGGCCTGTGGATAACATTGTGTATAGGGGGAATGACTGGTGTTTTAGCTCTAAGTTCCTTTTAAATGATTTTAAATTCATTCTAAAATAGTTTAAAAATGGAAGCTGTGTGGAAGGACTAATTGGAAGGAGACAAAAATATAATATGTTTGTAAAATGTTGTGTGCAAGAACTAAAGCCACCAGATAGTGCGGATGTGTTTATAAGAATAACAGACTAAACTAAAAGTTAAAAAATGCCTAAGTGAACCCACTACTAGTGCCTATAAGGGGCACAATGATGGAGAATTGCCGTGACCTGATTATTATGCCAGGGCTTTTTTTCATGGAAAAAAGATTAATGACAAATACATAAATGAATAAATAGAATAATAAATAAATAAAGCCAAAGCTTGGGATATGGAGGCTTTTTAATTATGAGAACAACTGTATCTTGTAGCAGAAGTCACAGAGGCGAGCTAATGTAGAAACTGAAGACTGAAACTAAATAACTATAGTAGCTATAAATAAAACATTGCAAAAATAAAAATGAAAAATAAAAATAAATGCCAATAAAAATACCAATAAAACTAATAAAAGTAAGAGTGAATTGGAATAAAGGGTGCGGGCCTGGTGAGGCTGACTGAGAAGCATGGGGATTGGAGGAGTATGGGACTAACAGGTGGAAGGAGCAGTGGATCTGGGATTTGATAAAGAAAACAGAAAGTGGATTGGATTAGAGTCAAGTGTGAGACCTAAGGGATTGGCTGAGAGCGTACTAGGGAGACTAAGGTTCCGAGCAATCATGAAGAAAAATTCCAATAACACCCACAGAAACTATGTGGTGTGCCATACAATTGGGAAAATGTGCACTTGCTGATGTCTTTACTATCTAGGAGTTCATTGTGACAGATTATAAACAAATTATAGATTTTTCAGCACTTTTGCCTATGCTTCTTCAGATCTGTTAGGAGATTCAGTGTAAAAAACAGTCAGAAAGTTCTGGATATCTGCTGCAAATATCATTTAGAATGCAGAAAATAAAAAATAAAAGCAAAAATAGAAATCAAAATACAAAAGCCAATACAGACAACAACAAGCAGTGTGAGCTGTTAAACCGAAAAACTTTCAAAAACTATCAAGTGAGTTTTGTGGGATGTAGAATTCAAACTCTTAGAGTATCGTTAAGTGTTTAGTATTTAGTAATATGCATGGTGCACTAGTTTCCTGAGGTTTGGGGTGCTGTTTATGGAGATCTGTGTATTTAGTCCCACAGCTCTGTGAGATTCCAGCCTTATTTGTCAGTCCAGCTCTCTTTTTTCCAGGTAGTCCTTGTAGTTTTGCCTTGGGTAGAATATTCCAAAATATGGAAAATGAAATCGCTGTGTCTATGTTGGCTTTTGTGGTGTTTGTCTATGGCATTGTTCAGTTTACTATACTGCATGTCTGTGAGGTAGCATGTGATTCTGGTCTTTACCTTGTTCAGGGTCTTGCCAATGTAGAAAGCCAGACATTGCGTACACTGTGCTCTGTAGACTATGCTGATGGTGTTGCAGTCATAGTGCCGTTTACTATGGAAGAACCAGTTGTCTGTGGGGTTATGGAATCCTGGACTGTTGCTCATGAATCTACAGTAGCTGCAGTTGGGGGGCCCAGAAGGCAGATGTACTAAGGAGGGCCGTATGTTGTTTTTTCACTCAGCCTATCAGCTCTCTCAACATAGTCACGAATGTTTTTGTTCCTCCATATGTTGAATCTTGGTATCACAAGGAGGATGGCTTGATTGTGGGAGCATTCTTGATGATGACCTAGTTATCGTTGATGATCATATGAAAGTCCATGAAAAATGTTAAAGTCATGGAGATCATAACCCAAGCTCAGGGAGCAAAAGCCAAAGGAGCACTAAACCAAAACAACTTGCCCCAAGAACAATGAAGGTAGTCCTGAACCATATGATGTAAAATAAGCAGCTAAGGATGAACCAATACTGAAAAACTTTAATAAATCCAAGACAACTCCACAGTATACAGAATGTCAACTAAGCACTTTCGTCTCCGTTTTGAGACTTCTTCAGAGTCGATTAAAACAGAAAAGGAAAAATAGTGAACCAATAAGAAAAAAGAAAAAATAACAAGCCTATGGTCCACTTTTATGCATGTCTTTCTATGTATGTTTTATCAATATTTTTTAGAAATGTTTTTTACATGTATTTTTTATGCATATATTTACAAATGCTTTTTAGCACATTTTTATGCATACATATATTTTTAATATATACGAATATTTTATTTATTTATACATTAGGTGATCTTTTATAAACATATATACATATATACATATTTTTACACTATTAATATTTTCATTAATATATACAAACTGATATTTATAAGTATATTTGTTTTCTAAAATAGGTTAAGGAATGTTAGTATGTATACATTTTTTAACCAGTACCATCCTGAGCCCTAGTTTGATAATATGTTTTTGTTACTATTTGATTGTAAGTATTGTCAGTACATACACAGCTACTAAGGAATGTAGCCTTTTTAAGAAATGGTCTTATAAATCAATTAATCAATTAATGCATTTATGCCAGCCCACTTTTGGTTTTGTATATAAGTGATGTTTTTTTGTCTATTTTAATCGACTCTGAGCGCTTAGTCGACATTCTGTATACTGTGGAGTTGTCTTGGATTTATTAAAGTTTTTCAGTATTGGTTCATCCTTGGCTGCTTATTTTACATCGTATGGTTCAGGACTACCTTCATTGTTCTCGGAACAAGTTGTTTTGGTTTAAAGTCATGGAGTTGTCACTGGGGTTTTTTCCAGAGCTTTTGCTCTTCTTTCTGAAACTAATATCAAAAGATTCAGGGTTTATGTTTTTTTAATATGGATGGATCTGAAGATTCTTATTATGAATTGGTCACTGTAACCTCATGTGAGGAAGTCTTTTTCCAGGTTGTCCATGTTTATGACAGAATTTCTGAGCTCTTTTGACACTCATGCCATTCTGAGACCCTGTGATTTAATCACATTTCTCTTTGTCTTGATGGGGTGCATGCTGTCTCTATGCAATAAAAGGTTTACCCTGGTGGGCTTCTGGAACAAGTTGTTTGAGAGTTCTGAGTTGTTGTTGAGTTTTGTAATCTGTAGATCCAGGAAACAGGCTTTAGTTTTATGGTAAGAGCAGGTGAACTTAAGGAAGTTGATGGATTTCCCAATGTGATCAAAGAAGTCCAAAAGTTTCTGTTCAGTATTGTTCTATAAAATAAAGATGTCATCTGTATAATGAAAATAACATCTTTGTGTTGGAAGAAAGGGGAGTTATAGACGTGTTAATCAACAAGATCATTAGAGGAGGTTAATGACTCACATTGATGTGACTATTGTTTAGGGCCATGAGTACAAGATGGTTAGACACGTAGCTGTATAATGATAGTTTTTTTAAGCTAAAGGTTTGTATAGTACTTCTCACACATTTCTTTGATTGGATTGCATTCTCTGATAGTGGTCACCATGGCCTTCTCTTCTCTAGTCCCTTTTGTTTTTTTTTTTTTGTTTTTAGTCCTTTCCCCTCATGCATTATTTCCCCTAGATATACTTAGGCTTGACTGAACAATGCTAACTCCATTAAGAGGATCTTTTATTTTGGCATATTCACACTTTCCCAATTGTATGGCACAGCAAACAGTTTCTGTGGGCATTATTGGGATTTTTCTTCACTACTTCTCGCAACCTATCTTAGACTCCCTATTGTGCCCTCAGCCAGTCCCTTACATCTCACACTTGTCTCTAATCCAACCCACTTTCTGTTTTCTTTATGCAATCCCAGCTCCACTGCTCCTTCCGCCCCTTAGCCCCATAGTCCTCCAATCTCCATGCTTCCTGGTCAACCACGCCACACCTGCACCATTTATTCCAATTCATTCTTAATTTTATTAGTTTTAATGGTATTTTTATTGGCATTTATTTTTACTTTTCACTTTTATTTTTATAGTGTTTTCTTTACAGTTACTATAGTTATTTAGTTTCAGTCTTCAGTTTCTACATTAGCTCGCCTCTCGACTCTTCTGTTCCAAGGCACAGTTGTTCTCATAATTAAAAAGTTTCCATATCCCACGTTTCAGCTTTATTTATTTATTTATTTATGCATTTGTTATTAATATTTCCCACTAAAAAAAGCCCTGGTATAATAACCAGGTCACGGCAATTCTCCATCATTGTCCCCTTATAGATACTAGTAGTGGGTTTGCTTAGGCATTTCTTAACTTGTAGTTTAGTCTGCTATTCTTATAAACACATCCACACTATCTGGCTTTAGTGCTTGCACACAACATTGTACAAACAAATTATATTTTTTGTCTCCTTTCAATTAGTCCTTCCAAACAGCCCCCATTTTAAAATTATTTCAGAATTAATTTAAAATAATTTAAAAGGAAATAAGAGCTAAAAAGCCAATCATTCCCCCTATACACCATGTTATCTGCTGGCCATTCTTACTGCCCAATCATGCTCCATCTTTTCTCTTGCTCATTTGCATGTCCACCACAGTTGGTTTAACTAGTGCTCACACTCCATTGGCCGGTTCTCCAGCACTCTACTCCTATCATCTCCAGGTAATTTCCTTGTCCCTCATTGGTTATGCCCTTGTCCCCTCAGCCTTATCAGATAATCCTTCTTTTGTTTTTATTCTATTACAGATTATTATTGTATTTTGTTAACCCGTGTATAAATAAGAGAGGAAATTGTAAAATGTAAGACAACTACAGTGCTCATGTGTCAGAAGGAATGGTTTAATAAACGCTACTATTTGGAAAAGAAAAAGACTCTGTCATTCTCTACATCTTTATATAAGATGTTTGTTTTTTCTTAAAATTTAAGGACTGCTCACTCTTGTTTCTACTTCTTTTTTTTTAAGGTAAAGGTAACATAGCAGATGTCAATATATGTAGTATATGCACTGTAGTTATATCTTTAAAGGGAGTTAGGGAATTGCAGTAGCTGGGTCTGTGTTCCATGTGACGTCATCATTGCCAGTTCAGTAAAAAAATTTTTGAATCTATGTTGCATATAGTATCTTTTCATTTGGTCATCTTAACTACATGTATGTTTTACTATGTACTTACACTACACTGGTTCTGCCTTTGTTAGTTCATGGTTCACTTAAATGTAGGTGTCAAATCTGCACAAATCTTCAGAATATCATGGAATGTTGCTTTTTATATTTTACATTTGCTACAAAGACAGAAATGTAAACATCCTTATTTTAAAACATATGCCAGGACTAATCAGCCTGCACAGTGTTAAGGTTAGGGTTAGGTTTGTAGTTAGCACCTGTCCTGTACTTAGGGTTAACTAGTTTAGGTTTAGAGTTAGCCAATTGCCAGTAGTTATGTGTTAACCCTAGCCCTAACCCAGACTTCAACCTTAACCATAGTGCTCATCATAACCTTATTCCTAAAGCTAAAAGAAACGGCACTGACAGACAGACTGTCAGACACACACACACCTTTACTATAACCCTCACCTCAACTCTAGCACTTATTACACACAGACGCACACAAACATACAAAATACCAAAATGTTTGGTATTTATGAGGTGTTTCAGTTTTCTGAAGCATTTTTAATCCTTATTTGGAAGATGTTGCACTCATCTTGTTTGGTCTATTGTCAGGTCCCTATTTCTGATTGCTAACCAGATAATAAAGTGAGCCATGTTGCACAAAGAAATATAGTATAAGTAAGGTTCTTTCCTCATTTATTAGATGTAGCCTTTGGTATGAGAGGCAGCATTATCCTACTTTTAGTCAATTTTGTAGACTGTCTGAAACAAAGAACCGGTGTTAACTTATGTGTAAAAAGAAAGACAGAAGTATTCAAAATGATTTGCATGCTGCTGAACGAAATCATGAAACTGAGTTACACTAATAAATAGTTATGCAAAATGCTATTGAAATGAAAAAACTAGATACAATGAAGTATGGAATGCACCAGTGGCATTTAGAAAAGAGTGCAAGTCAGTTTACTGGCAGGAAATGCTGAGGACGTATAAACATCTTAACTTTGGAGAGTTAATTTACCTGAATGAGGTATAAATGATAAAAATCACTTATATCACCTAATTAATGTCATTCTGCAAGTTTCCTTATATTAGTTAGGTGTGGATACCTGCTTTCCCCTGCAGCTGAATTGCACCGAAATACCATCATATCCTCATTGCTTGTTTTAATGAACAGTGCTTAAACTCTATTAAAGTTAAAATTAAAGTTATATGTTTTTCCAGTGGTACCTCTGCTCACTGTTTCATCAACATCCACTTCATGAGCTGTGGCACCATGTATCCATAGTTTGACTTTTACCAGCACAGTATGTGCCACAGTTCCTGTGATATACATCCACTTTATTAGTATCCTCTTTCCTGATCCTACCCAGTACCTTCCAATTTCAAGGATGTACTAACAATATAGGAAGCTCTGCTTCTGTGGCCATAAGTTCTACCAGGTCATATGGTATAACTGCTATGGCCAAGTTTGCATTTGTGTAAATGACTGCTATCTCTTAGTACCATGTACTACTAGTGACAGGTGGTCACAGCTTGCATTTCCCTGTGGTTACACAGGTGATTGCAGCCTGTATTTCAATGAGATTTACTTGGTGCAACAAGCCTATATGTGACAACATAATTTTCTTCAGTCTTATAGGGGGAATACACCTCTATCTCATTACCATGACAGTCCTTTTCTAATTTATTCCTGATAATACGAGAATAAAACTGACAAATGCTTTTTTGGTGTGGTTAATACAGTGTTCATTTATTAATTTGTTTGTTAACCAGGTAGGTGCACTGATTCATCTCAGCAGACAATCAACAGTGAACATAAAACAGCATGTAAAGTCCAATTCAAGCACAGAAAAATAATTGTAATACACAGCTGTGATTAACAACAAACTAGTTAAATAACATTAATATACAAAGATAATTCATTGGAAACAACTAAGCAGACTGCCATCAAACATAAATATAGACTTGACCATGCAGATTAGTTTAAGTTTTATTTTTAAGGTAAAACTGAATCATTTGTAATGCCCATCAATAACTCCAAGTATACTTTTTAATTGTTCTAGCTAGCACAAAGTGAGATGAGATTTGAAGCTCCATTCTGAAATGTCAGCTGTCAAAATGCCGAGTGCTAAAAAGAAAAACAAAAAAAAGACACTGAGAAGAGCAAATCTTGCAAATCGCTCTTCTCCTTAAAACTTCTTTTTGCAGGTGGAGGCAAGCCCCCTCTGTACCCCCTATATATATATATATATATATATATATATATATATATATATATATATATATATATATATATATATATATATATATATATATATATATATCAAGTCTGAGCTCACCAAACCTTGGAGAAAAAGGAATATTCCAAGAAATGGCATCTTTAACTAGGTATATACAAGTCTGATATTTTGGCCATTCAGTCTCCATGTATCAGGACTTGCTGTAGCAGGTCCCAACATTTCATATGGTTACCAAGATTTGAGCTAAATGTCTGAGTGGGCACCGGACAGAAGTGTGACAGTTAGTTAAGTCTGGATCTTAACAGTGCCTCTATAAAGTGTAAATGATATAACATGCTAACATCAAGATTATGATATCTTTTGAGAAGTGTCCTTAGTCTAAGGCGCAGAAATTCTGGAATTAGTTTTTACAAGGAACCAAGGCACAGAGTTGTGAGGATAATCCCTCTGGAAAATATTTCAGAAGCCTTATAGTGAGTTTTAGTTTTCACTGTTTATCTTAGAAATTACAGTTTTGAGATCACAGTGAGTGTCAATCAATTGTGACATTTCTGCCATACAGTTGTGTTATCAGAACAACGATTTGTGTAAGGTATGCATGCACATTCCAATGGACAATTATTAAAAGAGATAAAAAAGAAAAAAAAATCAAGTTAAACGCCTAAGATGGTATTCAGGGAAAACATTGCCATAATGCTGCTAGTGCTTTACTGGTGAGGTCTAGTAGCACTTTGGCAATAACTGATTCAGAGATGTGAAAGCCTCGCATTCAGCAAAACGTCACTTGCATGCCTGTGAATAAAACAATTAATGCAGTTGGAAAAACTGTATTAAGTGTTTCTGCAGCATAGGCACCTAGAGATACATACGTGCACATGTGCGAGCACACACACACACACACACACACACACACACACACACACACACACACACACACACACACACACACACACACACACACACACACGCACACGTGTGAAAGTGATATATTCTATCAGCTCTAGAAGTGCCAAGGCTTTGAAATTATTTCTCTTTATGGTGTAGCACCAACTGACCTTACCGGATTGGCTGCTGCTCTGCTGGAGGATGTGTCTCTAGAAGAGGAAGGTTAACCGCAGTGCTGAAGAACCGCATGTTGTACATCTTAGAGGGTAACTGGTACTTCCTTATTATAGGAGCCTTCATGAAGTTGAACACAGCCTTGGCGAAATCACTAGGGCAAGGAAGCATTCTGCTTAACAAATAAGGTGCGCTCCACCTGCTTTGTTCACCTGCTTTGGTACACAAACTTAAAATAATGTTTTGCACCTAAGGTGTATTTCCTTACCTGTTAACACAAACAACTAAATGCATTTCTGCTTTTGGCTTTAGTAATTGGAATTTAAAGCCTGGCAGAGACACGGTAAAGCATGACAAAATCAGGAACAATTATGCACACATATTACATGTATACCTGAGTAAGGCTGGCTTTCACTTTCTCGGAAAACCACATTCCTGGAGTGTGTATGCAGCCACCTCCTTTGAGTAACTCGGCAGGCCATGGTTGTATGTCAATACACTGTGCACCATGATAGCAGCACCCAAACCTGATAAGTGAGTTAGATCCCTCTACATCTTTCTCCCTAAATCACAGCCACACTCTTTAAATACAGGATACCATATGTGCTGGAGCAGGTGGCGTTGTACAATCCGCAGGAGCACAGCCAGGGAAGCTAAGCTGGAGTCAGGATCACTGCAATTCTCAGTAAAACACCTCACCTAAAATTAGATTACTCTCCCTGTTCACTCTTTACATTACCATATCAGCAAGGCTGCTATAATAAGAAAGTACCAAGTAACCTTATATTAATACTGTGATTCAAGGGTTAGGATCTTCCCTATTTCTTCCTGGGTTCTCTTTGGTGCAGATGCTAATGGTTTGCTTAATACTAAATAAATACTGGCTATTCTACTTCCTCAGGAAGACATGGGATATTTTACTTTACTATATTAATAAGAAGCTCTTTTGTCAATGCACCTCTTTCAAAGGCCACTATTTTAGAATTTGGCCTTATGGGAAGGGTTGCTGTACAGCATATGGAAGCAATGAAGGAGGGCTTAGCAGCTGCAGTTTTGCAAGCCTGCAACTCTCGTCGGCCAAGGGTAGTAAATAACTTCTTATATTCCCTCCACTCTCTTGGATTTGGGTACTTCTCTTTATCAATGTCAATTACTTTAGTCCTCTAATAAGATATTCTCATTCATACAAAGGACTGTAAAATTATTGGACCGAATAAGGCAGTTGTACTAAGGACATTAACATTAAACAATCCAAAACAAATTATTGAAGTACCCACTTGACCTCACACAAAAGCAGTAAGCCATTCAGTTCTGGATGAAATAATCAAAATATACCAGATAAGTGATTACTTGGCCAGATACAAACACCATTAGCAATCATTGTCTAGTAGCCAACTGCTTAACATTTAAAAGGCCAATAAACAATTTGGTTCCTGTTACAGGTAGGCCCATCTATTTTCAAAAAAATATATACATTAGATTCAGTGGACCCAGAATATTATGTCACAAACAATGTTTTATTAGACCCTGAAAATGTTTCAGCATTCTAACGGAGATTCAAAATAAGCTGTTGTCAGTTATTAAGAAAAACACTTAAAGGCACACAATGTCCCAGGATTACTTCCACCCTTAAACCATTAAAGATAATGGGCCGGATTCACGAAGGCTTGCATGGAGTGTAAGAGTAGTGTAAGATGGCAGACAGGCAATATGTCTGCCGAGCGATTCAGCAATAGCCAGCAGGGGCGTGCATGAGAGCTTCTAAAGCTACTCTTGCACGGACAGTGTTATGGTATGCAAATTACCTCATTTGCTGCTGAAAGCTATGCAAATGAGGTAAATTTGCGATCCAGGAAACACTAACCTGTCTGTGTAAGAGTAGTCTTATTTGCAGAAATGTACTCCGTTGGTAACGGAGTACTGTTCTGCAAATAGCTAAACGGAGCTATGACAGCTCCAAATAAAGGATCCATCTAGTTGAGGAAGCATGCCAATGGCCAAATATAAGACCATTGGCATTTGCAAATGTAATAAATCCTTAAAATCCATTTTTTTCCCCCGATCGCCGATGTTTAAGCACAGCTCAGCGGCGCGCAAACGTGCTGCGCTTTAAATAAAATGAAAAAAATTGAAAAATAACCACAAATGTGCATTTTCATTAAAAAGCTTGTTCTGCCATGCAGGTGAATGGCAGGCTGAAAACAACATGGCCACTGAGTAGTGGTTGCTAAGGGGGGGAAGCTCAGTGTGAGAGATGTAACCAAGCATTAGTAGACAATCTTATGCAAATGAGGATAAGGATAGTGAATCCCAATTTTCCCCAGCATGTGAGCCATGTCCCTAGAGTGCAAGTGTAGGAGTAGGGGAGTAGTAGAGTAGAAGATAGGTGACATCATGAGGGGGTATGTCTGAAAGACTGTAAGCTGATTGGAGCACAGTGGCTTGTGTTTGCCCTGAGTTGCTCAGGATTGCAAGAGGCATGTCTACAGTTGTCCTAGCTGAAAACAAGAAACCAAAGGTGTACGCCGTGGATATATCTGAAATCTCCTGCAAACGGGCACACAGCGTGTGCACGCTTGTTTGCGCGGCGCTGCCCCTTGTCAAAACAGAAAGGGAAAAAGGAAGGAAAAGTAGTAGTAGGAAGTTAACCAAGGGGAACTAGCAGAGCTGCCAGGTGAAATATATCAGAATCAGCCAATTACACAGGCAGTAGACTAGCCCAGCCCAGCCCAGCACTTTAAACTCTGCAAACAGCAGTCTACCCTGTTTTTTCCCAAGAACTCTGCAACACTGCAGTATACAAAGAGTGAAAACTTAAAAAGCTTAAGTCAGACAAAATGTTAGGGGCTGCTATTGCTATCATAAACCAACATGTGCAAGGTGCTGAGGGTGGTGATGTTGTGAATGCTGCTGAGCAACCCACAGTGAGGAGACGGAGAAGAGTGTACAGACCCAGGGTAACCTACCAGGGGCTACATGAGCTGGAGATAGTGGAGCACTATAGAGTGGACAGAGACCTCCTGCAGCAAATTGTTGAGTTGTGCCGGCCATGCCTCACACACAGAACCAACAGAGGGGAACCCATCCCAGTGGATACCAAGGTATGTGTTGGCCTACGAATACTAGCTACAGGTACCTTCCAGAGACCAACTGGTGATATGATGGGGGTCTCACAGACATCAGCATCCAGGGTACTGCACCAGTTCCTGGATGCCATGTAAGCACATGTCGGTAAGCATGTATATTTCCCCAATTCCAGTGAGGTATTGGCCAGCAATATGAGTCTTTTCCACTAAATAGCAGAATACCCTGAGGTAGTGGGTGCGATAGACTGCACGCACATACACATCAAAGCACCACCAGGTGAGTGGGGTAGGGTCTACATCAACTGCAAGGGCTTCCCCTCCATCTACTGCCAGGTCATGTGATATGCCCAGGGCATAATAATGAATGTGTGTGCTGGCTGCCCTGGAAGCTATCACGATTCCCACATCTGGCATCTGACGCAGCTGTACCAGAGATTTGCCAATGGGGACATCCCTGACGGTCACCTAGTGGGGGATGCTGGATACGCACTGGAGCCGTGGCTGATGACACCCATCAGAAATGCACACACACTCGAACAAGAACTCCATAAAGAGGCACACACACAAACAAGAAACATTATTGAGCATGTGTTTGGGATGCTCAAGTCACGGTTCCGGTGCCTGGACACATCTGGTAAGAGCCTTGCAGTACTCACCAACTACATGTACCCAAATTGTCATGGTATGTGCCATGCTACACAATATAATCCTGCGAAAGCAGCTGCATCAGGAACAGCATGGGGCAGGTCCAAACAGCCCCCCACCATTGCCAAGGCCTGCACAGGCACAGCGTGACTCAGAGGAGGAACATCCTGAGCCTTCCCCAGTAGGCAGAAGGAGGCATGCCCAGTATGCCCTGGCCTTGGCAAAGAGGCAATGCATAGCACATACACTGACTCAGTAGGAACCCTGGAAATGACACCTCTCTCTGACTCACGCTTACAATAAAAGGGATGCCTAACTTGACACTATCTGTTTTCAAACATGTATAGGGAGTGTACTATGTGCATCCGACATAGGTAGCCCTGCAGCACCACTTGAGGCATGATTGCCCTATTTTAAGCAATATAAAGCAGTGCTAAGCACATTTTACCACTATTTAGCACATTTAAGCACAATTGTGTGGAGCTGCACAACGCGCAAACTAGCGCAACATCGGGCAACGTTGGGCAATGTTGGGCAATGTTGGGCAAAGTCGAGCAAAGTCGGGTAAACACGCTCACACCTGCTTTACTGTTCCTTAACCAGTCAGGTCTACCCAGCAGGAAAATAAAAAGCAGTGAAAGGGCTCAAACTCAGGATACTGTGCACTATAGTCACAGTACTGAACCACTAAGCCATGACAGCATTTCACTGGCACAGACACAGCAGGACAATTGCAGACTAATGCAAACACAAACAAATGCTGTATCATGCCCTCTGAACTTCCCCCCAGGCCAATGCAGACAGATAACAGCAGGCCAGGTAGTGTGATGTGGGTTGCGTAGGCTATGAAGTCACAAATTATATATGTGAAATTGGAAGCTAAGATCTGTAGTACAGTAGTATGCCTCAAGCCAGTATGATAGGCAACAGTACAGACTGAAATGGAGTACCTGACATAGCAGTGCAGGCCTAGTAAAGGTGTATAAGTATCAGGTGAACCCCTCATCCTATGTACACCCACAGTAGCAATCAGGTGTGCCCCTGGGTAGAAATGTACAAATAATAGTTGTCCCCCCTGTATGTAGAAATGTTGATAAGTCTATGCAAAGTGACTCATGGAAGCCAAGTAGGCACAGCGTGCTTCCTGTCGATGTACAACACAAAGGTGAGCCCTGAAGTAGAAACCAACTTAATTTTTCACACACATATAGTATATAGTTTCATAGTTTCATAGTTTAGTACTAGGCTATCTGCCCTGGGGCATTTGCAAGCCTAGCCCTAGAGATGTGGCTTTCGCCACCCCATGTAGTGGTACTAAGGTGTATAGAATAAATTTAGAATACTGTGCCTTTGTCTAGTAGTGACACATTGAAGACCCCCCTCACTTATTAAAATTAGTTTACTGTGCCTCTGTTAAGTAGCAACACAGGGGTGACCCCCGGGGTAAACCTATGATCTCCCATCCACTCGTCAAGATTTCTCTTGAAGAGAGTCAGTGAGGGGCTCTGCCTAACATGGACTGGGATTTTGTTCCAGAGTATGGGAAGCCTCTGAGTTATGAATCTGCCCCTCCAGCATGTTCTATTCATGTTTTGTACTGAGGTTTAAATCTTTGGCTCTCATGGTTCTTATGGATTTTGATTTTTTGAGGTGGAGCATGTCCATCAATTCCTGGTTGGACATGGCCTTGTACGTCAGGCACAGATCACCTCTAAGCAGGCGGTATAATACTGAATAGAGCTGGAGTTTCTTTAGCCTGGCAGCATATGACATATGTTGGAGACCCTTGATCCTCTTGGTGAGGTACTTCTGGGGTCTCTCCAGCTGTTGTAAGTGCCGGGTGAGGTACATACCAAATGGGGCATTGTACTCAATCATGGGCCTGATAAGGGAGGAATACAGGGGCAGGATGACCTCCTTTGATCTGGATGTGAACCCCTTCATGATAAGGTGGGCAAGGTAGAAAGTCTTTCTAACCACTTTGGCAATGTGGGTGTCAAATGAGAGGTCACTATCAACGTGGGTCCCCAGGTCTCTGATTACTTTTTCGGTACTCAGTGGGTTACTGTCTATGTGATAATTTGTGGGTATTTTGTTTTTCCCAAAGGGGATGACTATACGTTTCTTGGCATTCAGTTTAAGGCTGTGATTCCGGCACCAGTTGTCCGTTTCGGTGAGGCCTTTCTGTAGGATGTATGTGTCAGCTGGTGTATCGACTATGGTGCCTAGTTTGCAGTCATCTGTGAACTTTCTCAGCCACAACCCTCCCATGTTTGCTTTCACATCTGAGAAGTAAATGCCGAACAAGAGGGGTTCCAGGACAGAGCCCTGTGGGACAGCACTTGTGACTGGCTTTGAGTCTGACATGGCTCCCGCAATCTTGACTTTATGGATTCTGTTCTTTAGCCAGTTTGCATCCCATCTTGTGACATATGGATTTACATTTAAGCTGTTTAGCTTATCTATGATCCCCGAGTGGGGTATTGTGTCGAAGGCTTTAGCCAAGTCCAGGTAGGCTGTATGGACTGCCTTGCCCTCATCAATGGCTCTAGTGACTGTTTCGAAAAAGTCAACCAGGTTCAAAAGGCAGGATCTGCCCTTTACAAAGCTGAACTGGGTGGGATCAAGTGTCTGTAGGTCCCCAATGTCGTTGTTTATGAGTTCCATAATAATTCTTTCCATAGCTTTGCAAACCAGGCTGGTCAAGCTTATGGGGTGGTAGTTCCCAGGGTCTGTAGTGGAGCCTCCCTTGTGGAGTGGGACCACTGTTGCTGTACGCCAGTGTTCAGGTACATATCCTGTAGTAAGGCTAAGGTTAAATAACATTTTTATATGCGGGTTTAGCTCCTCTTGGAGTTCACGTATCACGCAGCCGGGGATAGCATCAGGTCCCATAGATGCTGTGTTTTTTGCTTTGCTGATGGCGGTTCTCACCTGGACATCAGAGATGACAGGGAGGTTACATTCAGCTGGGATGAGTATTTCTTCTTTTGGAGGTGAGGGAGGGGAGAAATTTGCACTGAACCTGTCTGCCAGAATGTTGGCAATATCTGTGAGTTCGGTAAATTTTTTGTCATTGTGTACTAACTCTGAGCATATCTGAGTGTTTCCGCCCAGGTTTCTAATATAACTGAAGAATGCCTTGTGGTTATCTTTAGTGTCCTTGGCGATTTTTCTCTTAAAGTTGGCCTTGGATATTTTTATGAGAGAACGTAGCTTTCTACTAGTGCTGATCAGAGATGCCTTCCCTTTATGGGATTTTGCTCTGTCTTGCAGTAGCGTCCTTCTTTTGTAATACAATTTATATGTCCATACTGGGCATGCTCACACACACACAAATTTAGCAAATGTCAGTCAGCAACATACTGAAAGGTCATACTGGGCATGCTCACACACTTAAATAAACAAAGCAAATGTCAGGCAACAACATACTGAAAGGTCATACTGGGCATGCTCACACACTTAGGCCATGTCTGAGTACAGCAGTGGCCACACATATCTGGCAGTTGCATATGTTTTACCCCAGGAACCTGTCACTATTCATCAATCCTGCCTTGTGCATACAGTTATATGAAAACAGACACATATAATATATTGGAACCCTGTCATAATCAAACTATGTACCACAAAGTACTTAAGTTGTTTACAGAAAGTGAAAAAGCAAAGAAGATCGATAAACCTGCAATCAGTATCATGAATAAACAATGTGCACTCCAAACATTATCCAATCCATGTTCTGGCAAAATAATCTGTGAAGGAGTCCATACAGAACCATGACGCTTCCTTCCGCTATGTCATAAATAGCAATGTACACTCATATATGTCCTGAGTCAGTGCAAACTGTAAATGACTGACATTGCCAACATCCTGTCAGACAGGCTCATACATACATACCCCCCTCTCACTGACAAAAGGCCCTATCATCATACCTGGAGATTGTGAAAGCACAGATATCACATATAGAATGGGTAAACAGCTCCTTCCAAACCTGAGAACACGGCATCTATGGGATTACATTGTTTCCCTAGCTGTGTCATAAGTGAACTCCAGAACAAACAGACCCTGCACCTGAACAGTCTGTTGAGCCTCACCCTCTGTACAGGATATGAAACTGTTGAATGTGTTACAGCAACGTTTGGCACACTCCACAAGTGTTGGTGCACAACAGACCATGGGAACTATTGTCTCATAATCCTGTTAAGCCTGATCTGCAAGGCCATGGAGTCCATCATGATGGAACTCATAAACAGAGCTATTGGGAGCCTACAAACACCCAACCCTACCAATTTTGGTTTGGTCAGGGGCAGGTCATGGTTCCCAAACTTGCTAGACTGTTTCCAAGGCTGTCACCGAGGACATACATCAATGAAATGAGCTACACACGTCCCACATAGACCTTAAAAAGCCCTTTTCCAACATCCCAGACACATGTCACATTCACAAAATCAACAACCTGTGCATAAATATGTATGTCATCTGATGGATTGCCAACTGGGCACAGATAGATCACACAAGGTAAAAATTGTGGTCTCCTGTTCAAGCTGGTAACAACTGCTGTCTCCCATGGCTCAGTCCTGGGACCCCTCCTGTCTGGTGTATACTTTTCAGAAATACAGTCAAACACACGAGGGCTATGTTTAGCAAAGTTTGTGGATGACTGCAAAAAAGTTGTCATAACCAATGTTTGGGACAACAGAGACATCCCTAAAAAGGGTCTCAGTCAGACAGATGTGGTGTCAAAATCATGGCCTCGAGCTACAGTCATACAAATACCATATAGGTGCCAACAAATATGGAGGAGATAATAAGGGATCTATGGACACACGTGGATAGTCATCTCTACTTTCAGAAACACATTCACAAAGTGGTCAGACAATCATGCTATGTGTTCCCACAAACTGCCAAGGTCTTTGCATGTAGGTCAAAGGAGGTTGCTTCTACTCATCAGTCATCAGACCCGTCAGAGAGTACCACAACACAATTGTGATGAATCTGACTAGGCATCTGCAGCAGCTGGAAAGACCACTGAAGTACCTCAACAAGAGGATTACTGGCCTCAAACAGTCGCCCCATGCAACAAGACTGAATTTAACTCAATCTGTACTCTGTTGCATACTGTCTACTCAGGAGATCTCTGCCCAACAGACAGGTCCATGTCATGGCAACACTCCGATCTGCTCCGAGTTACAGCTCAATGGCACTAAATATACAGACCTAACTGATATTGCCAACATCCTGCCAGATAGGATCAGTGCTAACTTTACCCCCCTCTCACCCATGAAAGAGCACATCTCTATAACGGAAGACTGCAAAGTTGCTGTCATCACGGCTGCACAGGTAAAAAACACTCTCCAAATCCAGTATCACAGCATCCATGGGACCAGATAACTTCCCAGGCTGTGTTCTACACAAACTACAGAATGAACAGGCACCACACTGACGTACCATGTTCAGTCATAGCCTCACCTCAGGCTTTGTGCCTGCTGAATGGTGCACAGCAACGGTTATCCCACTACACAAGGGTGGGGACACCACAGACCCCAGGAACTAGTGCCCCATTAGCCTGATGAGCCTGCTCTGCAAGACCATGGAATGTATCATCATACAACTTATAA
Organism: Protopterus annectens; assembly: GCF_019279795.1. NCBI lineage: Eukaryota > Metazoa > Chordata > Ceratodontiformes > Protopteridae > Protopterus > Protopterus annectens. The sequence goes on along the minus strand of NC_056730.1, from coordinate 965,809,260 downwards.
AAAAAGACATTGGTAATCTCCAAACTCTGGAGCACGACCATGTTGGGTTTGTAAAATGCAGATCATGTCTCCTAAACCTGATAGACAACATTGAAGCAGTCACCAGAACCATAGACAAGGGTAAGGTGGTTCACACAGCCTATGTAGATCTTGCCATGGCTTTCAACACCATCTCCCACTCTGGAATTATAGATAAACCCACTAAACTAGGTATAAATTGCTATGTCACAAGATGGGTTGCCAACTGGCTCACTGACAGAACACACGCTGTGAAAGTAGCAGACTCCATGTATGACTTTGGACCAGTGACGAGTGCAGTACCACAGGGTCCAGTCCCGGGTCCTGTCCTGTTTTGTATCTACTTCCCTGAAGTAAACTTTAACATGGAAGGTCTGTGGCTAATGAAGTTTCCAGATGACTGCAAACTAGGAGCCATAATTGTAAATACTAAAGACGTGGACATCCTACAAAAGGGCCTCACTGAGACAGATGCCTGGTGTCAAAGCCATGGCCTCAAGCTCAATACCAATAAGTGCATTGTCATCCCCTTTGGTAAAAACTCTGTAGTCATGAACTACAACATAGGCGGTAGTATACTTAACATTGAAAGTGTGATAAGAGACCTTGGGTCACAGGTGGACAGGGGACACACCTGCGATAATCACATCCCCACAGTAGTGTCAAAATCCTTCTACATGGCACACCTCATCACAAAAGGTGTCTCATGCAGAATAGAATAGGACGTTGTTCCTCTCTACTCATCACTCAATAGATCCATAATAGAGTACAATGCCTCTTTTGCTATGTACCTCACAAGACATCTACAACAACTGGAAAGCCTGCAGAAATACCTCACAAAGAGCATTAGCAGCCTGAAATACATGCCATACACAGACCATCTCAACATGCTCCACTGTACTCTCTCGCATATCGCCTACTCAGAGGTGATCTCTGCCTAACATACAAAGCTATGTCAAACACAGAGCTGTTGGACATGCTCCACGTAAAACACTCACAATCCCTCTGATCTTTGGCCCCAAAACCCAGAGTGAAATACAAAAGGAAGGGGTGTATCCATTTACCTTATGGATACCCACACCTTCAGGTTAGTGGCACGGCATGAGGCCTTGGAGACCATGCAAGTGCAACTAACATTGGGCAAAGCTGCTTATCAGATTGTAGCCTGCTACAGATCACCTACCTTGTTTCAGGAACCTCACTCAGTATTCCTGAGAAGAGTGGAAAATATAAAGGTCCTATCAAACACCATTATATGAGGAGATTACAACTACCCAAACATTGACTGGGAGAATTACTCTTGTACAACGTCCTTTGCCCAATGTTTCCTAGAGTTTAAAAACTGAAACACCCTGGAACAGCTGGTCATCATGCCCACTAGAGGTGACAACATACTGGACCTGATCATCACCAACATGGGGTACCAGTGTTCCACAACAAACCCCTCGCTGGTAATATCAGATCATAAAGTAATCACACTGGACATCCACATCCCCCCCCCCAGTCAAGGAAACCACTGTGAAGACATTTTCAAAAGCAAACTGCACACTTCCCAAGACCAAAGTGGAAAGTTCCAAAGCCCCCTTGCTATAGGATAATGCTATACAATCTGCTGAATCATTCACAAGTGCATTCTATGAGCATCTACAGGGATGCATGGATCGAGACATCCCAAATAAAACCAAGATGCACTCCTCCAAAAATAAGAAACCAATCTGGTGGTCGTCACCCATAAATAAGCTATACAACAGAAGGAGGAAACGAACACATGATAGAGCAAACTTCACAAAAGGAAAGGCATCACTGATCATTATTAGGAAGAAACAATGATCGCTCATAAAATAATCCAAGGACAGTTTCTAAAGACAAATTGCCAAGGAATATAAGAATAACAACCACAAAGCCTTCATTAGCTATACCAAACATTTAGGTGGCAACTCTCAAATATGCTGTCAGCTACTGCAAAATGGCAAAAAATACACTGAACCAACTTACATTGCCCACATCCTGGGGGACAAGTTCAGTGCAAACTCTCCCCCCTATCACCCACAAAAGGGCCTGTGTCCATCCCAGAAGAATGCAGAGCCCCAGACTTCATGGACATGCAGGTAAAAACAGCCCTCTCCAAAGCTAAGAACACAGCATCAATGGGACTGGATGGTGTCCCAGGCTGCGACTTACACCAGCCCCAAAAGGAACTACACCCTCACCTACATTCACTGTCCAGACTCAACCTTACCACAGGCTATGTACCCAAAGAATGGCATACAGCAACAGTCATCCAGCTCCACAAAGGGCGTGCCACAACAGAACCAGGAAACCATTGCCCTATAGGCCTACTCAGCCTGGTCTGCAAAGCTATGGAGCAAATTATCATGGAACCCATAAATAGAGACATTGGGGACCTCCAGACAATGGACTCTACCCAACTTGGCTTTGTTAAAGGCAGATCCTGCCTCCTAAACCTAGTTGACTTATTTGAAACAGTTACCAAGGACATAGATGGAGGTGAAAGTAGTCCACACAGCCCACCTGGACCTCACTAAGGCCTTTTGACACCATTACCCACTCTGGCATCATGGACAAGCTTACCAGCTTGAACATTAACAGCTATGTCACAGGATGGGTGGCCAACTGGCTCACAGATCAAACACACATGTTCAGAGTTGTGGGTGCCATGTCCGACTCTAAGCCAGTCACAAATGGCATCCCACAGGTCTTGGTCCTGGGACCCCACCTGTTCAGTAGATACTGCTCAGAGGTACAGGCAAGCATGGGAGGAGTATGGTTGAACAAGTTTGCAGATGACTGCTAACTGTGGTCCATAATCAACTCTATGGCTGTCAAAGACATCCTCCAGAAGGGTCTTACAGAGACAGATACCTGGTATCAAAACAATGCCCTCAAGCAGAATGCAAAAGAATGCATAGTCATCCCCTTTGGATAAAAGAAAGTGCACACAAATTACCACATAGGTGGCAATCCAGTATGTACGGAGAATGTAATTATGGCCCTGGGGACCCAGGTAGATAGTAAACTCTCCTTTGATGATCACATTGCCAAAGTGTTTAGAAATTCCTTCTATGTAGCCCAACTAATGTCACCTAATGTAACCCACTTTGTCTAGTCTGATGATGTCACCATCCTACAAATATACCTGTGGAAAGGAGAATACCTACTAATGTGTATAGCGCGTTGTGTAAATGCGTACTGCTCTAATATCATAAAGTAGTTAGGTAGGGGTTTGAATCCTGCACTTGACAACTGAATGAGAGTGTGTGTGTGTGTGTGTGTGTGTGTGTGTGTGTGTGTGTGTGTGTGTGTGTGTATCTCCTTGTAGAGGAGCAACCTTTTTGGAGACTATACAACACCTTAAAAGTGGTATACTTATCTTTGTCAAGTCTGATGATGTCACCATCCTACAAATATACCTGTGGAAAAAAGAACTCCCAGTAATGTGTCTAGCGCGTTGTGTTAATGCGTACTTTTCTAGTATCATAAAGTAGTTAGGTAGGGGTTTGAATCTTGTACTTGACAACTGTATGAGAGTGTGTGTATTTCCTTGGAGAGGAGCAACCTTTTTGGAGACTACTACAACACCTTAAAAGTGGTATACTTATCTTTGTCAAGTCTGATGATGTCACCATCCTACAAATATACCTGTGGAAAAACAAACTCCCAGTAATGTGTATAACATGTTGTGTTAATGCGTACTTTTCTAGTATCATAAAGTAGTTAGGTAGGGGTTTGAATCCTTTACTTGACAACTGTATGAGAGTGTGTGTGTCTCCTTGGAGAGGAGCAACCTTTTTGAAGACTACTGAAACACCTTAAAAGTGGTATACTCATCTTTGTCAAGTCTGATGATGTCACCATTCTACAAATATACCTGTGGAAAAGAGAATTTATAGTAATGTGTACTAGTATGTCGTGTTAATGAGTACTGCTCTAGTATCATAACCTATTTAGGTAGGGGTTTGAATCCTGCACTTCATGAGTGTGTGTGATACAGTTGGTCAATGTGATGTGGGTTTTGCTTTTACTACTGTATGACATATCACAATGACAACAGTATGTGCATTGCACGTCAGGTAGCTGTGTGGCAAATACATATACGTACATGTGACCTCAATTATTTCATAGGTGGGAACCCTGCTTTCTCCATGAACACATCTGTTATCTTTGTCAGAGTGTGCTGCCACTTTCCAGACCTTACGTCACATCTGTATGCTTGTGACAATCCCAGCCACTGCAGTGATCCCTGGCCTAGGTCATCCGTGTCACACACACTCATTACGGTTTCTATTGAATAGTGTGAGTGAGGGTTTATGCCTGAGGTATATTTCAGACCTGTTCAAACACAGCAAAGTCTGTCAGTGATGGCTATTCCTTATAGGTGTACAACAACCTTTGTGGATATGCATGCAGACCCCTTATTGCTTATGTGATTCACCGAGGGATTTCAAAATCCCTTTGGAAATGTGATTACCAAAGGAGAGATGACGTAACACTTGGCTGTATGTACACATCGGTACCTGTTCAACATGTTGGGGGCTACTATCTATGTGGTGCTGTCGGGATACTATGTTTTGTAAAGGTGAATGACTATGCTTTAGTTAGCTTATAGCTTTACAGCATGGGTTTGACAACAGGTATCTGTCTGTATGATACCCTTATGGAAGATGTGTGTGTCATCTGGAGAATGCATTATAGGCCACAATATGCATTTCCAGACGTGGACGGACATATCCCTACTATGTTTGCTTGTACCTAAGAGAGCTATATGCCAAACAGGAGTGGTCCAGGAATGGGTGCAGATGAATACCACTGGTTACTGGCATAGTATAGTACTTGAAGGATCCAAATGCTACTGTGTGTCCTATATCTGTGTGTCAGTTGTCAAGACATTATCTAACGATTGTTTATGGTCAGGCTGTTGAGGTTATGTATACTACCAGAATGCAAACCAATGACAGATAGTAACAGTATCACCCACTGCACAGTGTCAAACCATGTCATACACACATGTATACCCAAGTTCCAAAATGAGTGTAGTACAATACATACTGGCCACCAATAGAAACTATGGAGTGTTAACACTGTGTAATACAGGGCATGTCACCCTGCCCATGTGTCCACTATGCATGTACATGCAGACAGTGCACCTCCACCATGTTCACAAATGTACACCTGCAAATCTGTGCTGCACACATCCCACACATACTGTCCACTCTCTAACACATGCTGCCAGTACTATACACATCAGCCAAGTGGCACATGGGCAGACAATACACTATTGGAATTAACACTGGTGTAAACAATACTACATTGACAATCATAGCTTTAATGTATCATGCCTGCTCAGCTACACCTTCAAGGATATCATTACACTTTACTGCTGACAACATGCTAACATTGCTATACTGCTTTAAAGTCACCCTGTGCATCAGCACCATGTTAGCCTGTTCCTGCATCAATGTTACAGATTACAGGAGGTGGCACATGTTTCATCATATGCACAGGGTGTGTTGTTGGTTTGCCAGAGGCCTACATTGAGCCATACAATTGACATGTATGTGTGTGTGTGTGTGTGTGTGTGTGTGTGTGTGTGTGTGTGTGTGTGTGTGTGTGTGTAAGGGCCAAGAGTACTGGTATGGGCCAATGTTGATGTAATGTGTGCAGGTATGTGTTAGCCCTAGGTGTCTGGTTTATGTGTGTGTGTGTGTGTGTGTGTGTGTGTGTGTGTGTGTGTGTGTGTGTGTGTGTGTCTGCATGCACACAGTTCTACCATGTGGCTGCCATATATGGGGATTTGTGGGACAGCCACAGACTGTTCCTGCCAGGCTTTACAGATCACCGTCTCTGGCCATGGATACGGTACCTATGCCTGGCAGGGGTGCTACTGACAGTATCAGGTCCTAAGCCAGACTGGGTACTATCCTCAAAGGTAGACATATATACACTGGACCCACGTCCCTGCTGGGACTGGCCAGAGCCATGTGCACGTTGTCTTCTAGGTCGGTCTATGGACAGCCCACCCCCAACATTGCTGGGGCTGGTACTGGCACTACAGGAGCTGCTGTGACTTGAGGGACGTCCGCAGCGACTGCCAGCTGTTGATGTTGCTGGCATACGTCCACATCGATGTCTCAACCATCCCGCACTGTCCTGACACATGGACATGACATTGTGGAGGACATTTAATGTCTCACCCCAACGTCTATCAGTGACCTCAGTGTAATTACGGATGGCACCTGCTAGGTCATGGATACTGTCATTTAAAGTGGTGTTATGTGCCCTCTGTGCCCTTAGTCCCTGTCTGGTGTACCGTTCCATACGTGCCTGTGCCTCCATGACAGCCTGGAACATGCGTGAGGTTGTAAGACCTGTGGCACGTCTGCCAGGGGCATAATGACCAGCAGTGCTCTGACAAGAACCCCTGGACACCTGCCTATGTGGTACCGTTCCAGACCTCTGGGTATGACTGCTGTGTCTGGATGCATGTGCCATAGATACCACACTGTCCTGGCCATTGCCGACTGTACACTGTTCCCTCAGCTAAGGACATTGATGATGATGGATGTATTGGCAGTATGACTGTGTGCATGGATGGGGTGGACACCTGTGTACTGTCGATTGGTGGCCCAATGACAGACCCTGGCAAACATGCCTGTGCCTCAACAAACCTATCCTCATTATCACTATTTGTGTCAGTGACATCAGGTTCCCTGCTGCAGTGAACCAGCCCAACCACAGCACCTGTGAGAGGAAAACAGCAAACACACTTTACGATCTGTACATGATGTCAGAACACATGCACACATGAACACATGCACACATCCTCACATGCACACATGAACACATGCACACATGAACACATGCACACATGCACACACACACACACACACACACACACACACACACACACACACACACACACACACACACACACACACACACACACACACCACCACCAGCAATCTAGAACATACTCAATAGTGGTTGATGGTGGGGTACAGTAAAACAAGCCAAACAGTCATATCACACGTGTCAGCATGCAGGACATGTGTTGCTCAACAGCATGCAGTGCGAGTCTAGACAGTCCTTGCTAATAACAGTATACATGGCTTTGATGCATGTGTGTTGTTGTTCAGTGATTGTCCTCACCCTGGAACGCAATGTGTATATGGACACAACATTGCTGTGCAAGTATTACAAGCTCTTCAATGTGCTGTGCACCATCACTCACAGGTATACATACCATGGCTGGATGTTTATCTGTGTGTCACATAGATATCCATTACTGATTAGAGCGTCTGTGTCTTTAGCAGATAATTGTGGACACAGGTTTAGCTCATGCATGCTATGTATACACACAGGATGAGTGGTGTGTGTATACCTGATGGAATGCCATTCCTCAACATAGCCATTGTACAGTAGTTATGGTGAGTGTAGAACATATTGTGGACATGCCAGTGCCAGCCATGACATGGCATGCTACAACACAACTGCAAAATGTGTCATGTGACCCATACACTCAATATCATTACACGACATATATGTGTCACTTTGTGCAAATAGTGATTGCTATGCATATCGTGTATAGGTGCATATGTTTGCACACACACAACATTGAGGTGTATAGCAATGAATGCTATGTGTAGTACTGTGGTTACTGTAAATGGATGGGGTGTAGTACCATGAGCCATCATCATGCAGCATCATGTGGTCACTCAAGGCTACTAATGTGTGCCAGACTGGCACCTATCATGCTGTACCTGAACTGCAGTACCATAGCTACATTCACCATTTCACAGCCAGTTGTTACATGGGTTTGTAAGGTGCCCAATAGGGAGCATTGCCTAACATGAATGTGTTGTGTGTTGAAGAGTGTTGCACCACCCCATGATAGGCCTCTAGCCCTCAGGTATATTATGTGTGCTGTGTGGATGACATTTGGGATACTGGAGTGTGACCTTACAGCGGGTATGCCATGTGTAGCATATTAACATGTACTGCATATGACAAAGTTGTGTATGTTGTGTACATGTGTATCGACTCTGCCTATCCAATGTCCACTACAGTGTAGCCACAATTGTTTGGGATGCTCTGTGTATTGCATGTGTTTGAGGCAGCTACTCACATTACTGAGATGTGCACAGTCTCACAGTAAACATGCACAGCATGCATTATGCGTAGGTGTGTTACATGTGTACATGGCCTACATGCACATTTTATTTGCAATATTAAATGTAGAACACACTCACCAGCATGGGTCTGCTGCCTTGCTGTCACACCAGAGGGACCTACAAGGATATGAGACAGTTTGTCAGTGGCAACAACTGTGGCATTGCTACTGTGGGTTTGCAATCTTACAGTAGTACAATGGTTGACAGTCACAGGCCTACAGATCATGTTCCAATTTATCAGTATTGCACAACACCAGGCTCCACATCTTCTAACTACACAGTACACATCTCACATATGCATGATCTACCAATAGAGGTAACAGTATTCTACAGATATGCCATGTTACCTGCACGTTCCATGTGAACTTGCTGGGGGGCTCCGGCCTCCATGATGATACATGTCTGCTGTTGGTGTTGTTGGCCAGGATCCACCAGGCTCAGGAGCAGCTCCTTCACTCTGGTGAGGGGGGGGTGGATGGTAACCCGACCACCTGTGGCAAGCTGTTGTCTACGGACATCAGACGCACGCTGCCGGACATATCTAAGTAAATCACTGCAGTGATGGCATACCTGCTCATATGTCCGGTTATGCATGCCTATGTCATTTACCCTATGGACAATATCTTGCCACAGTGCAGTCCGCTCATGCTGGTCCTGGATGGTTCTTGAGAATAGCAGGGTGTAGTGCTGAACCAGACTGGTTGTTATGATTTCATCCTCAGCAGGACTATAGGTTGGGTTGCGATGGTGGGCCATGACCCTGGAAGACATGAAAGAATATGCATGAGCAAGTCATGTGGCACACTTAACATTCTACAGTACAGATATCACTGAACTGCTATAAATAGCAACCTATTGTCTGACAGAGGATACACACTTTCAATACCACATATCAGTGTTCAACCCACAACTGCCTGACAGTGCCTGTCACGCTCTATATATTGAACCATGTTCTGCACAGCAACAAAGAGAAACCACTATGTAAGACTATACAACAGTACATGGCACACTGTATGTGACACAATGCACCACCTAGCCACAGGAGGTATATATCAAGCTAATGCATAAATAAATATGTCATCCATTGCAATGATTGTAAAGTCCAGTTACAATATTATCAGTATACCACACTAGTTGTTGATGGCAAACACCTGCCTAAAATATATGCACATTCATGAATATAGGTGGCATACTGCTGTACTAGACTATACATGTTGCTAGATACACACTTATATCCTGTAACACACATATGACCGAGGGCATGTTACAGGCATACCCACACACACATCCATACAGGACACAGAGGTATGGCAACCCAGATGAGCTTTACGTGTGTACCATACAGTACTGTGTGTCAGTACTTACAAAAACCTTATGCCTGAGGTATGTAATCTGTGAGGACTACAGGGAACACACAAAACAGTGGTTCCAAGCAATGTGGACATACACCATACTGTGCTTTTTAGGCCTACAGCTTCAGGTAGTACTACAGTTCATACAGGATTTGGATTCACCAACAGTACCAATCAATAAGTATACATGTACTGCTTTAGCCTCCAATGGCACACCCCAGTTAACACCAAGGGACTATGTCAGAACATATGCCATACTGCTTTTTCTGCCTAGCAATAGCATACACATCTTTTGCTGGGATCAGAGCTAGGACACAAAATACCATGACAGAAACAGTTCCCACTAAGCTATCCCACATATACACAACTGTGACACATTCACCAACACATTCACCATCACACTCAGTCAACCTCACATAGCAATTATTGCAACAAGTACATGTGGGTGTGTATTAGTTCATAGGTAGGTAATAGGCTATTGGCCCTAGGGCTTATAGAAGCCTAGCCAGATGGTACCCTGGCATTTGACACCCAAGAAATTTAATTTCATGTGCCCCTGTCAAGCAGAGCCACAGAGGTGATTCCCAGGGTGTATTTCCTATCTCCCATCCAATCATCAAGATTATTCATGATGAGTGCTACTAAGGAGCTTTGTTTGCTATCGATAGGTAGTTTGTTCCAGAGTATGGGATGTCTCTGAGATAGGAATCTATCCCTCCAGCATGTTCTGTTTATTGAGGTGACAAGGTTTAGGTCCCTAGAGTGTGTAGCTCGTAGGGATTGGGATCTGTTTACGTGGAGCATGTCCAACAGCTCTGGGTTTGACATAGCTTTGTATGTTAGGCAGAGGTCACCTCTGGGTAGGCGGTATGTGACACAGTCTAGCTGTGGTTTTGTGAGACGGTCTGCATAGGGCATCTGTTTGAGGCCAGTAATACTCGTTGTGAGGTATGTCTGTGACCTTTCCAGTTGCTGTAGATGTCTTGTGAGGTACATACCAGAAGGGACATTGTACTATATAATGGGTTTTGTGAGTGTTGAGTAGAGGGGAACACTGACCTCTTTTTCCCTGGATGACACACCTTTTGTGATGAGGTGTGCCACGTAGACAGATTACATGACTAGTGTGGCACTGTGATTATCAAAGGGGAGACAACTGTCTACCTGTGTTCCATGGTCTCATCACACTTTCGGTGTTAAGTCGACTACCACCTATGTGGTAGTTCATGGGTACAGAGTTTTTACCAAAAGGAATGCCAATGCATTTTCGACATTGAGCTTGAGGCCAAGGCTTTGTCACCAGGCATCTGTCGCAGTAAATATGACTCTGTCTCTCTCTCTCTCTCTATAGATATATATATATATACACATACATATAAACATCCATTGGTGTACATATAGATATACATATAGGCACATATACAGTCCACCTTTCATGGTGGGAATATCAATTATGCAAAGGATGTGAGGCATACAGTTATGCAATAATATTGCACAGTCTTGTGTGAAATGCATTGAAGGTGTTCTCAGCCCATGTGGCTTTAGCAGGCCTCCCTAGCTGCAACACTGCAAACCTAACAAATCACACCCACAGCGTTTAACCACCACATGTCATATACCAGCACTGTATGCTGTCTTGTTTGCCACACACTACAACCTACATACAAATATGCACATAACAACCTTCACCAACATATATATGACCACCCTTCACAAACAGTTGCAGTATGTCCCTTGCTCTATGCACATGTACAGATACTAATATATCTGACACAGATATATCTCTCTGTATGTGTGTGCCATACACACACAAGGTCCACACTGTTGTAAGTCCCTGGACCTCACAGCTGACCTGTTGGGCCTTGCTGCAACATGAACAGGTGTCACATGTGAGCACACAGTAATATTAGAGGGTGTATATATAGCTGCAAATGCTAGATTAGCATACTAGCCTAGTACAGCCATTGCCAATGCTAAGCTACATGTTAATATGACTATCATGCATGTGTTACTCTGTCACATCCATGTTTATATAGCTGTATGTGCTACTCCCCCAAACAGCCATTGTCCACACTACTGTACAGAACACAGATAACATGGATCAGATGCTTGACATTTAATGCTGAGCTACATATGTCACAGTTATGTGCCACTGCACACAGCTACACACTGATTTGTCCATGGCAGTAGTTATGCAGGGCATCTGTGCATAGATATGTACTGCTGCCACATATGGATGTTTCAAAGTATGTAGAGTACTCATCAAAAACATCTACTACATGCCAGTAAATACATATCTATTACATACCTTTCCTTTGTATGTGTTGGTAGTATTATGTTCCGTGTGTCTTTGGCTTTTTTTTTTCTGTTGATGTGGGTGTGTGTGTCTCTCCATCTCTGTCTCTGTCTCTCTCTCTCTCTCAATATCTGCAATGGAATGATTGCATGTGTGGCCAGCAAGTACAGCCTGCTTTTATAGATATCTGCACATGTGCATGTGATGGCCTCTGCACCAATTGGTGGCCATCATTTGGTAATTGCATGCAGCCTACTGTGTGGTAATTGCAGTACTCACTGTCATAGCAACCCAATGCTATAAATTGCTATGTCAGGTAGGCGTAGCCCTTTCAGGTTTCCAAAGTGGGGCCCATGCTTGTTTGCTGTGGACACCGTTGTTTAAGTCAGAAGGTTGGTATAGTTCTTATATCTGAAGCTAGGGGTGTAGCCAGTGATTTAAATGTTGTACTCAGACCTGAATGTTGCCACTTCCAGTACACAGTTGTCAGTGTAGAATTGTACTCACCCCTACAAATGCTAACACAAGATACATGGGAGTATGTAGTTTATTTTCTACTTATACAATTAACTGCCATACAAAAGTAGTTATTGAGATGTATTCATTTGGCACATGAACTGTTTGTGAACTGCTATACTGTGAATATTAATGTACTCACTTCTGCACAGTTTGTGCTTTTTTATTGTTGACATTAGCACAGGATGCTCAAGAAAACTGGACAATTCCAGTACTGAGTATGCCTACCTACATCCTTGGTAGACCCTGAACACACAGGTATATTGTACATTTGGGTGGGGATGCAGACATACAGAGACCGTTATGTATTATTGTGTGAATGTTATCTTGCTGGACTTAAAGGGTTGCTGTGTACCTGTTAGTTTAGCAAAGCAAGTAGTCTGTCTGCATAGCTCCCAACTGTGGACCTAGCCAGATGGTAGCCAGACGTTAGGCTGTTATTCTCTGTCTGTGCAACGCACAACTGTTTTCGGCACTGGTACAATGGCATTGTTACAGTCGTTTGCTACCAGTACATGGCTACATCCTTTGGTATTTCAGTGTTGTGCTCCTACATAAGGGTATGCTTGTGAAACTCCTTCCAAAACTATTTGCACAGTGTGTAACAGCAGAAAAGCTGATATGCTTGTGTGTTTCTGCCTCGGCCAGGCCTCTGAAACACTCAGATACATATTTGAACAGAGTGAGGTAAAGGTAGGTAAAAGTGAGGTACATCTTCAAAATATTAGAGACAGTAAGTGAAGACTTTGGGAGAACCAGTGCATATGGATTACTACACGTTTTCTGAAGTACAAGCAGTGTCTAACTCCTACATATTGTCATTATTCATTAGGTGTAATACCCCACCTTTCTGCCTACCGTCAGTACTTTTCAGGGGATTCAGAGGGACACAGTTAACATATGTTTCAAAATCAGGGACATCCCTGAAATGTATTCACAGTTGGGATGTATGTCCTCTGCCCTAATCAGATATGCCAGTGTTTGTCCTGCTATGATACTGTGTGGGGGTTGTAAAGTGCTGCTGTAACATCATTTACTGCTAGAATGGCTGGTTCTCTTATCACAGTCATGTAATGCAATTCCACAACAACTGCTGGTAAAGTTCCACAGAACAGGTTTTGTGTTATGGCATTCCTATTTTTCCTTTACATTCACTCATTCTGATGCATGATATATCTATTTCAGCAGCAACCTGTTGTATATCTACTGTGGCTTAGTGGTACTTCATGCAGTCTAGTGTGTCCGGGGTTCGAGACTGACAGAGGTGTTTTATTTTGCTGCTGAGCAGAACAAGGGCCCTCACATACAGAGTGACTAAGGCACTTTTAAGCAGTTGTAAGCCGGTTTGTGCGGGTTTGCGCGAAGCTTAGCAATGTTTATCTAACCGCACACCAGCACACACTCACGCAAACCCGCTAACTACTGCTTAAAAGTGCTTACTCCCGCTAACCCTCACGCTCATTTCTTTGAAAGAAAAGAAAATGGGGAGATAGGACAGTGGTGAAAAAGGGGCACAAAGAGGGAAAGAGAGTAGAGAGAACAGCTCGGGATGTGCAGGACAGGTGTAGGGAAGGACCATAGCTGCCCATTTTCTTTACAGCAACAGCTGTGCATATGCAACAATTTTGGAGGGAAATATGAAATCTTCCACCCCTGAGAGAGGGGTGAGGACAACAAAGTATGTTGTACTGCCAATTAAATTACATTTTATATGTCCAGCAGACATGTGTGAAAAATGGCAGCTATGTATGGGGCGTAATTTTTTTTTGGAGCAGATTGCCCTTTTTTTTCTTTTTCCAGGTGAGAGTGGAATGTGGGGTAGGGGATGTAGGTATATTTGGGGAGGTAGGTTGGGGAGGTAAACAGACAGGACAAACAAGACGCATACAGGGGTGGAATATGACACATGTGGGGGGTGAACAACATTGACGGGGAAGGATGTTTGGAAACCGCAAGCTCATGAGCCCATAGATGGTGACAGTGGAACTGAGATCCCCACTCATGGGCAGTCACCACTGCACCTTCACAGACCAGAGGGTGGCTGTGCTGGGGGCTGCATAGGAGGGCAGGCTCACCCGTGAGTCGCGCCACTCATGCCTCAAGCTGGCATAGAGGATCAGTGACAGAATGCTGGATCTCCCTATGCACCACAGCCCAGATCGTTTGGAGGATGAGAGGAGGCCTTCCTCCGTCCAGACTTGCACAGGGGGGTGAGCCCCATCCCCTGCAGTGCTTCAACCCGAAGGTGGCACAGGCTCAATGGAGGAGGAGGTCCCGGGCTGGGCACCAGACCTGCTGCTGCCAGGTGCCATCGCCAGCTGAGGTGGGACAGGTGGGTCCGCTGGGACCGGCCTTCCCATACGTTCTATGTTTAGGAGGATTTAATGACAATATGGGTTGGTAACAGCCAACAGCATTCCAAATTAGTTGTAACAGCATCCAGTAGTATTCCCATTAAAACAACACACCAGAGTTCCAACAGTTGAACAGCAAACATAACACATGCATATATAAAACAACAGTGGACATTCCAACAGCATGCAGGATTAATTGGTGGCAACAGGCCACTAAAACTGTGGTATCTGAACAGGGCACATGCATCAAAGTAAATGCAGATATTTATAAAACAATAGGACATATGTCCCAACAAATGTTTTGAGATTAGACATACCCACTGAGGTATGGAATTGCATTGTTTATGCACATACAGTAGGGTGTAAAAAGATACCTCCATTAACAACTTATATATGCTTATAGTTTACACTACATTCCTATTGACTGCAGGTATATATCCCCTACATGTATTATCACACTAGGCAATGTCCGTTAAATTGTGTAATGTGTTTTGCTAGTTCTTTATATACCTGACCTGTATCTGACATATAAACTGTCCAGGATGCAGATGTTACTGCTACATATTTATATATTATATGTATATTTATATATCTACATATCTAGATATGTTCAGGTGACATTATCAGTTATATTTTAACAGCCCCCTACATTTCTAGCAGCACACTGACATTTCTGAGGAACACAATAACAAGCTACTCATGTACCAGATTAACCTGTACATGCCGGCCATGAACCAACAGTTGAGGAGTGTATATATGATTAACAGCTACTGGCACTCCCTTCATCCACTTTATATGGGCCTACCCAAGTGTGGGTTGATAGCGCTTAATACAACAGTACTATTTCTATAATGCAAGAGTACAGTGCATGCAGAAGACTTATTCAAGACTTACATCAAATAAATGAAAGAGCCTCTAGAAAAGTGTGTTATGTAATTAATAAAGGTATAATTCCTGGAGTGTGCCCGTGTCACTTTCTTTGGTATGTTGTTGTACTCTTGCATCCATGGCTACCTACTCAGTAGTGGGGCATTTTCCATCCCACAGGCCTCCTGTATCCATTGGTTCAGTCGGTCCTCCTTGCGTCTCTTCAGGTCTGAGTAGTGGTGTCTGACCTGCTCACCAGTGCGAGGGATGCCTGTGGCACTGGTGAGATCATGAGCTAGATGGTTCCAGGCTTCCACTTTGTATTGGATGCCTTGGAACTGGCCCTGCAGGAGTCTCTCCTCATGATTATGGACGAGGAGCCAAACCATTATTTTTGACTCCTCAATGCCCCAACGTTGCGCTCGAAATCGACAGCCCTCTCCAACACCGGCCATGCTGACTGCAGATGGGAGCTACAATCAGTTATGGCAAGTATTCCCGCCTATGGAGCTTAAATATGCCTCATTTCCTGCACTTATCTGTGATTGGCCAGTTTTGAGGAAACTCAGCTGAAAGCACACCTGCTTAGCAATGGGTAAACTTCTATTGATATGTATGTGTGTGTTGAAACTGCATGCATATGAAAAGCTGTCATGGCTTAGTGGTTCAGTACTGTGATTATGGTGCACAGTATCCCGGGTTTGAGGCCTGTCATTGCCTTTTATTTTACTACTGGCCAGACCAGCTAGGAGGTGTGGCTGTGTTTAGCCGACTTTGCTCAACTTTGTCCGATGTTGCTCTACGTTGCGCTACATTGCTTGCCATTGCTCTACATTGCTCGTCATTGCCTGCTGTTGCGCTGGTTAGCACAGTGCCCAGTTACGCGCAAAACATGTTCTGTTTGTGCTAGTTGGCGTGATGCGCAGCTCCGCGCAACGCTATTGCACTATTTAAAGCAGTGCTAAGCCATGAGCAATTATACTGAAATGTGTTTAATACTGGTAAACTTTGCTTAGCAGTGCTTCACATTGCTTAAGATACGTTATTTATGCATTCATCAGTATGCATAACCATTTCACTTTCTTATATATATATATATATATATATATATATATATATATATATATATATATATATATAAAATTTGTTCACTACTACATAGACCATTTCAATGCTTTTTACTAAAATTTCAATGATAAAAGTCAGGAATTCTTTTCATATACAGATTTCCAACAGAAAATAAAAAGGGGAGTAGTGGGACTCGAACTGGGAATCCCTCCTCTTTGTGCGAAGGTTCTACCACTATGCTATTGCTGTTTTGCTTAATTTGCATATAAGTTTCTTATTATCCTCTTCGATGTCTTGACTGCTAACTGTAGCTAAGCAATGGGCCAAGCCGCGCAAACATGCACAAATACGGGCAGCTATATCGGGACTAATAAAAAAAAAAAATAAAAGTTTTACATTTTATAATTGTACTAGGGTTTAGAATGTGGGGGAGTGTAGTGTTAGGTATGTACACATTTGAGCGGACTCGCTCATGTCAGTTGACATTTCCCAATTGAGAGACCTGCAGGGGCATGGATTTTTGGACTGCTCGGCAGTCTGACATGCCCCCTGCACTCGTGCATGCTCCGTGTTAGCCTTTGAGTTGAGGCAGCACGCCCTCATTAATATGCATGGCACGCTGCTGTCTTACTCTTAGACTAGCGTTTCTGTGTAAGACTACTTTAGTCTTACACGGAGGATTCTTGAATCCTGAGGAACATTTAAAAGAGAAGAATTAGCCAATGACCTTACCATTCACATTGAATTTCTCTACCCCCCCCAAAAAAAAAATACAGGATAGCAACAAAGACAGCAAGCACAATCTGATTATTTAAAAAGTAGTAAGTCACATTAAGGGGCCATGCCATAGGTATCTGGAATATTGTGATAGACATAACTTGAAACTGCATATGTAGCAAAAATGAACCCTCCCCCAAGTAACTCATCTTCCACATACCATAAAATATACTATATGTATCAGTCAAATCTGTTAACATGTATTTATTTTACTCATTTAAATTTGTTAACCGAGATAGAACATTGATCTTTGTGGGCCTATTTCAGGCATTGCACTGGTGTGAAAAAACATAAATACAGTGATAGCATATACATTACAAAAACATAGAAGCATATAACACAATATAGCACAACATAAATGATCAAATTTGCAAAACAAAAAAAAGTGTTATTCACAACAGATTAGCAGTTGAATGTATGTGGTGAATTGCTCAGACACTAATATCCTGAGACAATAATATCACTAATCAACTGGAGCTGACTGCATCCAGATTGCCCTAGAAGAATGAAAGGAATAAGTTAGTTGGAGAGTTAAACATGAGTAGTTACCACCTTAGATTCAGGTGACTTGTGCACTGACCTCAGTCAAATGCCTGCACGGCTATATAGTTGCATCACAAAATCTTTCCTTTCAAAGCATCATGGGTAAATGTTACATAATTGCCACAACAATTGCCAGATAAGAAAGGACACACATTAGGTTAACTACACCTTACTTTTTTTAAGATAGCAACACTAGTACTTGGTAAATCACTAACATATATGTTATTGATATTTCTCTTTCCTCTAGTACTCTGCCACAAATCCTCCAAAATGCAGCAATGGTTCCTACAATGAGAGTGTCATATTCCATGGAAACTATTGATTAGAGATCTATACCTTACTGAACACTGTTTAAAATGTAGACCACTTGTCAGCACCCACTGTGATTTTGAAACAGTTATAGTATGGAAACTGCAGTGTACAGTGCAATAGATAGTTTACACAAACATGGGGAAAGGACATCTTGCAGGAACCATATATGTTAATTTATAAAGGAGTTTTGAAAATGTTGACTACATACTATTTCTAGCTAGACCAAAGAGATGTGAGTTTAGTGAAAGACATTATTCAAGGTTTAGTATCAGCTTGCATGCCTGTACTTTAAAAATAATGATGGATAAAGAAAACTTTGAGAGGGAGAAGTTACTTGCTGGAGTCCCTCAAGGACTGGTATCAAGATGTATCCTCAACTCTTTTTACGAATGTACTATCAACACCACCTAAACTATAAATCACTCTTTATTCAGAGGATTTGATCCTCCTGAAAGAGACATAACTACTGCACAAATTCAAAAGAAGATACTCAACCAAATATTAAATTTTTTTGCATGGTACGTCCCAGGATAAGCTGCCACCCATTCCAAGGGCAAGCAATACCTCACAGAATGTTAAGGTGTGTAGTATTTGTACATAAACCCCACAGTGCCTCTTGAACTGCATCAGTTTATTGCTAGCCAGGCCATTTGACAGTAGCTGGAACTCATCTAATATGAGTAACAGTAGTAAAAATACTGGCATTTGTCAGACATGCTGCATGCATACTATGTAATATGGTAATGAACCTTTGTGTCAGCTCAGCAAATTAAAACACCTGCTGAGATTTTATTAAAAGGCAGACCTGTAACCTAAACAGGCAGGAAACATTGCCCTGTTATGAAGAGGGATTTGCAAACCAATAATGGAAACTTGTAGGGTTATCACAACTAGAAGAAGCAGTGGATTTACCTGTGGAGTGGCATCTTACCTGAGGAATAACTGAAGCTCTAGATTCCAAAGGAAGTACCAGCTTACCTGTAAAGAACTTGAAGTTGTGGCTTTATTTGTATAGTACCGATATACCTACAGATTTACTAGTTACGTTATGTAGGTTCTAAGCAGCTTATTCTGAGCTGCAGTGCTAAACAAAGGAAGTACATGACTGTAGGGTTTCTGAAAGACTTTAATAGAACTGAAGTGTAAAGGATCACAGAGATATATTTCTTTTTATAGGAAGAACTCTGTTTTAAATACTTGCACTGTAAACAAACTGCTCCTTGCACAGTAAATAACCTGCACTGAAACCATGAAAGCATCTTCATTGGGTTAAGTATAACATGCTTGACAATGGCAACCAAGTCCTTCTACACTGGATTAACTTTTAATTCCTGCTGTCCTGAATGCTCATTGCAGAGAAATCTGACCAGAGTGTCCCAATAGTCCCAATGACTGACACATATGCAATGTACCATATTTGGCTTTAAAGTGGAGCCCTGCCCCAACACCCCTAGTGTCTAAATATATCTTTAAGATTGCACTAGTCCAGAGAATGGGGAGTCAATGTCTTTGCCTTTCCTCCAGTGTGGCACAATTTCAGCACATTTAAAGATCAATAAAGGAGGAACAACCCACAATGGAGGAAGTACAGAGTATTATTCCATTGTATATAGTGCACATTCATGGTATTGTCAGAGATGTGTACCAGGTATCAGGATTCATATTTAATGGCTCCTGTAGATCTTAGGATTCCTTCCTTCCTCCTCCAATCAAAGTACAGTACTCTTCAAGCATATTAACCCCTTATCATCTGTTTTTATTTTCTTAAACCCCTAATATTGGAATCCATAATCAGAAGTTAGGATAATATAAAATACTGAACCAACACGGCTGGAGGCAATCACTTTATTAAAACAAAGAAAAAGTAAAGCTTTCACGACTGACAAATCGCTTCATCAGACTCATTAAACCTAAAGAACAGTATACCTTTATATAAACACTAAACCAATCAGCTGTGAAAAGAAATGCCAGGGGTGCTGTTTTCAGATTTGTTCTGAAACCTTTTATAGTTCTTTCAACTGGAATGTAATTCCCAGTTGCTGGGACTAATTTACTGAATTTTTTTTACCAAGTACCTTTGCAATGCATTATCTAACTAATGAGGCTACTTAATTCCGGGACTCTCTGAGCGTGTCTGTATGTTCTGTAATTGTAAGCTTTTAAGAGGTAGACAGTAATGGAGACTAATGATTCTGCAGAGGAGTGTACTGGATAGTGTTGTTGCTCTGCTTTGTATTGTGAGACAAACAATTGAACTTTTTGTGTAGTTTACAGTGGTGCATCTGAGGGCTTGCTAAGGGCTGAAGTGTTAAATTTTGTATTCTGTTACTTGCAGAAGAATGCTATAATTTGTGAGGTGGAATGATGTGCGTTGGGAAGCCATGCTCTGGTTTCTGTACTTTCTTTCCTTTTGCAGCACTCAGAATCTGCAAGAGAGTTCTCTATTGCTGACATTTATAGAAGTCAAAAGAAATGACCCTACTACTTCCAATCAACAACTGATTCAATTCCTTGCCCAAATTATAAAATACTTCAAACTCTTTCTACCTCTGGTATGATCCTGCCAAAACTTTAAATCAAAGCTAAACAAATGTAATTATTTCCTAGTGATTACCTGCTAAGTTCTTGTAGGAAAAAAGTAAAACTAGAAGGTTAATGTTCCATCCACCTGCTGTACTAAGTCCAGACTCCATGATTTTTATCTGTCTGAAAACCATTGTCTCTTGCCATCCTATGACCCTCAGCATGTCAATTTTTCAGTATTTCTTAGTCAGACTTGAACAAACTTGAATTCATTAAGTGAGTTTTTACAATGGAACCAAATGTAAGACCATGCAAAACAAGGATAATGATACTCCTTTAAGACCATATTCTTTCTTCTCTCTGCATATTGTTTTTAGGTATTTTACTCCCCATTGCCTGATGACCACCAACTCCCCAGTTTGGGACCTTCATAAAGGCAGTCATCAGAGGTGTTTGCCTACCCAAACACTAATGATGGTTCATGGCAGATTTGAGTATGTGGAACTCCACAATACTAGGGGTCATTCAAAGGCATATTTCCCCATATGTATGTACCCCCCAGTTGTATCACATTCACTGTTGGGTGGGTGCACATCCTCGATTCCTGTGTACAGCCTCTCTCTGTCACACCCAGCCTCTGTTAAGGTGTGTGTGTGTGTGTGTGTGTGTGTGTGTATATATATATATATATATATATATATATATATATATATATATATATATATATATATATATATCTCAATCAAGAACAAGTATTTGCTGGTGAGACGGTTAGACTGAGCCTCTGCAAACTGCTGTTTAAGTGCAAGCTGAACTGTACATATGTTGCTGTTAGCTGCAATAAATAATTTTCACTTTTATTCATGTTTATGTTATCCTCAGTTCACAGGAAACACATAAACTGGGGAGAGCAAAACACAGATATTAATGCATGTATCTCAATAACTTGCCAGGGAATCTATTTCAGAAATAAGCAATGAAAAGTAAGCAGTTTTCATTTGAGCAGCATTTAAAACTATGCTGGATTAAAAGCAGACATAAGAGAATGCTTTCTTATTTCTAAATATATATAAAAAACATAGAGTGAAGATACAGTGTGTTATATATCAAAATCCAGCTATTAAGGCATATGAGAACTCAATGGGTTTATCTGTTATGCAGACACCAAGAGAAACTTAAAATATGTGCTTTTAACTAGGTGTGAGAGTTGCTTATGTAGCCGAAATACAAAAGCCAGATAATTGCATAAGCTGAAAGAGACAATTTAAAAGAATTGTTAAACCAGCACACAGGTTATGGTCAGTGGGATTGACTGTATGACCCTAAATTAATATGAGTCAGCAGTTATCTTACTATTAAAGACCTACAGACAGAACATGAACAAAGCTGTAGTTTTAATGACTATGATTATTAGATAACTTCTGTGGTTTCCTCTGTATGTCATGATTGTTCCATTTTGTTTTAGTTCTTTTTCTGCATGCTGATTTTGTGGGCGTTTGAGGCAGCACTTTTCTAAATACACAGTGCCTTTCTCTGCAGCCCTGGAGGAGTGGAGGTTATTTCCAGGATAGCTCTTTACAGATGTGATGAGTAACACTAGACTTGACAATTTCTTGACAATGCCATACAAGCCTTGAAGCGATACCTGTAAGTGTTAAAATCACTTGCTGCTATAAACATTTAGATAGAATGATTCTGTGAATCTTGCTTTTTTAGTTGCTGTTCAGGTTTAGTCAAGGTTCAGCTCCTGCAGGGATCAACAGTTGCATAAGTGTAGCTACATAAGATTGGACTTTTGTGCAGAATATACAAAATGAGCTGGAAAGGGGGAGGGTGGTTGCTGTGTAGTAATGATTATATATCATTGTTATTCTGCATGCAACACAAGCCTTCTTTAGCTCTCAACTCATGCTTACTCAGAAACAGTGATCACTTAGGTGGAACATATCTGAAAGATTTTCAGCATAAAAATGTCATGTCTGTACCTGGAAAGGCTGCAGTGAAAGCACATATTTACTTTCAATTTAACTTCTAATATGTAAACAAAACCTACATAAAAGTATATGCACGCCCAGACAATTTAGAAGACAAGTCACATTTTGTAGCTAGCTGTTTTGATGGAAGGTGTGGCGGTGTATAATCATGACTTAATTCTCCCAAAATATGTCTTTATTTCTTTTCCCCATATCCTAAACATTTTAAGTTAATGGTTTACTTATGCTCCTTTTTGCTTTACTTAATTGTTCATTTAGCTGGAACAGTGCCCCTTATAAGTGAGTACTTGCAATCATGTAAATGAAGCAAATGGTAATAATCCACTTTTGTGTACATCAAGATTCCATTTTTAAAAACAAAACAATAACAAAAAATTAATTTTAAAAATGAAGTGTGAAAGTTAAGAATTTCTATATGATTTTGTGTCTGACACGAGCCAAGATATGTGTCTCAGTTCGAGCAGTTACTCTCTGCATGGTCATCAGTAAGAAAGCATCTTCTCAGAGGTGCAGTTTAAGGTGCTGGCAATAAAAATAGCAATATCATCTACATTTTACCTAGCTGGTACATGTTGCAGCAACTAGAAAAGAGAGAGTTACAGAGAGTAAAAAGTAGATAATAAAAGTTTAACAAAAGTACAGAGTAAAATGCAACTGAATACAATACAATACAATTCAACGTCATAGTAATTAACAGATTTGGTAGAGATTTACACATGTACAAAATTGCTTCGTAGAGCATAGAGTCAGTGGAACAGTGTACATCAGGGCTAGCAAATGAATGGTAGCCTAGGATGAGGACTGCACTGGAAGAGGCAAAAATTAAAAGCAATTTCCTGATGCAGGTTGTAGCTTAGTATACCATGCCAAGAGCTACACCATCCAGATCCACCAGTTTAATACATGGATAATGCTACTTAGCCTCAAGATTATTCTGAATAACCTTGATATAGTCTTGTACTCCAAAAGCACAGAAGAGCCAGATTAATATATTTTTAATTACTGCTATTTTAACAGTCTTGGTGAGGTGTAATAGCTAGGACATGTCAGGTTGGGAACTGTGGTAAGGAATTGCACCCCTCTTGGCCTATGCATTTGTTTTGTCTGATTTTTATCCTTGTTTCCTAAGTACTTCTTTATAGGACCAGTGGCTCAGCAGTTTGTATAGTTGTCTCTGATGTTATGAGTTCTATTCACACTCTAAGCACTTGTGTTCATGTTCCATTTTGACACTGTAAGGGAGATGCTGTACTCCTAAGGTCCTATGTGTCAACTGAGGTTGTTGTTGTTTGTCTTTCGGCTTTTTCCTGGTAAGGGGTCGCCACAGCGGAACTCTGGTTCACTAATGATTGGCAGTAGATTTTTACAAAATGCCAGGGTGCCAGCTCGATGCCCATTTACGCACACATGTCTTTCGAATGCTACCCAACCGTGGGGAGGACATGCAGACTACACACAGAAGGCACTCCCAAGCCAAGCCGAGAATCGAACAGGAGAACCTCTTGTTGTGAGGTAACAACGCTACCACCTTACCACCGCGGAAAACTATGTGTCAGCTGAGGTGTTATACTGAAAGCACAGCCTCCTGGTATGAAGCAAATCACAGAGCTAAGCTTCAGACAAGCTGCAGTGATGGTGGTGAGTTGCTAAGAACTGAAGCTTTCTCCAGTGTTGTTATCAAATATTTCTAGTCCCCAGCAAATGCCACCACAAGATGTGAATGAAAAGTACCAGTTGGATGATGATACTTAACTCTTTTACCATGGAGATGAATAACTACTGTGCCAAAACGTGCAGAATAATTATTTTTTGTGCTTCTCTGTTTTTTTCCATGCTCTTGCTTTTCTCACAACCTTTTTGTTAAACACTAAAAGGAGGGCAGTCGCACCACTGAGACTTGAGATGTACAAACAAGCATGTTTCAATAGCAGTGGTATAAATATTGCAGGGGATTAATTTTGTTCTAACAGCCTTTTTCAGGGCAGGATGTCATAGCAATGTTTTTGAGTTTTGTACATTAATGAATAAAACTACTACTATTTATTGCAGTATTGCAGACTACCTGACAGCTCATATTTTCTTTATGTATGTTGTTTTATTTTTTTTGTATTTTGTACAAAATTATTGGTCAAAGACTGGGTGTAAAGGTAGTAATTTATTTAGTACATAGGCCTGAATAACCAACATGCAAGTTTGTGTATATTATATATTATATATAGCATGTACTCTATACCTAATATATAAGTCTTTGTATGTTGTCAGGCCGCACACACACACACACACACACACACACACACACACACACACACACACACACACACACACACACACACACACACACACACAGACACACACACACACACACACACACACACACACACACACACACACACACACACACACACACACACAGAATACATTCTGTCCCAACAGATGTACATATGTATACCAGCCCATTGTGTAGACATGTATAATATATACTCTATCCCTACAGATATACATATGTATACCAGTCTTATCAACAACACAAACATGCAAGTCATTAAACTAACAATTTCTTTATGTTAATAAAATTGTAAGATTTGCAAGACATACAGTTTATTTGGTTTTCCTGCAGTTTATGGGATGCTGTACAGTTAATTATTAGTTTAATTTTTCATTCTGTCAATGTCTTTGCCTTCTTTGTGAGTATTTTGGAACAAGCAGCTCATGATTAACACCATAGTAATGAATGAGCACAAAGTGTGCCAATGTGCATTACTACCTGTAAATTACATATAAAGTAGAGCTGTAGAGCTTACCTTGTAGACTGCATTGTATAATCCTAACATATACATTAGGCAGTCTTCATTATATGTTGCCGCTGCCAGTGGAATATACTTCTCCCAATAAATTCAGCATGTGACAATAAGATTTAGATAGGGTTTCACCTCCATACACAAAAACCATAATGTCCCTGTAAAGAAAGACTTTCAGTATAAATTTTGTTGAGATCTGAATCCCACCACTATTGACCAAAGTAAAGGGAGAAATACAGCAGAAGGCAGATGGGGGGCGGTTAGTCTTCCACCATTACCAACCAAATTGATTGGCCAATACTAATGCAGTCTCTTGAGTCACACTGCTGGTGGCAAATAGATTAAGCAAGAAATAAAGTGTACAAATATGAATAACAAAATAATTCAGTAAGTGCCGTTGGGCCTGAGAGCATGTATGCTGCCCTGGGTGTGGGCCTTCATAATCTACACTCAAAAAAAGGCTACACACCGAACACCCCATTGAGCTGTGTTTGATATGACTCTGCAAATCCCTTTCTCATCACTCTCTCTTTCTTTGAATTTCATTGCTTTTCAGTGCTGTCTTGCCAAAATAAACTGCCCTTTAAATGAAATGTTATAAACGCACACACACACACACACACACACACACACACACACACACACACACACACACACACACACACACACACACACATTAATTTCCAGGGAAGGTGAGGAATATTTTTAAACCTTTCTGCTGTGATTCACATTAGTAATATGACACCACTCCAGATTATTAGATTGGGACCTCCCAGTTAGTGTTTTATTCTTGTTAATATGTCAGATAATTATAAATACATATTCAAGTATGTAGCAGGGTGGCCTGGACAGTTGGAAGCAGGTCACGGCATTTTGTCACCCATTAGTAGTAACTATCTGCCTACCAGTTAATGAGCAGTAAAAAATCAACTAGCACAAACCTTTTAAAGTTGGCTTGGTAAAAAATACCTTGCTAAGAAAAGAATAAGTTAAAAGCACTATAGTATCAGTTGTGCATAGGAGCATAAAATAAAATATTATCTTATAAACAAATACATTTTAAAAAATTAAACATCTAATTTCAGCTATTCCTTTCCCTAGTTAATTTTATCTAATGTAAATACTGAGGACTAACTATAATAGCTGAACTTTTAAAACATATTTTAGGCAGAGGAAATAAATGCATAGACACTCACATGTCACCAGCTGCATTGCAGTTCTATTCTCTCTTTTTTTTTCCAAAAGATTTTTATTGGTTGTAAAACTAAAAGTCATGAAAACATCATTTTACAAGCTATTGAACTACTAAATAACTATTAACAATATGTACATATTCCCCTTTCTCTATAAATATATTTATTCTATATAAAATAAAATCCTTTATTCATTCATTTGATGTGGTATCATTGCTATATATTTCCTAATCTGTTTTTTTGTTGTCAGAATTTGACATATTTTTCTTTCTTTTTTCTCAATGTCTTTTCATGGACTTGCTAAAGGAACAATACAAATAATGTAAGTGTAGGTTCTATTTCTTTAAACTAGTTTCTTGTTATTATTTTGTTGAAATAGCTAATATTGTCCAAAAAGGGAGAAATTATTAACATTTACTCTGACTGGTATTAGAATTTAATATAAAATCATATTTACTTGATTTTAAAATTGTCTGTCCTTAATGCTTGACCAAATGCTTGTATTTGCTTTCATAATTTTCAAGTTTTGTACATTTAATAAAATATATTCCCAATCTGCATCTTTACATTTCTAACATATATAACTCCTTTTTGTGATTCTAGTTATTTCATTTGGAGTATAAAATGTTCCGTTTAAGAATTTCCATATGTATATTCTCCAAAATATTATAGTTCATGTAATAAATCTTAACATTAATGTTTTTTTTTTAAGTAAATTTCATTTAGTTATTTTAAGTGTTTGTGTCTAATAATTATCTACTGAATATGAATCTTGTTCTCTTATAATTTTATATCAGTTGGATAATATTAATTTATTATTACTGCCTGTATAAGTTATCTCATTTATGTGCTATAATAATTTGGGTATTCTTTTAAGAATAATTTTGTAAAGCTTTGAGTTCTCTTAAACATGTATTTTGGCTTGTAAAGTTAACTAACTTCCCTTTGATATATTATATTCCTTTATTATTTTATCTCTTGTTTTAACATTTACTTTCCATGCAATTATATCGAGCAAAGAATTTCTTTTTGCTCAGATATAACATTGGGGTAATTCAATATGATTCTCCATGTAGGAATAGTGTTGCAGCCTGAACACGAAATATGGCCACCGAACGATCCAGGAAACAGGGCTGGTGGAGTGCATTAGTGTGTGAATACCGTGTGAACACGGAGGTGTTTGTGGAATGCAAATCACCTCATCTGCTGGTGAAAACCCTGGAAATTAGGTGATTTTGCAATCCAGGAAGCAGAAAGGCATCTGTGTAGGTGCCGTGTCTGCAAGAAAAATGTATGTGGTTAGTAACCTTGTACTAGAATAAAAAATTAAAACAGGGGCTGTAACAGCCCCAAAAAAAACTTGTATATGTGACAGTAGCCATGCAAATGGCCATATATATGGCCATTGACACTAGAAAGTAAAGAAACATATTAAAATTAATCTTTCAGTTTTTAATAACTATGCCAAGTTTAAGCGGCATGCAGCGGTGCACAAACATGCTATTGATAAAAAAATTGTGTAAAATATAAAATTTAAGGTAGGCAAAGTAATTGCATTATAGTGCCCAGCATACAGAGTCATACAATGGCAGGTTATAGTGGTAGTTAAGGAGATAGAGCTTGGTGTAGTGCTGTATCCAGGGTATACACAATTAGGTGCATGTAAATGAGCCAGGTTATTGAATAGCAAAAAGGGCCAGTGTGTTCTGTAGGTACTAACCGTGGTAGGTTTAGAACTATGAAACACAAACGGCTGAACAAACTAGTAAAATCCCAAAGAAACGGTCATGACAGCAGCTGAGTAAAACACCAAGGATTTATTAAACTTTTAACTTGAAGCGCTTTTCGTTTGCTAGAATATGCAAACTTCTTCAGAAGTAAAAAATCTGAGAATACAACACTCATTTTAAAACCACATTTGAAAACCAGCGGGTCATCCTGACCAATCATAGACATAGGTCTAGATCTATGTTGGTGTAGGCAGAACAGATAGATAACATCAAAAGGGGGTGTGTCACACCTTTTTTAAGCTGATTGAAGCTTAGCAGGACCTGTTTGCGCTTAGATAAGCAGGGGTGTGTGTCTGAGGCTGCTAAGCTGTGCTTAGCCCTGCAGAGTGTGTTTTAGCTGGTTAACAAAAAGCTAAGTGTGACCATGTACAGGGGAGCACCATTTCTGCTCAGTAATGTTTACACTAGCTCTGCGGGTTTGCATGGAATGCCATGGGGCTTAGCAATGGAAAAAAAAAAGGAGAAATAGCCTGGGAAAGCCAATACAGCATAAATAACTGATAAGCCCTGTACCACTGACACTGGCCCATTCAAACCTCTCAATAATATACCTGGCAGGTGGAATGTATCATAGTCATCCAATAACACAGGCTGCATCTGCAGAACACCAGTATAAAGTATGCATACACCCTTCAATCTGATTTTTCCCACATACTCTGCACCATTGGAGTACACACTTGGAAATTTTAACAGACAAAATGATAGGGGCTGCTCTGCTCTGCTACATCCATATGCACTACAGGCTGAGGTCAGTGATGATGATGATGCTGACAATAGGCCCAGACTGAGGAGAAGAGTGTTCAGGCCCAGTGTAAAGGGGCTACATGAGCTGGAGATAGTTGAGCACTGCAGGGTGGACAGGGACATACTACAGGAACTCAACAAGCTCTGCCACCCTCACCTCAGACCCAGAGCCAACAGAGGGGAACCCATCCCAGTGGAAACAAAGGTATGTGTAGCCTTAAGAATACTAGCTTCAGGTACTTTTCAAAGACCTACTGGGGACATCATGGGGATCTCACAGGCATCCACATCCAGGGTACGCCACCAGTTCCTGGATGTCATGCTAACACATGCCAGTGAGTGTATTTATTTCCCCAACACCCCTGAGGAGAGGATCAGCAATATGCATCTCTTCCACCATGTAGTACACTACTCAGAGGTACTGGGTGCCACTGACTGCACTCATATGCACATCAAAGCACCACCTGTGAGAAGGGTAGAGTCTACGTCAACCTGCAAGGGGTATCACTCCATCAACTGCGAGGTCATGCGCAATGCCCAGGGCATTATCATCAATGTATGTGCTGGCAGCCCTGGCAGTTATCACGACTCCCACATCTAGCATGCATCAAAGCTGTACCAGGCATTTTCCAGGGGGTACATCCCATACGGTCATCTAGTGGAGGATGCTGGTTATGCACTGGAACTGTGGATGATGACACCTATCAGAAATGCACACACAGCAACTGAAGAATGCCATAATGAGCACACGCACAAACTAGGAACAGTGTAGAGCATGTGTTTGGGCTGCTCAATTCATGGTTCCACTGTTTTGACATATCTGGTGCAGCCTTGGAGTACTCTCCAGCCACATGTGCACATGTTCATAGTATCTGCCATGCTACACAATATGATCCTGTGGAAACAACTGCTGCAGGAACATCACAGGGAAGGGAGACACATTCCCCACCATTGCCAAGGTCCCCAGAGGCACAGGGGGACTCGGAGGAGGAACCCCCTGAGTCTGTCCTTGTAGGCAGACATAGGCATACCCAGTATGCCCTGGCCTTGGCAAAGAGGCAACACACAGCTCATACGCTGACAACCTAGGGACCCAGGGACTGACACCTCACTCTGACTCACATACACACAGTAAAATGGATGCTAACCACATCACGCCACCTATACTTTAGCATGTATAGGGTGTGTACTGCATGCATCCGACAGAGTCATCCCAGACGCACTGTCCTCTCAACTGTTGCTGCTGGCACAAGGTAAGTCACATTTCTTAACAACAAATGAATGGGATAGTAGACTGTGGTAGCATATATATGGTATTGTTGCATGTATACAAGGGAATGAAGTGGGTTGTTGGGATAGCAGCAGACAACGGACAGCTATGTGGGACAACAGGAACTCTCTCCCAAATACTGGCTGCCCCACAATATGCAGTAGGCCCCAAGCCAGCAAAATCCACAGCACTATGTGAGAAATTACAAACAGTGGAGTCATAGGACAGATGCATGGATGTCAATGTTGGAGTCCCATACATACCTCTCAACCTCTTACAGTAAGAAATCTGTAGAAAGCCATAAAAAACATGGTGCAAAGGCCAAAAACAGGGACAAGTGTTAAATATTGCTCTGACAGACATAGAAAGTTGACTGAATAACAGGTTTGGCAGTAGCATGGATTCTCTGAAGGGTAAGCAGTCTGAAACTCAAATGTCTGTCATTACTTTCTAACTTCAGTCTTTAATAATTTCAAAGTAATTTTCCAGACAACCGCAATTTTAGGAAAAATGGACCCAAAATGTGAGGCAAACATCTGGACATTCGGTGAAAATCTGTACAGTTGAGAGGTATGGTCCCCCACCCCCAACACACTCGTGTTACCATAGAACTTCAGTAACAGTTATGTTTGTAAGGTAATAGCAGCAGACCACACATTTCCAGGCCTGTCTCAATCAACTTGTTAACATGTTCCATTTCGAAAATATGCAGGGGTCAATGTGCTAGGTGTGTGTGTGGGGAATAGTGTCAGGTAGTAGACAGCACTGACTGGTGGCTGTTGCGGCTTACTGGGCTAAACACATTACTGTGGGTGACAGGGTCCATGGTTCGAGCCTGGCTGTGCCTACTACTTTGCATGTCAGCTACACCTATGGTATGAGTTCTACAGGCTGTCCAGACATCAGTATTTGTTACTGCAGGAAAGATAGACAATGAAGATACAGTGGGCCATAGATATGGGCAGTACACAGCTCTGAGTAACCTAGATGGTGCCTACTAGAACAGCTGGTTGTGACAAGTCAGTGTAGTGCCAGGATACAAAGGCTGACATGCAACTGTGTTAGTACTCACAACAAGTCCATGGGCACCAGCCATACCCCATGAATGTCAAGGTTTCTCAGAATGTCCACACATATGACTCATATGTCTGTTTGTCATAACATTGCATTTGTCTGACAAACTATTGGCTAAACAATACAGGTTGATGTGAAATGCAAGCTAATACAAAACCAGTCTACCAACTGTCTACATTTGGAAGAGCAATATTAAGCTGCTGTCCCCATGTCTGTGCCTATGTTCGACTGTGATATATGGTTCTGTCAAGATGTCTGCTTGTAACAGTTAGACAGGTATGGCCAACATGTAGCCTTAGAAGAACAGTGCAACACAAACTGTCTGAGCACCAGAGCAGATGTATGGGGCACAATGCTGGCCAACCTGCTAAACAGGTACAGTCAGAGGTGTATAATCCATAACCCTGTGTGTGATGTTATGACTTCTACCCCAGTCCCACCATAACTACAGCTACATAAGAGCAGCAACTATGGACAAAGCCTGTGACTGGAGCTGAGCAGGACAAAGGGCCTCATATAAGGGGAAGGAGAAACCACTGGCCACAGAAATGTAGAATGTGCAGACTATAGCACTTCGTGTAGTAGCATGGGTTACCTGCAGTGTATGGAGTCAGTAGACAAATGTCTGCCAGCAGTTCCTCACATTAATCTCTACTGATTTGCCACTGACATATACCAGGACATCACAGTGCTGTGCAAAATGTACCTCACATATTATGCAAAACTCTGCTCAGTCCAATACAGTCTGTACCCACCCTAGATATGACTCAGTCAATATGAATAGCACACAGCCAGTAGATCCCTCAGTCAGTCTATCAGTGAGGTGCTGGACTGTTTACAGAGGTTCACCAGCTAATCGGCTGTAGCACACAAATTCCTGGACGTGAGTACAGGTAGGTCTGGAATGGAGTCCCAGTCTTAGTATTGATGGTCATACTGGGGATACTCCTACACTTAGCTTCTGTAAGCCCATGTCTGAGCTCACATCTGACTGCAGAACTGGGATGTACATATATCCTTTCTGCATACAGACAGCTATGTACACTTTAAGTGTCTATCCCCACCCCATCAGATATGTTTACCCCCCTCTATCCGTACGTGGTACATATAAGATTTATCTGGATCTGTTGACTGTGATATGCATACAGATATATAGGTAACATATACAAATATATCAGTTACAGAGAGGCAGACAGACAGAGAAAAAGACAGAGAGAGATCCTGAAAGGCATACCCTGATGTACTGCAACAGCCACATGTACACCAATTTGAACCAGTGGCATGTGCAAATACTATAGTGAGGCTCATTGTGTAATAGCAGCTAGGGAGAGGTTGCACTCTCACATCAGTCGCCGTGTGTGTGTGTGTGTGTGTGTGTGTGTGTGTGTGTGTGTGTGTGTGTGTGTGTGTGTGTGTGTGTATGTGTGTGTGTGTGTATTACACATACAGCAGACTACACACACCCAACAGGCCTATCCCTGTGCAATGACCTCCCATATTCTGGCCCTGTGACTGCTGTAATCCACAACAGTGGTCTCCCTGTCAGCAGCTACTGATGTCATCCACCCCAACAGCACTGCCAGTCACTATCTATATGTGTAATTCATGTGACGCATGTGATACATACATGCTGCTATAGTGTAGACAGTTAAATAGGTAGTGGTTCAATCCCCAACAACTCCAAATGTGCGTGTGTGTGTATATAAATATATTCCCTTGTGGTTATATGTGTGCAAATCCAATGCATTTTGAGGTCTATTCTACCCTGTTAACCCCCCATTGCCCTAATTTACAGGGCCTGCTGATGTCATCCACCTTAGATACAGCATTGGACACTCTACAGGCATATAATCTCTGTGGCACACATGATATACCTGAGTGAGGAATGGTGTGGAGGGTCTTGGCCAGGTCAAGGTGGGATGTGTGCACTATCTCCCCCATGTCTATGGCCTTCTCAAAGAAGTCGACCAAATTTAACAGGTATGACCTCCCCTTGACAAAACCAAATTGCATGGGATCAAGTGTTTGCAGGTTGCCAATGTCCTTGTTGATGAGGTCCATGATGGTCTGTTCTGTGGCCTTGCGGATCAGGCTAGTTAGGCTGATTGGTCTATAATTTCCTGGATTGGTGGATGCTCCACCTTTGAACAAATGGATGACAGTAACTGTCCTCCACTCAGCTGGCATGAAGCCGGTACTCAGGCTTCAGTTGAACAGGGTACCTAATGGTGCTGAAAGTTGC
Organism: Protopterus annectens; assembly: GCF_019279795.1. Lineage (NCBI taxonomy): Eukaryota > Metazoa > Chordata > Ceratodontiformes > Protopteridae > Protopterus > Protopterus annectens. The sequence goes on along the minus strand of NC_056730.1, from coordinate 965,775,340 downwards.
TGGCTGAGTTCATGTAGCATTATTCCTCTCCACAAAGGAGGGGCCATAACTGACCCTGGTAACTATCAGCCCATAGGCCTGACTGGCCTGGTCTGCAGGGCTATGGAGTGCATCATCATGGAACTCATTGGCAAGGACATTGGGAACCTCCAAACACTTGACCCGACCCAGTTCAGCTTTGTTAAGGGCAGATCATGCCTACTGAACCTGATTGACTTCTTCTAGACAGTCACCAAGGCCATAGACCAGGGAAGGATGGTTCACACAGCCTGCCTTGGCCTCGCCAAGGCTTTTGACACCGTTCCCCACACGGGTATTACAGAAAAAATCACCAGCTTAAACGTAAACCTGTACGTCACGAGATGGGTTGCCAACAACTGGCTTACAGACAGAACTCACACAGTAAGAATAGCGGGCTCCATGTCCAACACTAAACCAGTCTGCTGTTTAGCATATACTGTACAGGCAGAGGACTTAACCAAGTTCGCCGATGACTGCAAACTGGGAGCCATAACTGACTCTCCCGCTGACACAGACATCCTCCAAAAGGGCCTTACTGGAATGGACAACTGGTGTCAAAGTCATGGCCTCAAGCTAAATGCCAAAAAATGCATAGTCATCCCATTTGGGAAAAACAAAACACCCACAAATTACCACATAGGTGGCAGCCCCCTTAATACAGAAGAGGTAATAAGAGATCTGGGGACCCAGGTAGATAGTAATCTCTCCTTTGACAATCATATTGCCAAAGTAGTTAGGAAATCCTTCTATATGGCCCATCTAATTACTAAAGGGTTCGCATCTAGAAATAAAGAGGTTATAGTGCCCCTCTACTCGTCACTGATTAGACCCATCATAGATTACAATGCCCCATTTGGGACATACCTCACAAGACACTTCCAATAGCTGGAAAGACCACAAAAGTACCTCACTAAGAGGATTATTGGCCTCAAACATATGTCCTATGCAGCCTGACTGAAAAAACTCCGGCTGTACTCAGTGGCATATCGCTTACTCAGAGGTGATCTTTGCCTGACTTACAAAGCCATATCCAACTCAGAATCGATGGACATGCTCCACCTAAAGAAATCCAAGTCACTGCCAGCCATGCGCTCTAGTGAGCTAAACCTCACCACAACAATAAATAGAACATGCTGGAGGGATAGATTCATGTCACAGAGACTCCCCATGCTTTGGAACAAAATTCCAAATTACATCAGGCAGAGCCCTTCACTAACATTCTTCAAGAGAAACCTTGACAAGTGGATGGGTAACAGAAACTACACCCCTAGGATCACTTCATTGGCTTTGCTTGACAGAGGATCAGTTAATTAATCAATGGGGTGGTGAAAGCCGACACACTTTGGCTAGGCTTATAAATACCCTTAGGCAGATAGCCTAGTACCTACCTATGAAACTATAAATATGTTGCACTAAAGTACATATAACTAGATAGGTAGGGTTTCTAATCTCAAGACTGCCAACTGTGTGTGTGTGTGTGTGTGTGTGTGTGTGTGTGTGTGTGTGTGTGTGAAGCATGTTCCCTGTGTGTGTGGGTTGGTTATACCATTTTGAGGCTTATTCTGTCCTGCTGCTCCCCCATTGCATTAATTGACAGGGCCCATTGCTGTCATTCACCTTATATACAGCATTGGACACTCTGTAGGCATATAAGCTCTGTGGTGCATGCAATACATATGTAGTGCTAAAGTACATACAACTAGATATATAGGGGTTCAAATCTCAAAACTGCCAACTCTGTATGTGTGTGTGTGTGTGTGGAGGGGGGGGTTGGTTATTTCACTTTGAGGCTTAATCTTCCTGTTCCACCCTGTTATTCCCCATTGCCCTAATTTACAGGGCCTGCTGATGCCATCCACCTTAGATACAGCATTGGACAATTTACATGTATATAATCTCTGTGGCGCACACAATAAATACGTAACACTGAAGTACATACAACTAAATATGTTGGGGTTCTAATCTCAAGACTCCCAACTGTGTGTGTGTGTGTATGTGTATGTGTGTGTGTGTGTGTGTGTGTGTGTGTGTGTGTGTGTGTGTGTGTGTGTGTGTGTGTGTGTGTGAAGTATATTCCCTGTGTGGGGGGATGGTTATACCATTTTGAGGCCTATTCTGCCCTGCTGGCTCCCTCATTGCATTAATTGATAGGGCCTGTTGCTGTCATCCACCTTAGATACAGCATTGGACACTCTGTAGGCATATAAGCTCTGTGGTGCATGCAATACATATGTAGTACTAAAGTACATACAACTAGACACATAGGGGTTCTAATATCAAGACTGCCAACTGTGTGTGTGTGTGTGTGTGTGTGTGTGTGTGTGTGTGTGTGTGTGTGTGTGTGTGTGTGAGAGAGAGAGAGAGATATTCTATGTAGATGTGGGTTGATTATACCACTTTGAGGCCTGCTCCACCCTGCTGACTCCCCTCATTGCATTAATCATCAGGGCCTGTTGCGGTCATCCACCTTAGATACAGCATTGGACACCTGCAAGCATATAAGCTCTGTGGCACATGCGATACATACGTAACACTAAAGTGCATGTAACTAGGTAGGTAGGGGTTCTAATCTCAAGACTGCAAACTGTGTGGGTTGGTTATACAATTTTGAGGCCTGTTCCATCCTGCTGACTCCCCCCCATTCCATTAATTGACAGGGCCTGTTGCTGTCATCAACCTCAGATGCACTTTCTCACACTCTGCAGGCCATACCTCTTAACTGCATACAGTTTTGCAGAATGTCCAGATTATTGCCTCATATATTTCATCAGTGCATCATAAAATTATGGTTTCCTGGCCAACCATTGGCAAAGCATTAAGAGCTAAAGTCAGACAATAATGACAGACATCTAAGTGTCAGACTTCACACCCCTCACAAAAGTAATAGTAATACGAAACCTGTCACTCTATCAGTTATCTACTTTTGTAAGAGCAATATGTATTTTTGGGCCTGTATCCCCCCATTATTGAAGGCTTTGTCCACATGTATTGTTCTACCAGGTTGAGACATATGCCCCAGGCATATAAACTCCATGGCATATGCAATAAGGACATAACACTATACTACATACAACTAGATAGGTATGGGTTGTAATCTCAATACAGGCAGCTGTGTGAGTGTATTTGTGTGCATATGCATATCCTCTGTAGCAGCGTGCCTGTCATGCCTGTGTGTGTGTGCAATACCTATATCATTTTGTGTGCCTGTGCCACCCTGTTAACTCCACCATCACCAACCTAATCATGGCCTACAGATGTCATGCACCTTAGATGCAGAGTAACACATTTCAAACACAATAGCACTGTGGCGCATGCAATATGTATGGTGGGCTATTCTGTACATAACTAGATAGATAGTTGTTGCAAGTCCAAAAGTGGCAACGCTCTCTGCATGACTGTTGGAATGCATGTCTCCTTGCAGCAATGTGTGTGTCACATGCTTATACCATTTTAAGTACTGTTAACCCTGCCATTGGCAATCCTTACAGCACCTGCTGATGTCAACCAACTGAAAAGTAGTAACCGTATAAGCTCTGTGGTTCATGCACTATGTATATTGTGCTATCTTATGTATAACTAGCCAGGTAGGGCTTCAACTATCAACAAGGGCAGTTCATGAGTGTGTGTGTGTGTGTGTGTGTGTGTGTGTGTGTGTGTGTGTGTGTGTGTGTGTGAGTGTGTACGTGTGTGCGTGTGTGTTCATATACGTATGTATATCCCCTTGCAGCAGTGTGTGTTAGGGCCACAAACATACCTCTTGACCCCTTACAGAAAGACACCTGGAGAAAACCATACAAAAAAGTGGGACAAAGCCCAGATATTAGGGTCAATCTTTAAATATTGCTCTGACAAACATACAAAGTAGATAGTAGGACAGGTTGTGCATTCACATGCATTTTCTGAAGGGTATGAAGTCTGACAGGAAAATATCTGTCATTATTGTGTAACGTCAATCTTTAATGATTTTACACTACTTTGCCAGAAAACCACAATGTTATGTCAAATGGAACAAAAAGATGTGGCAAACATCAGAACATTCTGAAGACATCTGTAGAGGTGAGAGTTATGGCCACCACCTGTCCCACCCTGTGGGTTGCAGTCCATGTTTAGCCAGGTGTGACCTGTGACAATGACACAAACAGTACAGAGGTCCCCAGAGTGTAGGACAACAAACATTCTCTAAGGTTGTCTATTACCTGCATAAAGCAGTTATTTCACATTGGAAGCACTTTACTAGTATGAGACATAGCATAACCTATGGTGATGTGACACAAAGAAGCAGTCATATTGGCAAACAAAAGGAAGTCCTGTTTGGTGCACTTGACGTAGGTTATGGTATGTCCTGCCAAGTGTCACAATACTACAAAACATGTCCCACATTCCACATTTGAGAAGGTGGCAACCCTACTCTGTGTTGCCTATGTGTGTGCAATATGTAGACATGTGTACATGGTTTACTATCATGAAATCAACACACAAAACATTTTACAGGCATGGTACCGGACCATCATGTTGAAAATCACTATTGTGCATGTGCAAAATTTTGCTCCAAAAAAACCAAAACATTTTTCAATGTGAATGTCAAACTCCTGGGCAGAGCTCTCTGTTTTTATTCCCTTAAAATGCATAACTATCATGTTTTTGCAGGGGGGCAAGCCCCCCTGCACCACCTTGCTACTAATATATTCCAACTCTGGGATTGCACTATGGTGGGGATATGGATGAATTTACAATCCCTACTGTTCCGTGATCCCTGTACATATAGTCGAGCACTACTGCATTCGCATAAGTGTGTCCGACTATCCCATATACTTTTCATTTTGTGCACAACATTCTTATTTTTGGCAGCATATGTGCTGACAGAATGTAGTTCACACAAATGATAGTAAACCTGTGTATGCCCTGTGAGCAGCTTCCACCCACAATGACCAAAATGTATGAAGGCATGAATGCTAACTGCCATCTCCCACATATGTAGGTACATTATCAGAACCAAACACAGAAGCAGATGTTGGTAAAACGAAACAAGAACAACCAAACCAATACCGGGTAAAGACAAATTCCAATAAATATCCAAAGAAGTACGAAAATAAGTGCAAATAAAAACTCAGGTTTATTGTATCCAGTAAACGCAAGTGGAACACAATGACACTCGTTTTCGTTACAGAAAGTAACTTCATCAGACAACATAACTAGTTGAATTACCTCCTTATATATTAATGTCAATTAAAAATGCTTGTTAAAACAATTAAATCTTAAAGAAACATGATGAATGAACATGTTTGTTAAAATAAAATATGCATATACATAAAACTGTGTATACTGAAATGTTATTTGTTAAATACACAAACTATATATAAATGCATATAAAATATTTGTAATATTTGTACATATCAAAAAATTTTCAAAAATATGTTTCAAAACCTGTATGTATTAAAAATCCATCACTGCCTATATATTGATAGCTTTAAGCTTTAATATAGGTTTGATGGATATATAATCATTAAGCCCAGGTTCCTTGTTAGCCTCCAACATAATTTGCCAGGTGGTCTCCCTCTGCTCTAGTATTGTCTGCCACGGCCCACCCCTAGAATCCTGTTGAATACTGTCCAACACAAAAAATAAAAATTTTGCATTAGGAGATGACTGCGTGTGTTTAAACAAAGCATTTGTGTTATTTCCTTTTTGTAAATCATATGTGTGTTCATAAATTCTACGTTTGAGGCGGTCTTTCTAGTATGCCAGACATAAAATACACATAGCTAAATACACCACTCTTTGGCTGTTGCAATTGTAATAGGCTTTGGCTTTGAGGGTTCTGTTTTTAGCTGCTAAAAAAACTTCTTCAGCATGTACAATGTAGGAACATTGTACACAAGACCCACATTTAAAAGTGCCCTTACGTGGTCTAAAGGAATATTGTCGGAAGGGTCCCTTTTCCAAAATATTTTTGATACTATTTCCTTTGCGGAAAACTGACTTCATTTCCTTACCATGCAACCTACTCAGGTCAGTAACCTGAGAAAAGGCTTCCCATTCTCTACTAATAATATCTCTGATTTTACCAGAATTAGAACTATATTGTGTAATAAATGCCTTGGTATATTCTGAATGGGGTACTTGCTGAATAGAAATATTTTCACCATGCCCTAATCCCAATATAGGTCGAAACCTGTCTTCTCTTTCCTTTTTTACTTGTTCACAAATATTACATACAAAGTCTCTGGGATAACCTCTATCCTGAAATAGGATACTCAAATTCTCACACTCATCCAGAAACTCCTGATCATTGGATGTCATTCTGGAGATTCTGACAAATTGGCCCTTGACGATCCCCTTCTTTTGATGTATGGGATGCAAACTACCATAGTGTATGTAACTGTTGGAGAACGTCGGCTTTCTGTATACTGATGATTTGAACTGGTGGTCATGGTCAACCTGGGCTTAATGATTATATATCCATCAAACCTATATTAAAGCTCAAAGCTATCAATATATAGGCAGTGATGGATTTTTAATATATACAGGTTTTGAAACATATTTTTGAAAATTTTTTGATATGTACAAATATTACAAATATTTTATATGCATTTATATATAGTTTGTGTATTTAACAAATAACATTTCAGTATACACAGTTTTTATGTATATGCATATTTTATTTTAACAAACATGTTCATTCATCATGTTTCTTTAAGATTTAATTGTTTTAATAAGCAATTTTAATTGACATCAATATATAAGGAGGTAACTTAACTAGTTATGTTGTCTGATGAAGTTACTTTTGTAACGAAAACGAGTGTCATTGTGTTCCACTTGCGTTTACTGGATACAATAAACCTGAGTTTTTATTTGCACTTATTTTCGTACTTCTTTGGATATTTATTGGCATTTGTCTTTACCCGGTGTTGGTTTGGTTGTTCTAGGTACATTATCAGCACAACAGGCTTGAATCACATATGACACAGCAAAAAAAAAAAAAAAACAGCTGGAGAGACATATTTGTCTCCCAGAGGCTGCCCTGTCTCAGGAATGCACTCCTCAAAAATGTCAAACAGAGTACCATGCAGACCCTCATCAAAATCCACTAAATCAGTGAAATAACATAAGGCATCATCAATGGTGTGGAGGGTGTCATGCTTGCCAGGCCGTGTGGCATTCATGACCCTGAGCATCTGTCTGAAGTACCGTTCACACATTGTGAACGGTACACCAGATGGATGCCAGGCAGTGTGGCATCCATGACCCTGAGCATCCATCTGGTGTACCATTCACAATGTGAGTGTGCCTCCATGATGGACTGAAACATGCGGTGGGTGACACATGCTGTGACACGTCTGACATGTACTGGATGGGCAGCAGTCCTCCTTTGAGCACCCCTGTCAATCTGCCTGTGTGGGACCTCGACATCTCTCTGGCTTTGGCTAGTATCTACAGTCACTGATGCCATAGCCCCACACTCCCCCATTTGATGCCACCACCCTCTGACTGCCCACTATCTGTGGCTGCTGGGGACTGGGTATGTGTGGGCATACTGACCAAGTGCAGGGACATTGGTGGTGGAAGTGGGATGTCAACCAATGGGACAGCTTCAGCCCCCAACAACCCCACCTGTGCCTCACAATGGCCACAATCATCATCAGAGTCTGATGAGGCACTGATATCAGGTTGTGAGGGGGACACACTCCAACTCCCATGGTCATCTATGAGGGGAATACAACATGACTACATTAATCCCTGCACTATAATATTTGCTGATCCACACACACACACACACACACACACACACACACACACACACACACACATGGGTGCCACAAAGGCATCATACAGACCACACCTTCTGACTGATGCCATGCACAAAACACAATCAGACCACAACAGACACACACTGAACAGGCCCTCTGCACCATGCAGTGCAGCTTTGTCCAATTAATGCTGCTAGTGCTATACACCTGTGAGATATGTGACAAGTCGGAGTATATGATGGACCTTCACGTAACACACAGTGCACCCATTTACACAATAGTAATGCACCCCTGTATAGCAGAGTGGCTACACCTATACAAAACTACGTTCTAATATGTTACAGCTCCTGCAAATATGCTACTGTGATTACCAGTGTGATGCATTGTGGTGAACTCCACCACAAGTGAACATGCAAGTATTGCCATATGGCTAAGCTTAACAGTTGTGTGCATGGCAAACTGGCAGCCCTTAACATACCTAGGGTATAGGTGAGTCACAACATGACAGTTCCAAACTCACTGGCTACAGGTTGATGTTCCCCTGCCACACCTAAGATACTGATGGATTTGTGGGGGAGAGATATTGTCAGCTCACACACATATGGCAGTGGTACAGGATAATATGTGCATTTATCAGCATTTACAGTACAAGCTGTGATACTATCCAAATTACTGACATCCACAGTATGTGTGCAGATGTGTGGATTTCAAAACCCCACCCACAAATGCAGATTGATCTCACATATGCATACAGGTATACAGAGGCTGCCACTATGAATGGTACAGTATTAATTTGATGACCACTGGAGGCTTACCTGGACTCTCCTTGGCTGTGGAATCTGTGCCACCCACCTCCTCAACATATGTACTGATGGTTTCCTGTGAGCTGTTGGCTGAACCCAGGTTTGGCAGGAATTTCTTTGTGGCTGAGAGTGATGGTTGTGTAGCAGGCCCTCCCCCTGTGCCAGCACGGTCCCTGGCCACAGCTGCAGCCCTTTGCCATGCATGGTGTATGAGATCAGTAACACACAGGCAGATTGACAGGGGTGCTCGAAGGAGGACTGCTGCCCATCCAGCTATTAGGTCTGCCCATAGTGCAATGAGTTGTTGCTGGTTATGGCGACTCCTTGACAACAGCAACCGGTGATGGAGTCTCAAGGCATCAATAACTGCAGCGGTCACAGCTTCTGAGAAGGGTGGGTTGCGATGTCTGTATATCCCACCTGAAAGACATGAACAGGAGAACACATCACAGGACTTCATACATTGTTCACCATTATGTACAGACCCTGCACATCCACTTTTGCCAGCACTATCCACCGCTAACCCCCACATCATACCCCTGACATCTATCAGCACAGTATGTCTGTGGGTATCGGCAACATAGTGGCAATACAGCATGCATTGCCCCCTGATCCTGATGTTTCATGCTACTTGCTGCATGTGCTATGAGGTGTTGCAATGCATGTACCTGTTGCATCTATTACTGCTTGTTCATAGCCTGTCTACATGGTCTACTGTGGTGTTAGCCTCCTACTGTATTAGTAATCACCTGCTTTGTAGGCCCACCCCTCAAGTCTCCCTGGTCTTCCTCCCTCAGATTCTGGACTATATGGCTGGACAATATCCTACAGTTTCCCCAGCTTGTGTGGTTGATATGGGTGTCCTGGCACTGTGTAGCACCTGCCTCATGTACACGGATGGACAGCCATTTACAAACACCACCAAGGAACACAGTGTGTGAAAGATGCAATGACAGTAGGAACCTGCAGTCCATGCTCTTATCCTATCAAGGCAGCATATCTGTCCCCAAACAGGTTGTCAACACAAGCAGTACACCTCACACACCATCCACATCTACACAACACACAGAAACATCTGCAGTGGTCATCAACATATACATCCACAAACAAAGGGGATCTCTGAGGCAAAGCCACACATGAATGCCACAGCCGTACACCACACATACCAGACCTGGCCACACACCTGTGTCTCACAGCCACTCAGGCAGCAGCCCATGTCAAACATGTTACACATAAAGGACTCCAGTGGAGACACACTGGTGTGCCTCTGACTTGGCTGTCTATGTGGATGGTTACAGTTACTTGTGTGTCACATGATAGACTCCACCATATTGCATACGCACTGCTGTGTCTTACCAACAGGTACTGTCATGGGTCTGTCACAGTACATGTTGGTGTGCCTGACCTGACATGTACATCCCTGGATTATATGCAGTGAGACATGAATGAGCACACTGGTTATCTGTCCCAGGCAGGTATGTCCCTAGCCATATGCAGCATTGTGCTGTCACCCAGACCAATGCCACAATACAATTAGGAAATGATTGCCCTTAACATGTGCACATTTCTCTTGTGATATTCCAGGGGTTCCAGTACCTGTGAGTCTGGGATGATATGGTAAACAAACCACGATGCTCTAGAGAGATGGCCTCCATCTGTCTTCACTGGTCTTCATGCGCCTGGCAGTGATTCTCACCAGACCATTGTGACTCCATTTGTAAAAGTGGTGACGTTATTACTACCAACAACAAGTGTCAGTACAGCACACATTGAAGACCATGCTGCTAAATGCTACAGGTGTACACAGGACTTTCCCCCATTGCGAACTGCGGATATCTATGCAGTCACACAGACCATGGTTCAAAGCTGCAGAGAGCACCCCAGCCTTACCTGGTCAACCATCCTATCATACATTCAGAAGCCAAAGTGTAGCCAGTAATACCATTGGACATTGGGTTTCTGTATATATGACACACATACACAACTCAACACTGTACAGGCAGTAAGTTGCACAGGGGACACTGCAGGGGTAGTTCAGCATTGCCAGCACACACCTATTCATATCACAGCTACCTACCAGCCACCACATGTGACCAGGAAGCCCATTCTGCCTATGTGGACCTCATCAACTGTATTAGGAGTTGTGTCTGTACCCTGATCCTGGATCAGTTGAATGACCCTAACATACATTGTAAGATGTACCCATGCCAGTACACAAATGGCCAGAGAGCCATCAACAGTGGAAGTACAAACATCTTGGTGCAGCCAGGGTCTACCCCCATATAAAGTGACAGTGTATTGCAGTTGACATTACACAATACAGGTTACCACTGCAGCATCCCTGCAGTGTCATCCTCCATGGCAAAGCAACCATCATATGGTCATATTTGCAGTCACCATCTCCCACAATACCCATCTAGCTAGGGTCAGCCATACATACACCTCCAACATGGAATACATCCTCCTGGGGGGTATACACAGTCTCACAGCCCACAACCCCTCATTAAGGACTGGCACCAATATCCACACATACACACAAGCGCTATATGTGCATTTGTATCGATGCATGTAGTCAGGTATACCCGACAGGTCTACACCATCCACTGGCAGGATATGTACACGTGTCTGGTGGACATCTGCAATACGTACTGCCCATAACAGGGATGACATACTGTTGTCCAAGACAAAGTAGGGGCAGGTGGCCATGTTGGAGCAATGTCTCCTTAGCATGTACATGAGAATGGGATCATGGGATCAGGCCTGCAAACCTGCACAACAAACACAGAGTCTACATCCACTACAGACAGTCATCTTCCCTATTGCACATATGTCTGCAACAGCACAGGAAGCACCTACAGCTGCTCACTTGGTTTATTAATTAGTTTATTAATTATTATTATTATTATTATTATTATCCACTTGCCCCTCTCAGAAGTGAAAAACTTTTCATGGTATTCCAAATAAATAATTGCCCAAAAGATATATATTCATTAGTTAAATACATGTCAAATAATATTGCCAAAGTAATTTCAAATTATCATTTTACTTCCACCATCAGTTATTTAATAATAATTAGTTCTCCCACTCAATAAAGTGGAACACTTATATTAATATTTCAAATATCATTCTAGGTGACTTTTGAGAGGAAATATTATATATATGTTTATTTATTTATTTATTTGTAGTATGTTAACCGGGAAAGTCAATTGGGCAAAGATGAGCCTGTTTTCAATGGAGGCCCAGGGAGAAAAGCAGCACAGTATATATGTACAAAACACCATCATAGAATTGATACCAAGAGTTAATACAGTAACAGCTCCTTCCTATGTACATACTAGAGAACAACAAGCAGTAATAACAAGAGTTACTACAGTATGTTCCAAAAACAAGCTAGCAGTAGTCAATACATAATTTTATACAAAAGAGTTGAATTACACAAGTAGTATAGAACCCTAAAGACAGAATATACATTTTATGTTATGTGGCTGGCAAGATTGCCTATCTAAGCTAGGGAAAGCCAGTAGGAGTAGGAGTAGGAGGAGTAAGGAGGAAGTTAGGAGGGGTGGGAGCAGAAGCATTCCCATGTAGTGGGAAGATATGAATGGAGCAAAGACTTAAAAAGGAAAGATTTTGTGTAGTATGGATGTGAGGAGGAAGAGAGTTACATTTTCTTGCAAGGAAGAAAGAAGAAGTTGCCCAGCGGTAAGTGACGGTTTGTGTACTTCAAGGAGGTTTTGATTATTAGATCTGAGGGTTCGGTCAGGAAAGTGCATAGTAAGGATAGAGGAGAGGGAGGGCCATTGAGAAGGGTTGAAAATGAGTTTATGAGGAGTCGAGAGTTAAATATAGGAGAGATAGTTAGGGAGTTTCAACCAGTTCAGGCAATGTAGGGACTCACAGTGGTGGGATGAGGATTTTGAGCTGGTATCACATTTGGAGATTTTATTGTAACAGGATGCCAGTTTAACTTTGAGGGTTGCTTGTAGATTGGTAAGGAGAGGAGTTGTGTACATGAGAGAGGGAAGGCGGTATGTGGTAGAGAGGGTAAGCTTAGTTGAAGAAATGAGGTAGTGATTGTGCCGATAAAGCATTCTTAGTTTCTGGTGTTTTTTTTTTTAATGCTGGTTTGGAGGTGAATGTCAAATTTTAATCGTTCATCAATAAGGACACCTACATGCTTAGTTTGGGAGACTATTTTGATGTGAGTTTTATTTCGGGTTACTATACAGAAGAAGTTTGAGTTTATTAAGGTATTTTTAGAAGGGGTGAAAATCATGAGTTTGGTTGTGGATGCATTAAGAGCTAAGTGATTATTATGCATCCAAATCCCAGTACTGTTGAAGACGGTTTGTGTTATTTGCATGAGTTTAGGAAGAGATTCTGCAGAGCAAATAATGGTTGAGTCATCAGTGTATTGGAAGAGTTTGGCGTTAGGGTTGCATTGGTGGAAGTCATTTATGAAGACATTAAATAGACGTGGGCCCAGGATAGATCCCTGGGGGACGCCAGTCAGAGTTTTAAGGTAGGAGGAGGTGCACTTATTCCATTTGACGGCTTGTGTCTATTGGAGAGATAACTGGAAAACCAATTCAAAGAGGAGGGAGAGAGATTAAAATGAGAGAGCTTAGATAGAAGTAGGCTATGGGAGTATGAAGAATGGAAAGGCTGTTGGCCCAGATGACATACCTGTGGAAGCATGGAGGTGTTTAGGTGAAATGGCAGTGGAGTTTTTAACCAGATTGTTTAATGAAATCTTGGAAAGTGAGAGGATGCCTGAGGAATGGAGAAAAAGTGTTTTGGTACCGATTTTTAAGAATAAGGGTGATGTGCAGAGCTGTAGTAACTACAGAGGGATTAAATTGATCAGTCACAGCATGAAGTTGTGGGAAAGAGTAGTGGAAGCAAGGTTAAGAAGGGACGTGATGATTAGTGATCAGCAGTATGGTTTCATGCCTGGAAAGAGCACTACAGATGCGATGTTTGCTCTGAGAGTGTTGATGGAAAAGTACAGAGAATGCCAGAAGGAGTTACATTGTGTTTTTGTAGACTTAGTGAAAGCATATGACAGGGTGCCTAGAGAGAAGTTGTGGTATTGTATGAGAAAGTCAAGAGTGTCAGAGAAGTATGTAAGACTGGTACAGGATATGTACGAGGGTAGTGTGACAGCGGTGAGGTCTGCGGTAGGAGTGACGGATGCATTTAAGGTGGAGGTGGGGTTACATCAAGGATCAGCTCTGAGGCCTTTATTATTTGCAATGGTGATGGACAGGTTGACAGATGAGATCAGACAGGAGTCCCCGTGGACTATGATGTTTGCAGATGACATTGTGATCTGTAGTGATTGTAGGGAACAGGTGGAGGAGACCCTGGAGAGATGGAGATATGCTCTAGAGAGAAGAGGAATGAAGGTCAGCAGGAGTAAGACAGAATATATGTGTGTGTGAATGAGAGGGAGGATAGAGGAATGGTGAGGATGCAAGGAGTAGAGGTGGCGAAGGTGGATGAGTTTAAATACTTGGGGTCAATAGTTCAGAGTAACGGTGAGTGTGGAAGAGAGGTGAAGAAGAAAGTACAGGCAGGATGGAGTGGGTGGAGAAGACTGTCAGGAGTGATTTGTGACAGACGAGTACCTGTAAGAGTGAAAGGGAAGGTCTACAAGAGGGTAGTGAGACCAGCTATGTTATATGGGTTGGAGACAGTGGCATTGACAAAAAGGCAGGAGTTTGAGCTGGATGTGGCAGAATTAAAGATGTTAAGATTTGCATTGGGTGTGACGAGGGTGGACAGGATTAGGAATAAGTATATTGGAGGGTCAGCCCAGGTTGGAAGGTTTGGAGACAAAGCCAGAGAGGCACGATTACGTTGGTTTGGACATGTGCTGAGGAGGGATGCTGAGTATATTGGGAAAAAGATGCTAAGGATGAAGCTACCAGGTAACAGGAAAAGAGGAAGGCCTAAGATAAGGTTTATGGATATGGTGAGAGAGGACATGCAGGTGATTGGTGTGACACAGCAAGATGCAGAGGACAGGAAGAAATGGAAACAGGTGATCTGCTGTGGTGACCCCTAACGGGAACAGCTGAAAGAAGATGATGATGATGATCAAGAAGTACTTGAGTTTCAGAGTATATCTGAAGTTTATCGGTCCTGTTTTGTGTTCTATGAATTTTGACACAGTGCAATTTTACAAGAGAAGGCTTTCACTTCACGTCTGTTCTATTGGAAATGTCCATCCTGTCAGGCACATTCTTTTTGGAGACTTTTTTCTCTCCTCGGAATGTACTTCTTGTATTATCATTCAACTGATTTTTAAGATAAATGATTACATCACATATTTCAAAAATAATGTTAAAACACAATAAAAATATGTTGCCTTATATATTTACCAATCAGTTAAGTATTTGTGAGTGTACTCTCCAAGGTGTCTATGTAAGCTGTGAGATTATGTAAAGTTATCAGTGCTTGATCAGTCATGTCATAAATATTTATTCGATAATTACATATTCATAAGTATAACCAGTAGTTCTTGTGTGTACATGCTGATTATGTAGAGTTGTTTCTGGTCATTTATATATACCTTATATCATGTCATCAAGCAGAACATTTAGTATGTGTGAAATGGCTGTTCTTTGTTAGAAAAACCTCAGAATTTCAAAGTATATTTAGAGTTTATCATCCCTGTTCTTGTGTTTCCTGAATTTTGAAACAGCATGGCTTACAAGACAAGATACTGGGCATAGCTCTCAACCTTCCATCTCCAAAGTGAGGAAGACTATTGTTCATAATGTGGAACAAATGCGCAAAACGTGGAACACTTGCTAACAAGTTAATAACAAATTCAACAAGGAAGTTCACAGGATGGTTAAAATGTAATACGTTTTACTTATAAAGAGTTTATTTGATGAATTAATATGATTCAGTTTATTTACCATGGTTATCAGTTAAAAAACTCCTAACAATGAATGTATGACAGACCCTTTCAGAGTGGAACTTAGAGGAACATGAATTTTGTAAGACCAAAAATGAGGAAAGTTCCTCGTAATGATGTACACTTGAGAGGTATGATACTGGGTGATATTCATAGTTGTGCTTAGGCATAGTGACATTTTGCACTGGCTGTGTCTTAGCACAGTTGAGACATGATTTATAGACAGTTAGACAATGGGCAAACTGTACATCAATATCCTGATTGGAGAATGAGCGTTCTCCAGCAGGGGTATTAATGTACAAGTAACGCCAGGTGAAAAACAAGTTCACAGCTTCAGGGCAGTTTATCAAGCCGCCGTGGAGCTCGGACGAAGGAAACAGAATGGCTGCCATTATTTTACACTCGCTAAGCAGTGTTTTTGCTGTTTAGTGAATGTAAAATATCAAAAAGAAGACATCAGCAAAAAAAAGTGTGTGTGTTTATGTCTGTCTATGCGTGCATGTCAGTGACAGTGAGCGAGCTGTTATTTTACACTCGCTAAGCAGTGCTTTTGCTGTTTAGAGAGTGTAAAATAAAAAAAGATCAAATAAAATACAGCGTGTATGTGTGTACGTGAGTAAGAGAGAGAGCAATTGTGTGTGTGTGTTTCTGTCTGCATGTGTGTGTGAATCGGTGCATGAAAGCAGAGACTGTGTGTGTGAGAGAGAGAGAGGGATGGATGCAAAGAGGGAGAGAAAGCCAGAGTGATGTGTGAGTCTATCTGATGAATCTGGGCATTATGGAGCAATGTAGAAATTGCCTCATATACACAGACAATTGCCTCATGTATACAGACAACCCTCTCCTCCTACCACCCAACACTACAACCTGTGAGAGATGCACTTATCTAGCCAAACTGGAGGTAAAGCTGTCTCCAACCAAGACTGAACTTGACAGTCAAGAGGAGAAGGTAAACACTTGCACCACACCACACTCATCACATAGTCTCACTAAATCTACACCACCAAAATCCACAGATAGAAACACAAAAACATTTGTGGAGGCTCTCAATAATAATCTTCTCAAGCAACAGAGACCTCCAAAGCAGAAATGCAAGCAACCTCCACCCCCCAAGACAACCCAAATGACACACAGCCTGCAGACTCAGTGTGCCACTCAACCACAGCCAATAAGGCAAAACAACGTACCCAACACACTAGTCATAGGTGACTCTATAGTCAGGCACACTGATGTCCCACTCACCAGGCTAAACAAGGAGAAGATTACTGTCAGCTGCCTGTCAGGTGCCAGGATCTTCCACATAACCCACGTAAAATGAGTAGCACACCAGTAAGTGAAATAATTAAAATGATTTAATCATGTAAAGCGCTTTTCGTTTGCGCTATCGGCAAACTTCTACAGAACAGATTTCAGTTGTTTTTGTTACATTTGCATTTTACATATAGCATTCTGCCAATGCCATGAATGTACAGTACAACAAATGAGATTGACTTCAGCAATTGGTTGTTGCTTTGTGTCATTCTAAAGGATCCAGTTATCTGTCTGCTGGGGGATGATGGGTCACAGACCCACGATGCTTTGAATTAAACCACAGTAAAAAAAATTTCTCCAAAGCAAACTTTCTTGCTTAAGAAGAAAGTGGTGAACTTCATGACACCCATGCAGATGGACAATACAGTATGACTACTGAATCCTACAAAATGGCACTAAATATACAGACCCATCTGATATTGCTAACATCCTGGCAGACAGGTTCAGTGCTAACTTACCCCCCCATCTCATACTTGAAGAAATGCAAGTTTCCTGTATCATGGCTGCACAGGTAAAAACCACGGGGCCAGACAACATCCCAGGCAACTGGTACCCCCATCTAAGTACCATGTTCAATCATAGCCTCAAGCAAGCTTTGTGCCCACTGAATAGCACACAGTATTAGCACCCTAACAAGCCTAGTCCATGCCATGGAATGTATCATCATGAAACTTATAAACAAAGACATTGGTAATCTCAAACTCTGGATGACACCCAGTTCGGTTCAGATCATGTCTCTAAACCTGACAGACTTCTTTTGAGAAGCAGCAGTCAAGCCGTGAACAGACAAAGGTACACAGCACATCACCTCCTATCTCTTGCCAAGGCTTTTTTCCCATTCTTCCACCTAGAATTATAGATAAAAACTAACTATTAGGGTATAATCCCTCATGTCTGGAGATGGGTTGCCAACTGGCTCACTGAGAAACCTGTGAAATTATTAGCACTCCAAATTCAACTCAGACCCAGTGAGTGGTGGAGTACCACAGGAGGTCTCCTGTCCTCTCTCTCCTGTTTCTACTCTCTTCTCTGAAGTACAGGCTAACTGAAAGGTCTTTGGCTAATGAAGTTCACAGATGACTGCAAACTAGGAGCCATGGACATCCTACAAAAGGGCCTCACTGAGACAGATACCTGGTGTCAAAGCCATGGCCTCAAGCTCAATTCCAAAAAGTGCATTTTCATCCCCTTTGGTAAAAACTCTGTAGCCATGAACTACAACATAGGCAGTAGTATACCTTAACACCAAAAGTGTGATAAGAGACCTCGGGACACAGGTGGACAGTAGTCTCTCCTTTGATAATCACATCGTCAGGAAATCCTTCTACATGGCACACCTCATCACAAAAGGTTTTTCATCCAGAAAAAAAGAGGTCATTGTTCCCCTCTACTCATCACTCATTAGACCCATTATAGAGTACAACGCCCCTTTTGGTATGTATCTCATAAGACATCTACAACAACTGGAAAGGCCACAGAAACACCTCACAAAGAGGATTACCGACCTCAAACAGATGCCCTACGCAGACCGTCTCAAAAAACTCCAGCTTTACTTAGTCACATATCGCCTACTCAAAAGTGATCTCTGCCTAACATACAAAGCTATGTCAAACCCAGAGCTGTTGGACATGCTCCACTTAAAGAAATCCCAATCCCTCCGAGCTACATGCTCTAGGGACCTAAACCTTGTCACCACAATAAACAGAACATGCAGGAGGGATAGATTCCTGTCCCAGAGACTTCCCATACTCCGGAATAAACTACCTATCTATATCAAACAAAGCTCCTCATTAGCACTCTTCAAGAAGAATCTTGACGATTGGATAGAAAATAGGAAATTTACCCCGGGGATCACTTCTGTGGCTCTGCTCGACAGTTACAGCTACACGCTCTAGGGATCTAAACCTTGTCACCACAATAAACAGAACATGCTGGAGGGATAGATTCCTGTCCCTGAGACTTCCCATACTCTGGAATAAACTACCTATCTATATCAAACAAGGCTCCTCATTAGCACTCTTCAAGAAAAATCTTGTTGATTTGATGGGAAATAGGAAATTCACCCCGGGGATCACTTCTGTGGCTCTGCTCGATAGTGGCACAGGAAAATAATTTTCTTGGATGGCAAAAGCCAGGGTACCTTTTTGGCTGGGCTTGTATAGGCTCTAGAGCTGATAGCCTAGTACCTACCTATGAACCCTTCTCCCTTTTAAAGGTTCAGTGGCAGTCCAGCTCATCTTTCAGTCCCAGTTACTGCACACTTTACTGTTAAATATATATATGTTTAGCACCTTATAATTAAAAAAAAAAAAAAAAAAAAAGGAAAAGTAAAGTGTACAAAACAGTGGTGTACCCAGTGCTTCTTTATGGCACAAAAACCTGAGTAATGAAAGCAGTGCAGCTAAAGCAGTACCTGAGAAAGGAAAATAGGATGCATACTATGGGAAAGGTGAAGCAATCAGGACATCAGAGTGGAAGCTAAAATACCACCATTTGCAGAGAAGGTCAAGAACAAGTTTCTACAGTGGTTTGGTTAAAAGTGCAGTAAAATGGAGGACTGTTGGGTAATGAATTTTCTTAGAAAGATGAATCGGTGCTGTGTTCTGGTTGACAAGTCTTAGTAAAATAAATGAAAGACAGAAAGAAGGCAAGGGAAGACAAGGGCATTGTATACAGCCAATAGTTGGATGGATTGCATTGGACAAGACCTGACAGTCAGGAATGACTGCTGAGGAAGGTAGAAGAGTGGCTGTTAATTGAGGAAAAGTAACAGTTGACATAATTCCCTGACTTGATGTAAAAGTGGTTGAAAGGGGGTTGATGATGTCTATGGATTGTGGAAATTGGTAGGTGCATTTAACTAATTCTTTTTGAGATTAAGAAAAATGAAAAGCATGATGTGTCTTTTGCTTTTCAGACACTGGTTTATGTTGTTCAGTCAGAGGTATTTTACAACTGAATAACAGCTATGTACGGATGGGCATTTGTACAGGAAAAAAAATTAAGTTTAGTTACATTTACTATATTTATAGATTATATTTGGATTATTTATTTGGGCTGAGTAGACTTTTCTGGCAGTGGCATGTCATAATTCTAAAAAGTTGAAAGAGTAAATACTTTCTTGATGGAGTTTAACATTTCTTAAGTGTAAACAGAAAATCTTATTCTGAACTTGAAAGCAAAGTAGGCAATAGCTGAGCAAAAACTGAAGATTGAGTTCACCCTCTAGGTGTCCTTAAACATTTTTAAAAGTAGCTCTTGGGACACCTTGTAATACTGAAGTACTGTTGAAAGTTTTGAGTGGATCTGTGAAAAGATGATTTTTTTAAACAGCATATGGAAAATCCATTGCTTGTAGCCTGTTGTAATTCTGAGCTTTATACTCCTGAAATTATGAAGGAAGCCTGCCTGCTGTGGAATATTGGAATTGGCAATAATAAGTGATCTAGAAAGTAGAAAATTAAGTACATTTGATGGTATATGCTGTGTCCCCTGTTGGTTATGCTGATGGGTAGACTTATCAAAAACTTTATTTCTTTTGGGGAAGTATTGGCATGCAAAGGGCTGGCATTATAAGCAAAGGCTATCTAAAAAGAGAGCATTCTGTTTATATTTGAGGTGATTATACATAATTAAGCATTTATGTGCCCCCAAATACCTCCTTTCATTGTTGATTTTGGGATTCTTTGTTGCTCAGAGGGTACCACAATATGCAAATTATTATTATTAAATTTTGAAATATGAAGTTTAAGAAATACCAACAGCAAGGCAGTCTATATGATTAGAATGTTTTAATAAATGCACTAAGAAAGAGATCTAATAGACCCTGCAAGGAACATAGGAGGGGACTTTGGTGTGGCTATTCAGTACTAATTAGTCTACTAGCAATAGGCTGGACACTGGATTTGCCTGAAAGCTGATAGGAGGCTGAGCAGGACAGTTGGAAGGAAGAGTCATTTAATTTGCACTGTTAAAGATCAAATCAAGTAATAAATGAATCTTAACTAACCACGACTTTGTTTTTCTTTTTATGTCTTAACTGGATTGTATGGATTCAGAGAAAAGATGTGATTAAACATGAAACAAGCTGATTTATATGTGGGCCTGCAGGTGTCAGGGTCCCACAGGATGACCTGGACACAGACTATTCCAAGACACATGGAAGCATAGTCTGCTCTGTTGCACTTGTTTGTCATGATTTATTCTGCCGCATATTGCCTACTCAGAGGCGATCTCTGCCTAACATACAAAGTTATGTCAAACCCAGAGCTGTTGGACATGCTCCACTTAAAGAAATCCCAATCCCTCTGAGCTACCATGCTCTAGGGACCTAAACCTTGACACCACAATAAACAGAACATGCTGGAGGGATAGATTCCTGTCCCAGAGACTTCCCATACTCTGGAACAAACTACCTATCTGTATCAAACAAAGCTCTTCATTAGCACTCTTCAAAAAAAAAAAAAATCGTGATGATTGGATGAAAGATAAGAAATTCACCCCGGGGATCACTTCTGTGGCTCTGCTTGACAGGGGCACAAGAAATAATTTTCTTGGGTGGCAAAAGCCAGGGTACTGTTTGGCTAGGCTTATATAGGCCCTAGGGCCAATAGCATGTATGTAAGGAGGAAACTGCCTGTGAGTGAGATCGAGAGAAAGTGAGACTGAATGTGTGTATGAAAGCAGCTGGAAACTGTGAGAGACTGAGAAAGAGGGTGAGACAGATCTTGTGTGAGTGTTTGCATGAAAGCAGAGGAAACTGTGTGTGTGTGTGTGTGTGTGTGTGTGTGTGTGTGTGTGTGTGTGTGTGTGTGTGTGTGTGTGTGTGTGTGTGTGTATGTGTGAAAGCAGAAGAGACTGTATATGGGAGAGAGAGAATGGGCTGCATGTAAAATTGTTTCGCTTGCTTATTATTTTTTTAAGCACTATATTATTTTTTATATATATATTTGATGTAAAATGCTTCCTCCAACACCATTAACATATATTACAGCAAGTTTGAAACAGTCGGTAGAGGAACTATTTTACATTAAAAAAAAAAATAATATATATATATATATATATATATATATATATATATATATATATATATATATATCAAAATAATATAGTACTAAAAATAAACAAGTAAAACACAACAATTTTACAGTGAGCTCATTGTCGAAGTGCAATAATGTCCTGCTGGGTGTGTGTTAATGTGTAATGAATGCCCTTCCAGGGGTGTAGAGGCCCTTCGCCTGTGGTGTCGGGTCTCATAATACCCCTGGGAGGGCATTAATTACACATTAACACACACCCTGTCAGGCATTATTGCTTGAATGATGTACTTAAGTGAAGTAGATTTCATATGTTGAGTAAGAACTTATGCAAATGAGGCTGTACTGATATGTAAATTAGGACTCATTAACAATTCTGTGATTATCTGATGTAACTAAAGTAGCTTTCCTGAAACTGCATAATTCATAGTTGCTTTTTTATGCATTTTCATGCTGTGCACAAAAGCCTTATATCAGGCAAAGTTATGCCATTTCTATCTACTTTTCAATTGGTGGAGATACTTGCTGTAGCCTCTAGCTTGGTTATTTCACAGTGCCAACTGGTTGTCTTGGTCTTATCAATACCTCAGGCACCCAGCTGCACTTCCCAGCTGAGAAGATGCAAATGTAGATAAACCATTCAAACTGCAGACACAAAAATAGGTACAGAGGCCCTGAAAAACCAGATGGATTCTGTCAAAAAATCTGGACATGTAATTAGCAGAGTATTTGGATTCCAAGTAGCACAAATCCCTTCCCATTTCCTTTAAGAGTGAATAACATTCTCTCTTCCTCTCCTTAAGGACTCGCTTGCCAAAAAAAACAATGTAAATCCAAGAAAACAGTCGAGTCCAAACAGGCTGTGTAAACTTTTATTCCATAAAAACAGGTAAAATGGTGATAAAACTGTGAGCGCTTTCGGGATAACCCTTCATCAGACAGTGAAACACCATTCATGAAGTCTATTGAAATACATTTAAAAACTAAACCACCAATCATCTCACTGCCCTCCTTTTCCTAAGGGTTGGTCTTAAAGGTATACATGTATTCAACTCTGGTGGATGATTTGCTGCTAGCTCTATAATCCAGTGAAATTCATTACACTCAGTGACATTCACTATGTCCCCCCCCCCCTTTACTCATATGCGTAATCTGTATAACCATAAATTTAAAGGTGTGTGTTGGATTCTTAGAAGTATGCACACACAGAGCATTACGTTCATCTTTCTATCTAATACTATACAAATTAAGTTGTAGTCTAATTTCAGTTTACAGTTGGTTTTCCCTAGATAGTAACTGGGGCATGATTGACACATCGCTAAATATTCCATATTTTCTGTATGGCAGTCTGCATATAGTTTAAATATATATTCCTTTTTATTTATGGGGTGAACAAAACTATTCTTATCACTAATCATGAAACAAGTCTTACAGTGCCTGCAAGAAAAAGTACCTGTTCTATTTGATGTTAACCTAGTTTTATTTCTCATTCCTGGTTCTTTACATAATATGTCTTTCAAGTTACTGTTGCATCTAAAACCAAAGCTTGGTTCTTTAGCCACTATATTTTTGAGTCTATCCTCACTTAACAGGATTTTCCAGTTTTAATTATTTCGCAGACCCCATTGATATTGTTGCTATATTGTAGCATAAGCCTAGGTTTATTACTTTTTTGTATCATTGTGTTGTTCTCATGGCTGTGTGTCTCACTGGCTTTAAACCATGGTCTAGCCTTACCCTTTCTATCTCTCTTCACTAGTTCTAACCCCTCTTGCATCATGTTATTTGTATAACCCCTTTGTACCATGTGGTTTTGTAAACTCTCCAGTTCTTTTTTAAAGTTGGCTTCTTCCCTGCATAATCTCGATGTGCGTAAACCCTGTCCCACTACTATGTTCTTAAAAGTACGTTTAGGGTGCATACTTGAAAATTCCAAATAGTGAGTGTTCCAACAATTTTTCTTATATAGAGAGGTTGACATACCAGTCCCTACATCTTTGGTTATTCTTACATCCAAAAAATCTATGGATTTAAAATCACCTTGTACTGTAAACTGTAAAAAATCAGTGGTCGTCTCTAAATGCTTAACAAACTTTGTCAGTTCATCCTCACTATGTTGCCATAAAATATAAACTTCATCCACAAATTGAACATAATGCGGTAGATATTCGCTCCACCATTGATCTTAATACATACATTCATTTCTTCCCAATACGCCAACACTATGTTTGCGTATGAGTTTGCAAAGGGTGTGCCCATAGCCACACCCTGTTTTTGCCTATAGTATGTACCATTACACATAAATACATTATTTTTAAGTATAAGTTGTAGAACTTCCAGAATTAACTGGTTTGTTCTCCCATCAAACACTTTCTTTACTTTAATCGCATTTAGGCCATAGTTATTACTAATAACAGTAAAGAGGTTGTTAACATCGAATAGCCATTAATACATTGGTCATTGTTTTGTTTTTTTACAACCTCCAATAACATACTCAAAAAGTGTCTTGTGTATTTTAATATTCGTGGGTAACACTGCATCACTTTTTTCAGTTTAGTTTCCACCCATATGGATAAATGTTCTGTTATCCACCCCCTGCCTGAGACTATCAGTCTCATGGGTGGTGGTATAACATTTTTGTGGATTTTTGGAAGTGCTTTAAATATTGGTGTCACATGATGATGTATATGAAAAAAGTCTAACAAATATTGTTCCAACAACCCCTGTCCCTTAAGTTCTTCAAGTTTTGCTCTCATTTTACAAATTACATTTCTCAGCATTATAGGAGAAATACTTAAATAAGTTTGTGTATCTTAGCAAATGATTCAGTGCTGAGGTATATGCTGAAGTATTCAAAACAACACCCCCACCCTTGTCCACTGACTTAATTACAATACGTTCATCTTCAATCAGAGAATTTAATGCTTCCTTTTCAGAAGCATTCAAGTTATCATATTTACTATAACTTTTATCAAAATAATTTCTAATTTCAAATTCACATCTCCTTAAAAACTTTTGTATTGTGGGGTGTTTTGTTGGTACAAACGTGCTTGGATGTTTTAACATTGTTTGTACATTCATAGTTTTGCCATACATTTCTCTCAGTGCTATATTGTGCCCAAACATATGCAAATCTAAAATAATATCACTTACATTTGAGCCTCTGCTCGGTATAAAAGTCAGCCCTTTCCCCAAAACTCATAGCTCTTCTGGGGTTAAAACCACATTAGATAAATTAAATACATTATAGACACCAACAACAGTCAGTCTACTATTTTCCGTTTCTTCACTTCCCCCTGTTGGGAGCGTCCTCTCTGGTGTTCGTTCTTCTTGCGCACTGGTATCGGGAAAGTAGGAAAATTCAACCCCTTTCCCATTTCTATCAAGTTAGAAGTTTTAGGCCTTGCTCCTACCTGTAAATTGTCTAATTGTGCTGAGCTTGCTGGCTCCACATTCTGCAACTGATTCATCATGCTGGTTTTTGCTTCTACAGAGGGCAGAGCCGCTGTAGGCATCACATCCAAATTATTTACCTCACTTTCTTGTTCCTGACCTGGACTAGATGTTAACCTTCTCCCTTCCACCATCTGAGGGTGCTGAAGGCTACCAGTTCTTTCTTGTGGTTCCCTCGGCCAGGTAAAGATTTGTCCCTTAAGAAATTCCTGGTAGTCCCTATGGATTTTCTTAATTTTAGTTGCCTGCAACTTGTTTTCAAACAGTTTGATGCTATTGACAGCTTCTACATATTTATTTTGATGGAACCCAGTAGTATACTGTTCCAATTGTTTTTGTATTTTCTCTATATCATTGCATAGTAACTGTTCAGCAGGAGAGAGATATTCTATCAAGAGCTGCATATAATGTTAGCTAGTCTCTACATTACATTAATCTGTTGCCAGCATGCAAGTAAATCAGGGAACATCTCTCCTTGTGCTGGCATACATAGTACCCTCATGCCTCTTGGTACTATTTTAAACTGCAAACATGCCTCCATATGAAACCTCTGCCATTGCAACTGTTTCAGTTTCCGTGCCAAGCTGTCAAAAGAGCTTAACAGATTGTTAAAGGTTTCATAGTCATTTCTTTCACTCAAAAACATAAATCAGCGGAGGCTCCTTCATTACTTAAATCAATATTAAGCAAGGGATTCTGGCCTGACTCCATATCAAATTTAAACATATCTTTACTTGTGTTCAGTTGCAGTTTAGGAGGGTGGTAGCCAAGTTCAATATCTTCTGTTCTTTACTCAGCCGTGTGGAAAGGAAAGAGCCCCAGGAACAACACAGTGAATAAAAATTCTCTCTTCCTCTCCTTAAGGACTCATTTGCCAAAAAATAATGCAAATCCAAGAAAACAGTCGAGTCCAAACAGGCTGTGCAAACTTGTATTCCATAAAAACAGATAAAATGGTGATAAAACTGTGAGCGCTTTCAGGATGACCCTTCATCAGACAGTGAAACAGCATTCATGAAGTCTATTTAAATGCATTTAAAAACACAACCACCAATCATCTCACAGCCCTCCTTTTCCTAAGGGCTGGCCTTAAAGGTATACATGTATTTAACCCTGGTGGATGATTTGCTGCTAGCTCTATAATCCAGTTTAATTCATTATAGGTTCATAGGTTGGTACTAGGCTATCAGCCCTAGGGCCTATACAAGCCTAGCCATAACAATTCCCTGGCTATTTCTTCCCACACTATTTACTTCCCTGGACCCCTGTCTAGCAGGGTGACTGACGTGATCCCTGCGGTGAATTTCCTTTCTCCCATCCTATCGTCAAGGTTCGTTTTGAAGAGGGCCAAAGAGGCACTCTGCTTGATATGTATAGGCAGTCTATTCCAGTGTCTGGGGAGTCTCTGGGTCAAGAACCTATCCCTCCAACATGTTTTGTTTATTGTGATGACAAGGTTTAGATCCCTGGAGTGTGTGGCTCTGAGGGATTGGGATTTCTTTAAGTGTAGCATGTCCAACAGCTCTGGGTTTGACATGGCCTTGTATGTTAAGCACAGATTGCCTCTGAGTAGATGATATGCGACAGAGTATAGCTGGAGTTTTTTAAGGTGGACAGCATAAGGCATCTGCTTTAGGCCTGTGATTTTTTAGTGAGGTATTTCTGCGGCCTTTCCAGTTGTTGTAGATATCTTGAGAGGTACATACCAAATGGGGCATTGTATTCTATAATGGGTCTAATGAGGGATGAGTACAGTGAGACAATAACCTCCTTTTTCCTGGATGAAAAGCCCTTAGTGATGAGGTCTGCCTCATAGAAGGATTTCCTGACTGTTGTGGTGATGTGGTTATCAAAGGTGAGACCACTGTCCACCTGTGTCCCTAAGTCTCTTATCACACTTTCGGTGTTTATTGTACTGCCACCTATGTGGTAATTCATGGGTATATGTTTTTTTCCCAAAGGGGATAACTAGCATTGAGCTTGAGCCCATAGCTCTGGCACCAAGCATCTGTTTCTGTAAGGCCCTTTTGTAGAGTATCCACATCATTTGGGGATTAAATAATGGTTCCCAGTTTGCAGTCATCTGAGAACTTTGTTAGCCAGAGTCCCTTAGTTTGGCCTGTACTTCAGAGAAGTAGATTCCAAACAAGAGCAGTCCCAGGACTGAACCCTGAGGTACTCCACTTGTCACTTGTCTGGAGTTGGATTTGGAGTTGGCTACATTTACAGTGTGGGTTCTGTCAGTAAGCTAGTTGGCAACCCATCAAGTGATGTAAGGATTAATGCCCAGCTTAGTAAGTCTATCTATGATTCCAAAGTGGGGGATGGTGTCGAAGGCCTTGGTGAGGTCCAGATAAGCTGTGTGGACCAGCTTACCCTCATCCACGGCTCTGGAGACTATTTTGAAGAAGTCAATCAGGTTCGGGAGACAAGATTGGCCTTTCATGAACCCAAACTGGGAGGGGTCCAGTGTTTGAAGGTTGCCAATGTCTTTGTTTATAAGGTCCATGATAATACATTCCATGGCATTGCAGATCAGGCTCGTCAGACTGATGGGGTGATAGTTTCTGGGATCCAAGGTGGATCCCCCTTGTGGAGTGGGATAACTGCAGCTGTGCGCCACTCAGTGGGCACAAAGACTGAGTTGAGGCTATGATTAAACATGACAGTTAGGTGAGGTGCCAGTTCATTTTGTAGTTCATGTAATACACAGCTTGGGATATCATCTGGTCCCATGGATGCTGTATGCATAGCTTTGGAGAGTGTGTTTTTACCTGTGTGGCCATTATTACCGGAATTTGGCAATCTTCTGGTATTGAGATGGGCCGTTTAGGGGGTGAGAGGTGGGTGAAGTTGGCACTCAATTGATCTGCCAGGATATTGGCAATATCCTTGGGATCAGTATATTTAATGCCATTCTGTTGTGGCTCAGAGCAGATCTGAGCATTGCCATTTACATTCTTGACGTAACTATAGAATGCCTTGTGGCTGTCTTTGGAATATTAGATTTAGAGGATTGTATGAGGGATCTCAGCTTCTTACTGAGGCTGGTAAGGGAGTTTTTTGCATCCTGGGATTTTCCTCTTTTCTGCAACAGTTTCTTCCTTTTGTTGTAAAGTTTGTTTATGGCAGGGGACTACCAGATTGGCTTCATTTTTTTGGAGGAGAGCATCTTGGTTCTATTTGGGATGGCACGATTTATGCATGAGTGGATGTGCTCAGACTGTGCCTTAGTGTAGGATTCAGCAGTTGAACTTTCAGTTCCCGTCTGTATGGGTGTCATGAAGTTTGTCACTTCTGACTTGAGTAGCATGAAGTTGGCTTTGGAGAAGATTTTTATGGAGGTTTCCTTACTGGGGATGGGGGTGGGATATGGATGTTAAGGGTGATTAGCTTATGGTCAGACCTGACCAATGAGGGGGTAACCATAGGTGTGGAGCATCGATTTCCCATGTTGGTAATGACCATGTCTAGATTACTGGAGCCCCTGGTGGGACTATGGATTAGTTGATCCAGGGCATTGGAATTTATTAATTCCAAGAACTGTTGGGCAAAGGTGTTGGTACATGAGTAGTTTTCCCAGTTAATGGCAGGATAGTTGAAATTAGGGTGTTTGGTTGTATCTTAATATTTTCCAGTATGTTTAGAAAGATGTAGTGAGAATCTTGGGGCATGGTGGGGGATCTGTAGCAAGCTACAATTTGGATTGCAGTCTTACCTAGTGTTAGTTGCACCTGGAGAATTTCAGACGCATTGTGTTGGGCAACTAGCCTGGTGGTGTGAATATCCTTGGTAAATATGGACACTCCTCCACCTTTAGTGTTTCAGTCCTGGTTTGGTGGCCGAAAAGTGTGGTAAGATTTGTAGCCTGGTATTGCAGGGGTGCTCTCTGGAGCCTTGAACCACGTCTCAGTTACTGCACAGATATCGATGTTCTCCATTTTTAGGAGTGTCTCAAGAGATTGCAATTTGAGGTTTAGACTCAGTGACATTCACTATGCCCACCCCCCTTTTACTCATATGAGCAACCTGTATAACCTACATAGTAACTGGGGCATGATTGACACATCGCTAAATATACCACATTTTCCATGTGGCAGTCTGCATATAGTTTAAATATATATATATATATATATATATATATATATATATAGGGAAAACCAACTGTAAACTGAAAATTAGACTACAACTTCATTTGCATAGTATTAGACAGAATGATGAACGTAATGCTCTGTGTGTGCATACTTCTAAGAATCCAACAAACACCTTTAAATTTATGGTTATACAGATTACTCATATGAGTAAAAGGGGGGGCATAGTGAATGTCATTGAGTGTAATGAATTGCACTGGATTATAGAGCTAGCAGCAAATCATCCACCAGGGTTGAATACATGTATACCTTTAAGACCAGCCCTTAGGAAAAGGAGGGCAGTGAGATGATTCATGGTTGTGTTTTTAAATGTATTTAAATAGACTTCATGAATGCTGTTTCACTGTCTGATGAAGGGTTATGCCGAAAGCGCTCACAGTTTTATCATCATTTTACCTGTTTTTATGGAATAAAAGTTTGCACAGCCTGTTTGGACTTGACTGTTTTCTTGGATTTACTTCCTTTAAGAATGTGGGCTATTACAGATTGAAAATGCAAACACATTATCACAGAAACAGTTTAAAATCTGCACACTTTAATGAACTGTAGTGCAAAATTCTACCAGGCAATGTAATTTATTTTTGTTTCTGAAGAAGGAAAATAAAAGATGCGTGTGTGTCCGCTTTCCTTAAATTATTGGCACCATTAGTATGTATCATGTAGTGTGTTTTTCTGTGTACTAAACAGCTACTACAGTCACATGTGATGAGGAAATTTCAGAAAATTGGGTTAAGGAAGTCTGAAAATAGAGGCATTCCTCCAAAATAGGTACATTATGTGCAAAGGTAAATCAGGTGTGAAATTCATAACGTTCCTCCAAAATAGGGGCAGTTTAGAGATCCCATTGGCAAAAGGAGAGACATTTTAACTTTGCTGACTAAGAAATTCTTGACTGATTTAAAGTGGTCAGGGTCATATGGTCAGGGTCATAGTTTGGGCTATATTGAATTTCTGTGGCCCACAGATGAGGACTGGAGGTATGCATGGTCTTCCTACACATGTGGATACCAGTGTATTAATAACCCACACAGTAGTTGCCACTGGTGCCTTCCAGAGACAAACTGGAACACTTTAGGTAGTTCTCAGGCTGCTGCATCATGGGTACTTTAGCAGTTCCTCATCCTACTCTTGGCACATGTGGTTTAGTGTATTCATGTACCTGTGTCACTCCAGGACAGAGTTTGAACCATGCATGCCTTGTATAAGATGGACCATTTTCCTGAGGTACTTGGTGAGATAGATGGTCATACATGTTGCCATTATGGCCCCATCTGGACCATAGAGGGAAATGGTACCAGAACAAGAAGGGCAGCCATTTCATCTACTGCCAGGTAGTATATGATATATGGAGGTACATCACCAATGACTCAGACCAGCCTCCTGGCAATACCCATGATTCTCACATCTGCCAAACAAGCTCACTGTACCACCTCTTCCTGCATGGTAGGATCCTTCAAGGTCACCTTGTTCATCTGGCAATACCCATGATTCTCACATCTGCCAAACAAGCTCACTGTACCACCTCTTCCTGCATGGTAGGATCCTCCAAGGTCACCTTGTTCATAAGTGCAGTTTGTTTTCTATTTATAGTAGTGTGTACAAGTACACTTTGTAAGATGTACTGTTTAGTAGTAAACCCTGCCTTTTTTTGTTATATTCTCCCCTCCTTTTTTCTTTCTCAGGTGATACAGGTTAATCACTTGAATTCTGGTTAATGACACCAGTCAATAACCCCAGGGGAACTGGTGAGGTGGTCTTCAAGAGTGCCCTGTCCTTGTCAATGAGCAAGTGTTTGGTCTGCTGAAAACAATTTTCATTACCTGGACATGTCAGGGGATCAGCCACAGTATGAACCTGATACTGCATGTAGAATGCTTACCACATGTTGTATTCTGCACACCAGGATCATGCATCAGTCTGGTACACAACTGCCCCATGATGGCAGTGCAGCTCCCGCTATTGTTCCTTTACCCAATGATGATAGTAATGGTGGCCAGCTGATGGCAGTAGCATAGGAGCCCATGCATCAGGCTCATACATAACACTACATTGCTCAGGCAAAGATAAGCATCTAGTCCACAGCTATGGGCCATGACGTTCAGGTAATGGTACCGCTAATAAAAAGTCACATAGATAATACTTGATACATGCAATAGTGCATGTGGGCTATGCTGTGTGGTGTATGGTGTAGTTGTACATAAGACATTCATTTTTAAAGAAATTATCTTTTTTTGAGAGAATTACTTGATTGCTTTCTATGTTTTGCTTACTGGCAGCACAGTTTGTTATTGATGTCCAACTGTCAACTGAAAGCTGTACTGTTAATAATGCTGAAGATGACATTAAGCACATGTTTAAATAAGCTGCTCATACGAACTTTGCAGATGTGTAGAACTGTTTATTATGTGACAGTTGTTTAGGCAGGATTGCAAGCAGTAACTCAGATGAAGTCTACTGCAGCATATATAGGTGCAGTTTTCCACTTCGGATTTCTCCTTGAGGGATTATGATAACTTCTCTGTAACCTGAATGGAAAGTTGTGTGCTAGCTTTCCTGTGTGTTTTGGTGTGTCTTTACTGTGTTTATATGATTGTCAGTAGTTTATAATACTCTGTACTATAAAGTTGTTTCAAACATATCCCATATCATTACAAGCATATATTATTGGGACTTGAGGGTAAAATAAACAATATCCTCTTCATCTCTTTAAAAATGTGTATGTTCACTTTCCTTTCCCCGCCCAAAACCGTAATAATAATAATAATAATAATAATAATAATAATAATAATAATGATGATGATGATAATAATAATAATAATATTCTCATACTCCCCTCACTCTCAGAAGTGGAAAACTTTTCATGGTATTCCAAATAAAGAATTATATTTTAAGGAGAGGTCTGCCCAGTATATATATATATATATATATATATATATATATATATATATATATATATATATATATATATATATATATATATCTCGAGGACTTTTGATCCAAAGATCAAAAGCCCAAATCCATTACTACCGAACACACTTTAACAAAAGCACTTTCATAAAAAAAAAAATGCTTTTGTTAAAGTATGTTAAAAAACCCCCCACAAAATCTACTTGAATGCAGGGGGACAAGCCCCTCTGCACCTCCCTACTTTAATATTCTCACTCCGAGGTTGCACTACAGTGGGGAAAAGGGAATTTTCCCTTACCGCACCATAGTATGACTGGAACAACAAGTATACTTACGCGAAAGTGCTGCTTCGCTGAACAGCACTTTTGCACAAGTATGCTCACCAAATTGGGATTTGGTGAAAGATGCAGTCGAGCATCTGTACGGATCCTATATATATATATATATATATATATATATATATATATATATATATATATATATATATATATATATATATATTCATTAGCATCATGTTAATTTAAATATTTGTCAAACAATCTTGCCAAAAAATGTTTCAAATTAGCAAACTTATTGATACAGTGACTGAATGGGCGGCCAACTTCACAAGCTTTGAACATGTCATCACTTGAAAGTGTATCTGTTGTGCTGCCCTTTGTGAACTATTTACAAATGTCATGAATTATTACAGGTTTCAAAATGAACAAAGAAAACCACAGATATAAAAATGTTAGAACATGAAACTCTGAGAGTGGTATTACTTACCTGAACAGCAAATTTATTTTAACAGGCTGAATACAATGCATAGCAGCAAATGCTACTGTGCTATGTGACCACTCCCCTGGTTCAAGTATGTATTTAATGTTCAGTTTGGTGGAAAAACTGAGAAAAGGACCTTATTACTTCACAAAACCTCATTACAAACAGACAGCTCAAGCTTCCTTTCCTAATGACCATGACCCAAAGTGGCTTACCTTACATAGCCCATCAACCTTCACATTGTATAATCTCTTAACCATTGACTACCTACATTACAGTGCCACCCATGCCAAATTTCAACAATATGACAATTAGTACAGATCTCTCATGCATAAAGGAAAATGATCATTTTAGGAAAATTCAATAGCAGCCTTCTCCGTTCCCCACAGACTTGATATAATCAGTAATTTCCTTTTTAGCCAAACCTTTCAAAAATAATAAATTATTTCAAAAGGCCAGGCTTTAAAACAAACAGCCACTCTTTACTTGACCTCACTATTACAAGTTCCCCAAATCACATCTCTGATATTTGACATCCTTCCTCCTTCAATTGATGACCACCCCAATTTTTTTTGTTAATATATGCAAAATAACAACATCCCTCAAGCCTTATCACCTTTAGACCAAAACATTCCAACTAAAATATAACTATACAAAAAGAAGAGCTAACTAGGCCCCTGTTCTTAGCACCAATGGCATCACAGAGGCCACTGGAATACTAACATCAAAACTGGTGAGGTTACAATAAAAATGTTTCTAAAAATCCGGTCTGGGCCATTAAAGGAAGACAATTCCAAACTTTGGATTACCAAAGAAATGAAAATCCTGATTTTCCCCAAATCCCTATAATATAGACTTAAATCTTTCTATGTTCAAAAAAATCTTCCTCAAAAACCACTAATCAACCAAATAACTACATGGAGCTCAAAACAATGAACAGGTAGAGGAAGGCATCATTAATTTCTCTATGGATCCTCCTTTGACCAGTGGATTTTTTTAATAAAGTTTCCCAGTTGCCTAGCAACTCTTCACATCTGGCTATCACTTTCCCTTCTTTTATTGTACCGCTTTTGTTCTCCTCCCCTTTCTCTTTTTCTATAACAACAAAAAAAAAAAGCTGCAAACTGTTAAGCCAGATCTTTGGAGTCTCATCACCTGGTGCTGATGGACTCTCCCTCTGGTTTATAAAAGTATGCCATAACCATTTAGCCCACCCTTACACCACAGCTGTAATCTATGTCTTTGTATCGCCATAATGCTACCTCTCAACTGTCCAGATTTTCATAAAATGTCCAGATTTTTGCTTCATATTTTTGGTCTGCTACTCATAAAATTTGTGGGTTTTTTTTGGCAAATCACTAAGGACTGACGTCATTAAATAATGATCTGTGTTTGAGTTACAGACTTCATATCCTTCAGAAAATGTACACTAACACAAATCCTGTTATTCTAACAACTTTTTAAGTTAATAAGAGCAGTATTTAAAATATGTCCCTATTTTGGGTCTTTATCTCCCTATTACTTTTTGGCTTTGCTCAGATTTCAGAGCTAAGAGGATGAGAGGTAAGCAAGCTGTGGTTAACCTCCTTGTAACAGTTCTTAAGTCATGTACCAAGAGTAGTGTCAAGACCATTACCATTCCACCAACTCTCACAAGATGCTTTGAAATGTTGTTTTGCACTCAGTTGTGTGCCTGCATTCAGAAATATAACATTGTTTCTCATTGCCAGCATGTTTTGGAAGGGTACAGGTACAACTGAACTCCATACTTTTACTGTTGGTGTCTGCGCAGTCACAGAGACATGGTTCAAGGCCTCAGAGAGCACCCTAGCCATGCAGGGATACAATGCCTTCCACATGTTTAGACCATATGATGAACGTGAAAAAAAAAACAAGGGAGGAGGTGTATCCATTTTCATTAAAGACAAATACATCTCTAGACTGGTTAAATAGTATGACTCCCTAGAGTTACTCCAAGTCCAACTAACTGTAGTAAAGACCCCAGCTCTGCACATCATTGTTAGCTATAGGGCCCTCATCATGAACCATGAAAACCACACAGCCTACCTGGACATACTTGAGTCACTCTTAGTACAGCCAAATACCCTGGTCATGGATGACTTTAATTATCCTCCCATCAACTGGGTAACAATTTTGAGCATAAACACACTCGCCCAAAGGCTCCTGGACTTTGTTAACACAAATGCTCTGGAGGAGATAGTCAGCACCCCCACAAGGAGTTCTAACATCCTTGACATAGTGCTAATCAACATGGGGAATCGCTGCGCCACCCCATGTGTGAGCCTTCCCTGGTAAAGTCTGATTATAAATCAGTCTTGTTCACATTAACAATTATACCTAACCCAACCTCAGAAGCAAAGAGGTTAAAAAATTTTTCCAAAGCAAGCTATACCTTACGGAATGATCACATCAGTAGTTTCAGGCCCCTGCCAACACTGACAGCAATCACCCCTATACTGAGGTGTACACAAATTTCCTGTATAAACACCTATATAAATGTATAGACTCAGGCATACCGGAACGGCTCAAATTATGATCCTCATGAAAAAATAAGCCACCCTGGTGGACATTCAGTATAAATAGGTTATAAAATAAGAGAAAGAAACTGTTGTCAAAAAACAAGAAGGAATGGTCCAAGCAAAGGAAGAACTCCCTCCAAAGCATAAACAAACCAATTAGACATCTCTTAAAGTCCTCTAAAACTAATTATGAAACTAAATTAGCATCAGTGGCCAGTTCAAGCAGTGCCACAGAACTGATCCACAGGTTTACTGATATATTTGCCATGCTGTCATCACACCATGTCTCAAAGAGGGGACAGGGATGCATAGTATGGCAGGAGTATGTAAAGTGTATGGGACAGGGATCTGTCAGGCATGTTATGATCCTTGTACTAGAAAGGTGAATGTCCATGAAGTATGTGTTTATTTGAAATCAGGATGTGTAAGTGTAGCATGTCCAACATCTCTGGGTTGGACATGGCTTTATTCAGGGTAGACATCATGCTACAACATGGCCAATAACACTTAAAGGAAATGTGTGCTCTATTATGGGTCAATTGAGTGCTGAGTATGGGTGAACAATGATCTCTATATTCATGGATGGCACCCTGTCATGATTAGGGGTGCCACTTACGACTACCTGACTGGTGTGGTGAAGTAACAATCAAAGGAAAGACTACTGTCCAGCTGGATCCCATATACACACAGTTTCCATTATGTTGCCCGCTGCCTAGGTGGTAGTTCATGGGTACAGGGTTTTTAACATAGGGGATGACAATGCAATACTTTGCAGTGAGATTGTAGCCATACGTCAGACACCACACATCTGACCCGCAAAGGCCCTTCTGTATGTTGCCCATAGCACTCATTGAGTCAACTATAGCTCCTAGTCCATAGTCATTTGCAAACTTCAATAGGCAGTGTCTTCTGTGTTAGTCTGTGTGGTATAGAGTTAGATAACAAAGAGGGGGAGTACCAGGACTGAACCCTGTATTACTGTAGTTGGCACTGGTTTGCTGTGCGTGTATTAGTCAGACACCTTCTGTAGTATTCGTTCTGCCAGCAGACCAGTTGCCAACCAATCATGTGACATAGGAATATACACCTAGTTTACTGAGTATAGCTGGAACCCAGTATGGGTGATGGTGTCTTAGGACCTGGCAAGGTCAAGATATGCTGTGTGAATCAACCTTACTGTCATCTACATCTGTACTGACTACATCAAATAAGTTGATCAAGGTTCATGGCCTTACAGACCAGACTCAGCAGGGTAGTAGTGCACTATTTCCCATTATCACTGGTGTCTCCCCCTTTGTTGGGTGTGATAACTGTTGCTGTGCACCATTCAGTGTGTACACAGCCTGGTATGCAGCTATGATTGAACATGATGTGTAGGTGGAGAGCAAATTGTTCTGACGTTTGTGTAAAACACACCCTGTGATGTTGACAGGTCCCATGCAAGCTGTATGTATGGCTTTAGAGAGTGCAGCTTGTACCTGCATAGTTGTTATTACAGGGACTCTGTAGTGTACATGAATATATAAATATATGTACCTGTTGGGGGGAGGTGAGAGTGGGTTTAAGTTATCACAGACCCTATCAGGATGAACAAGTGCTATTTCTGTAGGTGCAGTACTTCTCATGCCATAGTGCTGTGAAGCAGGGTAGGTCTTGTCGTTGCCATTACAATTAATGACACAGCTATAGAATGCTCTGTGCTTGGCCTCATAATATGTGGCCGATTAGTTTCACAGTGGCTTTGTGTGGTCTGATATGGTGTATCTAAATCTTACTGAGGCTGACCAGAGATCACCTCCACTGATGTGTGTTCACTCTTGCAACAGTTTCTACCTTCTGTGGTACAGTTTATGGCAGGGTACCACCAGTTTGCCTTCCTGTTTGTGTTTGGTTGAATCTTGGTTCTGTTTCAATAGCACAATCACTGCACTAATATGAGTGCTTAAAGTGAATTTGTGTAGGATTCAGCATTTGCACATGCATTGTCCATCTGCATGGGTGCCATGACATTCACCACTTCTGTCTTAAGAAGCATAACATTGGTTTGGAGACTGACTATGTGTAGCAAACTGTTAGCCCTGTTTGTGTGACTATGGTGATCCAGGTCATTGTGGTGATGAAATCCAACATGCATTGAGCACAGGTGTTGGAACATGAGGAGTCTACCCAGTTAACTGTGGGATAGTTGAGAGTAGCCATTATTATGGTTTTCTGTCTCGTACCTAATATTCCCCATTACAGCACAATATGACAATTGGGAATTCAGAGGCATGGTGGGTGATCTGTAGCAAGGTGCAATTTGGATTCCACTTTGGCACAGAGGTAGTTGCTCAGCATAATGCATCTGAAGTTATGCAAGTGCAACTAGCCTGGGGATGTACATATCCTTCAGGAATATGAACACACCTGTGGCCTGTGTGTTCCAATAAAGGATAATGGCCAAGAGGTGAGGTATGTGTTATAACATGGTCATGTAGGGGTGCTCTCTAGAGCCTTGAACCATATCACAGCCACTGCAAAGATATGTTATCCATGTTAAGGACTGACGTAAGTGAGTCCATATTGAGTTTCCAAAATGTATCATTGAGTAGCTAGACATGCAGTTTATTGCTTGGTTGTCCCTGTTACAGCAGTGGAATTTTCACTTGAACCTTGCATGATGAAGGCACTATAGGGGAAGCATGAGCCTTAGCCAGTATCCAGATTCCCAGGGGTGACAGGTGCAGGCCCTGTCTGGCAAAGCATCATGGTCTGTCAACCATGTTATCCCAGGCAGAGAGATACTGGATACCCTTTAGATTGCACCAGTACATTAGAAAATTGGGGAATACAATCCTTTTGTCCCTGTACTGCAGTATCATTCTGGGTAATGGCAGACTGCTACCCAGGCCTTGGGACATACTTCCTTGGGCTACAAGACCTGACAGTTCCTACATGTGTGTTTCCATGCAGTCCAGGCTACGGCATCCCAGGTCCTACACAACAACATGGAATATGCCAGAGCCATGTGTACAGTTCAAAAGGTGGTCTGAGTGTATGGGTATGTGTCTAATCATGGTAGACAGGTAGCTGACAGTATGTTTGCCCTCATATAGCTTGGTGTGTGACATAGTGCTGGACTTTGCATTCACATATAAGTACTGTTGGGCATGTTTCTGGCCACGTTTTCTGAGGAGTGGCAAAGTTTTGCAACCTATGTCATACAGTTTGTGTATTTTATTGTCTGTCTATTCCAGCTTGGGAGGTCCCTTGCTTGGCCAGATACTTGGAAGCCTCTGTGAATGTGTGTGCTTTCTGGTGGTATGTGTGGGTGTCCTTACTGTGTCCTGGTAAGGGTATGTGTTGAGTGTGGTGATGAGATGCATGTGTTAACCCACACCTCATGACTGTCCAGTCCAGTCATGGCTGTAGACTGGACTGCCTTCCAGCTTGCCTCTGTAACTGCATCCCAGACAATGTGTGGAGTGTGGTGTTAGGTGGGTTTGGCAGTGTACATGGCATAGAGATTACATTCCCCCAGGATGGCCACATACACAAAGCTGACATTACTAAACACCAGTAGCCGACTAGTGGACATGCCTGCATAAGCATTCAGTACTACAAGTACCAAGTACTGTATTTAGTTTACTTATTGCTTATGAAGATGTTTTAGATGGTGATGCTCACAAGTACATATTTGAGTTATGGATGTGAAAACACTAGCTATTACACAAACGTAGTAGGTAACTTTAGCAGCAATCCTCATCTGAGGAGCACATCACATCCTGATAGTTGATTACAGATGATGCAAGTGTCAACAGGTCTGTATCCTTTTCTGGGTATATACACACATATCCACCAGAACCATGAGGTCTGTTGGGCACGGACACCCACTCCCCAAACAGAGTCAAGTATTAATAGACTCTGCTGCCACTATCAACATGATCAGGATATAATCTGATAATGTAAGCCATCGCCTATGAAGCAGCTATTACACATGAGCAGCAGTCTCCTACATCCTACACTCCTACTGCAGATGTTACACTGGAGTTAAAGATGATATGCAACTTGTTTCATTAGCAGTACTGTGCACAACCTTACATACAGTATTTGGAAGCAGCTGTTAGGTAAGCAATAAGAGGTTAGGCTACACAAACATGAAAGTTCAACCAGTGGGTCTCTACTCTCAATATCCACTCTATGTAGGTGTGCACATAGCCATTTGGCACAGCCCTGTAACAACGGTCACAACACATGTGCATAACATGTACACATGCACAGCTGTTATTGCTTGCAAACGATGCTAGAGAGGTGGATATTACATGTCTTATGTGCATGGATAGTTACCTAGCTCTTCCAGTTGTCTTTGCTTTCATGCTGCTAAACTGTTAGATGAATACAATTCATATGTATCCTGTTATTGAGTATTGCAATTGCCAACAGACATAACTAATGTTTGCATAACATAACATAAATGCTATGTAAAATGGAATACAGATGAGACAGATCTGCCTAGGATACTATACATTACACAGTTATTGGCACATTAGCCCACAATGCAAATCATATTTGCAAAGTAAGCCCACCTTTGACATGTTCATCTCACTAATAGATATGTCTACTGTTACAATATATCAACATATACTATCCCCTATTATAGCACATACTTGTTGGACCAACCCTGATACATTCAGTGGCTGGAAATGAAGTAATGAATTCCAAGCCCAACTATATCATCCTTTGTGGTGTATGAGGAGCTTGCCTTGTGACCTACAGCAGTACACAGATAGAATACTACAGGCATAACTACTGCTCAACAATACATTACTACAAGATAGCTATTTCCACTATATGCACTGATTACACTGTAATTATTACAGAACAGGTACTACAAACACAGACATACTATGATTTATACATACCTTATTGGTAATTAGATGTGTTATTGAGTGGTATTTTATTTATTTCGGTCTTTGTTTTATTTCTTTTTGGGGTAGTTTGTAATGTTCTGCAGGTATATACAGATGGTTTGAATGTGTGACACGCCATCCTTTTTTAGTTAGAGATCAGTACCATGTGCTATCCTGATCACAAATTGGTGTTCCAAAGTAGTTAATTACATGCACATAAGCTGTGTAGCTTCTCCATTAACCAATACCATGGCAACAGTGGAGTGTAATTGAGTACTCCAATTGGGTGTTGTCCATTTGCCTTACTTGTGAGGAAGACAGCCTGGAAGTGTGGTCTGAAATCTATTGCAACAGCTGTATGGAGACAAACTCAACTATATTATGTGGAATGTCTAGAAGTTTTGGTCTACATATGAGTACTGCTGTTATATTTTTGAACACTGCTACTTGTGCAGGGTTTGTCTGTACCTAATACTTCTGCATATGTTTCAGTCTGGCCAGGTTGTTTGACCAGCTCAAGACTGTATGGTTCTGCATATAATGTTAGGGGGTTTACAGTGTGCTCACGAGTTATCTTTCATTTGGTGTTAATGTGCATCGTACTGTGCTGATAATCAGTAACTGGTAACACTTCCTGGTGTAATTACTTTTCAACCCTCTGAAACATGATTCATTCAAACAAACCCTGTAACATCAGCAGCTGTTCCATTGTATAACAGCAACTATTTCATTAGGGCCATGTTGGTGTGACTCTGTCCAGGTATGTCAAGGTTTCATCAGATGTCGTACAGTGGGTGAATAATTGGTAATGGCATGACAGTATGTATTGTTGTAATTAGTTTGGGTGTGGGGGAGATGTTGGTGGGTGTACATAGCAGATGCAGCTGTGTAGACACTGCTTTTATACATATTCTATATGTGTGTGGGGGTTCTTTCCCTATGTGAACACCTAACCCTTAGTGGACTAATACTATGGTAATTGCAGGCTGATTCATTAAGGCACTGTTAAATGCTTCCTGTATTGCATGCAGGTAATGTTAGTCCTTGAATCCTTTTGGCCATACATCGGAATGTAATAAAGGTTTGCTAAATAAAAGATGTCTGTGTATTTCTGTCATGGATATTTGCAGTCATTGTAGTTGTGTTGGTGACTAACCTTATTTGGCTCATGTCCGTATGACATATTTTTAATAGTGTATTGGCATATACTCTTCATATGTTATGTTCATATTGTTTGGGGGGGGGGGCAGA
The DNA here is from genome assembly GCF_019279795.1 of Protopterus annectens. Classification (NCBI taxonomy): domain Eukaryota; kingdom Metazoa; phylum Chordata; order Ceratodontiformes; family Protopteridae; genus Protopterus; species Protopterus annectens. Next base: position 965,733,543 of record NC_056730.1, on the reverse strand, counting down.
ATGTGTGATTGGTATGGTCCATGTTATACTCAGATTTGAACACTTCAGATGCTATATACACACACGTATGTATGTATATATATATATATATATATATATATATATATACACATCTTTATGTACCGGTAATATATATTGCATATGTTTATATGTACCTCCATAGATGTGTAGATGTTTTTAACCTATCTATATATCTATATATATGTATATCTCTATATATCGACATGTATCTATCTATATATATATATATATATATATATATATATATATATATATATATATATATGTACATCTGTGTGTGTATATATATATATATATATATATATATATATATATATATATATAGCATACACCTTTCATTGGGTACATGGCAGTTTGTCCTATTTCCACACACTCTTCCCTTTTGTATTTTAACCTGTCTGAAAACACAACTGACATAGGTACATCTCAGGTAGCTTAGTGGTAGATTACTCTGAAGATGGTGTACATGGTTGTGGGTTCTAATCCTGGAAGTGGTTATTATTTTACTTCTCAGAGCAGGCACTGCTAGGGAAAGGGTGATTAATGCATATTTAAGCAGTTGTACGCTAGTTTGCCTGTGTTCTGTGCGACGGTAAGTGAAGGTTACACCTGTAAAGCACTTATTCGTTTAACCGTGTTTAAGCGCGGCTTACCATCACGCAAACCCGCTTAAAACTGCTTAAATGTGCCTTAAACAACCTGCATCCAATAGCGCTTATTTTGGCCCTCATAAAAATAAACAGCCTTTGCAGGTCTTGAACCCGGGACCATGAACACTACAGTCACTGACTTTATCACTAAGACATTTGAGCTATGCACAAATTTTATGGTTTTTAGAATATACCTTTTACTACAAGCATTTGTCACTACTGAAAACAAATGTGACAGTCAGTTGGTGTACATATGTATAATACATGTTAATGTTCATATGTTTGTGGAATTATGTGTTGCAATGTGACCTGACAGGGTGTATTAGGGATGCGCATGGTTCTGGTTTTGTGTCCTTTTTTATTGTCTCCATACTCCATGTATACACCTCCAGTTCACTTACTGAACATCCAACCCAGGCTCTCCTTGATGCATAATTACATTACCCATCATTCCTCCCCAACCCCAAACTCCACATACACAACAACCATCCCTTCTATGGTGAATTAAGTTCATATTAATTGTTATAATACCAGAGCTGCATGTGTTTTGTGTACACTTCAATTTCTTTGGATTGCTTCTGTGTCATGAAGTGTGTTCATAGATGTTTATATATATGGCTATAGAGGTGTCTGTATATATATATATATATATATATATATATATATATATATATATATATTTTTTTTTTTTTCATATCTATTTGCACACATCACTGACATGCATATATATATTTAGTATTAATTATTAACAGTTATACATATGTAGACTTGTATATGTTGATTCACAAACTACAGTACATTACAATGTACTGTACATATGTACACAAAGTGACTGTCCCATTTGTTGTCAGTACTGTGGAATGCCTGTAGTAAAAGGTGTATTCTAAAACCCATGAAACATGTATATAACGCAGATGGCTTTCTGGTAAGTCCAGTGACTATAGTGTGCATGGTCTAGGGTTCAAGACCTGTGATGGTCTACCTGTTATTAGGCCAGAATACAGCTGTTGTAAGCATGTTTAAAAGTGATTGTGTGACATTAAGGTGGCAGTTAAACATGGTTAAATGAAATTTAAAAGCATATAACCTATGCGCGTAAACACGGTCACATCCGCTAACTACTCAGGATATATATACTTAAGTGTAGTAACATCTCAATATGTGCTTACATAACATTACTATCTCTGTTGACTTTACTCTTGGGCACACATCGGTTTATATGGATGTTTCAAATGTTTATTAAACTGAAGATTACTACCTAAATATGCAAACTGTGGTTAAGGTATACTTTTTAACATAATAAACACCTCTGACGTTATTGGGATTTGAACTGCAAATGCATAGATACTATGCGAATGCTCTCACCATTACACTATTGACATTAATGTTGCTTCTGCCTATTTTTTTATTTAGAGGATTTCTATGTTAGGCTAAGCAAAGGGCAGTGGCATGCAAACCCACTGAGCTTAACGTACTCTTGAAATAATAACATAAGAAATGAAAGGGGAGAATATAAAATAAAATTCCTAACTACATTAGGCATAGCCCCTCACTGACACTCTTCAAGAGAAATCTTGACGGGTGAATGGGTAACGGAATATACACCCATGGGATCATGTGTGCCAGAACCATACAGCTGGGAGGGATCCCCCCTCAGTTTTACAGCTGACCTGTCAGGGAAATTGAATGGTGTGAAGTTTTCACATTAACATGCCTTGTTTAGATCACTAAGTGCCCCCCCAGTCTTCAACAGCTTCCAGCACCTCTGCCTGGAATCACTTCATTGGCTATGCTTGACAGAGGCTCAGTTAATTGATCAATGGGGCGGAGAAAGCCAACACACTGTAGCTATGCTTCTAAATGCCCTTGGTCAGATAACCTAGTACCTACCTGTGAACCTTTAAGGAGCAGGCCATCAATGAAATACAATACATGAATAAACAAAGCTTTCAGATCACAATATACAGTGAGTAATCAGCATGTAGGCAGAAAACTATTCAGTACAGCAAGAACATGCAGAACACTGATACTTAATCACTCCAAAAGTCTCTCTTGGAAGCTAGAAGGCTTGTATTAGTTTAAGTCTTTATATTGCTTGCCAGTAGGTTACCTACAGGAAAGGTGAGAAACAAGCACAGACAGGAAACATGCATGCAGCAATACCATACCAGCTTGCACCTGTTGCCCTTAGGCTTTTGAATACTGGCCAAGGCTCTTGCCACCCCCATGGTGGCTTTTTTAGGCAAGGCTCAAAAGTGAAACCCACCTCCATAAACATCACAAAAAAGTAAAACAATGAGGGTTATGCTACTCAGCGCCAGGAGTTGCAATCTCAACATGCACGCACTCACAACACTCCTCGGTATGGACAATGTCAACATCTCTGCAGTAACTGAAATCTGTTTTAAGGCTCCTGAGAGCACCCCAGCACTACCGGACTACAACTCATACCACAAATTCGGCCACAGAACATGGACTGGCACAGAAATGGAGGGGGTGTATCCATATTAATCAAGGATATCTACACCTCTAGGTTAGTGGGGCAGCATGATACCTCTGAGATCATCCATGTGCAGCTAACATCAGCCAAAACTGCAATGCAAATTGTGGCCTGCTACAGATCACCCCCCATGACCCAGGACCACCACTCCACCTTCCTGGAGACAGTGGAAAACATGACAGTCCTACCAAACACGCTGATATTGGATGATTTCAACTACCCTACCATTAACTGGGAAAACTACTTGAGCACTTTATTCCAGGCCCAGCACTTCCTGGAATTTATCAACTCAAATGCCCTGGATCAGATGGTAAACTCCCCAACCAGAGGTGGAAAATAATAGACCTGGTAATCCCCAACATGAGCAACAGGTGCAACACAGCAGAGGTAAACCCGTCACTGGTTAGATCTGACCATGAACTATTCACTGTGGATGTCCACACCCCACCATCTCCCCAACCAAGGAAACCACAGTGAAAACCTTTCCTACAGCTAACTTCACACTACTAAAGACAGAGGTGGAAAGTTTCACAGCCCCACACTAAGGGAAAACACTGCCCATGATTTAGAAAGATTTAGAAATGCACTTTATGAGCACCTACAAGGATGTATGGATCATGCCATCCCTGATAAACCAAGACTCACTCCTCCAAGACAAGGACACCAGTCTGGTGGGCCCCTGCAATAAACAGGCTATACAACAGAAGGAGGACAGTAGTCCAGAAACAAAAGAAAATCCCAAGAAGGAAGGACATCCCTGACCAGTATTAGTAAGAAACAATGGTCCCTCATGTAATCATCCAAGGCTAACTTCAAAAGGGAAATAGCCAAGGATTAGACAGATAACCACAAAGCCTTCTTTGGCTATGTCAAGAATCTAAGTGGTAACTCACAGATTTGCGCTGTGCCAGTGCAATATAGCACAGAATATACTGAACCTACTGATATCGCCAACAACCTTGCAGATACATTCTGTGCAAACTTCACCCCCATATCACTCCCTAAAGGGCACACAACAATACAGGAAAAGTACAATATCCCAGACATCACTGACGTACAGGTGAAAATAGCCTTCTCAAAAGGCAAAACACAGCATCACTGGGGCCAGATGGTGTCCCAGGCTGCGTCTTGCAAACACTACAAGACAAACTAACTCCCCCACCTAAATAAGCTTTTCAACCTCAGCCTCTCCACAGGCTACATGCCCATAGAATGGCACATAGCAACAGTTATTCCACTCCACAAGAAGGAGCCACAACTGACCATGGTAACTACTGCCCCATAAGCCTGACTAAGCTGGTCTGCAAGGCTATGGAGTGCATCATCATGGAACTCATTAACAAAGACATTGATAACCTATCAAACACTTGACCCAACCCAGGTCTTTTTGGCTGAGGGCACATCATGCCTACTGAACCTGGTTGACGTCTTCCAGACAGTCACCCAGGCGATAGACGAGGGGAGAGGTGGTTCACACATCCTCCTCGCCAAGGCTTTCTTCACCATTCCCCGCTCAGGTATTATTGATAAACTCACCAGCCTGAACATAAACCCCTGTGTCACAGGATGGGTTACCAACTGGCTTACAGACAGAACCCACATGGTAAGACTAGCGGCTTCCAGGTCCAACTCTTAACCTGTCACAAGTGGTGTCCCACAGGGCTCAGACCTGGGACCCCTACTGTTCAGCATATACTTCTCAGAGGTACAGGCAAACACAGGTGGGCTATGGCAGACCAAGTTTGCCAATGACTGCAAACTGGGAGCCATAACTGACAGTCCAGCTGACACAGACATCCTTCAAAAGGGCCTCACAGAGGCCGATACAGGGTGTCAGAGTCATGGCCTCAAGTTATATGTCACAAAATGCATAGTCATTCCATTTTGGAAAATGAAACACCCACAAATTACCACATAGGTGGCAGCCCCCTTAATGCAGATGAGTTAATAAGAGATCTGGGGACTAAGGTAGATAGTAATCTCTCCTTTGACAATTATATCAACAAAGTAGTTAGGACATCCTTCTATGTAGGCCATCTAATTACTAAAGGGTTCGCATCTAGACATATTGAGGTTATAGTGCCCTGTTACTCATCACTCGTCAGGACCATCATAGATTATAATACACCATTTGGGATGTACCTCAGAAGACACTTCCAACAGCTGGAAAGACCATGGAAGTACCTCGCAAAGAGGATTACTGGCCTCAAACATATGTCCTATGCAGCCAGACTGAATAAACTCCAGCTGTACTCAGTGGCATCTCGTTTACTCAGAGATGATCTCTGCTGGCCTACAAAGCCATGTCCAACTCAGACTTAATGGATATGCTCCACCTAAGGAAATCCATGTCACAGCGAGCCATGTGCTCTAGTGAGCTAAAACTTGCCACAAGAATAACGAGAACATGCTGGAGGGACAGATTTCTGTCACAGAGACTCCCCATGCTTTGGAACAACATCCCTAATTACATTATACAGAGCCCCTCACTAGCACTCTTCAAGAGAAACTTTGAAGAGTGGATGGGGAATGGTAGATACACCCCAGGGATCCCACCATTGGCTCTGCTCGACAGAGGGACAGTTAATTAATCAATGGGGTGGCAAAAGATGACACATTCTGGCTAGGCTTATGAATGCCCTTGGGCAGTTAGCCTAGTACCTACCTATGAACCTATGAACCTATACATAAAGTAGCAGTACATGCTGATAGCTTCATTTACTGTTCAATTGTTGACTTAACTTGTGACAGTAGCAGTTGTGTGTGTAATAGTTGCGGGCTGCCTGTGTTGGATGCACACAGTAGACTGCCTATACACGACAATTTACAGGTAGTCTTGTGTGTGTGCCATCCATTTTTACTGTGTGTGCAGGTGGAGAAAGGTGTCAGTCCCTTGGTGCCTACACTGTCAGTGTGTGTGCTATATGTTCCCACCTTGTCAAGGCATGGGCATACTGGGCACACCTCCGTCTGCCTACAGAGGCTGGCTCAGGGGGGTCGTGGTCTGAGTCCCTCTGTGCCTTTGAGGGCTTGGCAATGGTGGTGGGCTGTGAGGGTCTTCACCCTTCTGTCCCTGCTGCAGTTGTTTCCGCAGGGTCATATTGTGTAGCATGGCACATACTATGAAGATGTGGGCACATGTGGCTGGAGAGTACTGCAAGGCTCCACTGGATATGTCCAAGCAATGGAACCATGATTTGAGCATCCCAAACACACGCTCTATGATGATTCTGGTTTGTGCATGTGCATCATTATGGCATTCTTGCATGGGTGCGTGTGCATTTCTGATGGGTGTCATCATCCACGGTTCCAGTGCATAGCCAGCATCCCTCACCAGATGGCCATATGGGATGTCCCCCCTGGCAAATGCCTGATACAGCTGTAAGGTATGCCAGATGTGGGAGTCATGATAGCTTCCAGGGCTGCCAGCATACACATCCATGATAACGCCCTGGGCATTGCACACGACCTGGCAGTTGATAGAGGGGTATCCCTTGCGGTTTATGTAGCGCCTACCCAGCTCACCGGGTGGTGACTTGATGTGTATGTTTGTGCAGTCTATGGCACCCAGTATGTCTGGGTATTCTGCCACACGATGGAAGAGATGCATATTGCTGGCTAACTCCTCCTGCATTTGGGGGAAGTATATGTGCTCACTGGCATGTGGTAACATGGCATCCAGGAACTGGTGGAGTACCGTGGATGCTGTGAGATCCCCATGATATCCCCAGTTGGCCTTTTAAAGGTACCTGTGGCTAGTATTCTCAAGCTTACACATACCTTGGTATCCACTGGGATGGGTTCCCCTCTGTTTGTTCTGGCTCTGAGGTGTGGCTGGCACAGCTCCACAAGTTGCTGTAGAGTGTCCCTGTCCACCCTGTAATGCTCTACTATCTCCAGATCATGCAGCCCCTGGTAGATTACCCTGGGTCTGAACACTCTTCTCCTCCTCTGGTGCCTGCGGTGGTAGTCAGCATCATCCCCCTCACCACCTTCAGTCTCCATCACATGCTGGGGGATCAAAGCAGTGGCAGCCCCTAACATGTTCATATTAAAACATCTCTGTTTGTATACACCAATGGTGCAGTGTGTATGGGAAAACACAAGTGTGTATGTGAGGTGCTTTCACACTTTATACTATTGTGCTATAGATGCTGCTGATGTAATTGGCTGTGTGAGAGCAGTTCCAGCTGCACAGTATCTTACTTATGGGTTTTATATTGATTACTGCAAGTGTGGGGGCTGTAGTGTGGAGTTATGCTTGCCTGGCTTGATTCATCTGTTGCCCTTTAATTCCCTTTTAAACCTAGATCCCCTCCCATTGTTAGGCATTTATCCACCTGCCAGCTTTATTGTCTTGTACTTTCCCTACCCAGTTGTGTGTTGCAAAGTATGTTATGTAGCTGATATAATGCAATTCTACTTTGTTTTGCTGTGACACTTTACTGTTTTCTTTGCAGTAGAGCCCCCCCCCTTCCTGTTCTGCGGGTAGCTGCTAGCAGCCTTGTTAGCTGTTGTCAATGGCACACTGTAGGTGTTAATTGCTCATTTGTACTCCAATTTCCCTGCTGCAGCATTTCCTTATTTTTTTCATACATCCTTCCTGTTTCAGCTCTGGTGGGTGCCGTGCATACACATTTACCAGGTTTAAGCGTGTTTTAATCTCCGTTCACATGCATACTCAGTTACCTTGTGTGCTCTCAGCTAGCCAAAGCTAAAGCCAGTTAAACACACCCCTTTCCTTTAGCTTTGCTTAGCTACGGGCAAACCGGATTGTCATTGCTCCAATGTGCTTACAACAAAGGTGACACACCCCTCTCTTGTTGTCATCTTTATCTCATGATCACACCTTAGTGTTATAATACTACACCGTGAGGTGCATCCTTGCACCAGGGGGAAATCTGTGATTTAGTATAACTCCTCTCATTTGCATTAAATTGCCGCACAGCTCCTCGTGGTGTCCAGCAGAGTTCCTAGAGCAGCAGAGACCAGAAAAGACAAACTTTCCAGATTCTAAGTATTTTTTCTGCATTTTCGACTTTTTAAGCCTTTCGATTGCTATTTCTGCCTGTTTTATTCTGCTATTACCTGTTTTTACTGTTTTAATAGCTTGAATTGTTTATTGCACTTGCTTGTTTAAGTTTTGCTTAAAAGTTAAACAACAGGCTAATACACTCAAGTGTACTAGCTTTTGATAGCATTTAGTCGAAAAACACAGCATTTATTGTATTTTCTGCCTATCTGAAAAACTTGAAAAACAAAAAAATACTCTTGTTTTCCATACTTTCCTATTAGTTTGTTCCAGTGATCAGATTTTGCTGATCCCTGGGCTTTGTCTTGGTTCCTGTTTTCTCCATTTTCCTTGTTTGGTCAAGGGGTAGTTTCTTTACTCACTAGTGGGAGTAGGGAGTACTGAGCTGCCTGTTTGTCCTCGGAGGTTTTTATAACCCCCCTTTTTTCTGGGTGGGGGTCCCCCCGAAATTTTTTAATCCCTTTTTTCTAAAGGGGGGGCTTTTAAATTTTCCGGGCCCAAAAAAAATTCCTTTTAAATTTCCTTTTATTTAAGGGCTTTTTTTTTTTTCCCCCAATTTTTTTTTTTAAAAAATTTAAATTTTTTTCTTTATTTTTTGGGAAACGGTTATGCCCCCTTTTTTAAAAGTGAAAAACCCCTTTTTGTTTTTTCCCAAAAAAACCCTGAAAAAAAACCTTTTTTTTCCTCCCCCCCTTTTTTTTTATAATTTTTTTCCCCCGGGGGTCCGTTTTTCCATTTTTTTGGAAAGGGAAAAAATTTTCCAGAAAGAAAATTACCCCTTTTTCCTTTTATTTCTTTTTAATTTTTCCTTTTTTCCTTTTTTCCCCCCTTTTCCCCCTTTTGGTTTTTTTTAAAAAGAAACCGGGAATCCCGGGGGTTTTAAAAAAGGGAAAAAACCCCTTTTTTTTTTGGGTATTTTTTTAAAAAAAGTTTTTTTTTTGTGGAAAAAATTTGTTTTTTTTTTTTTTTTCCTTTTTTTTTTTTTTTTTTAAATTTTTTAATGTTTAGTTTTATAGCTTTTTTAAAAATTTTTTTTTAAAAATTTTTGTTTAAAATTAAAAAAAAATTTTGTTTTTTTTTTTTAAAAAAAATTTTTGGGGTTTTCTCCCCTTTCCCCCCCCTTTTTCCCTTTTTTAAAAGGGGGGAAAAAATTTGGGAAATTCTTTTTGTTTTTTTTTATTTTTTTTTAGGGATTTTTTTTTGTTTTAGTTTTTACCTTTTGCTTTTTTTTTAAAAATTTTAAAACCCTTTTTAAAATTCCGGGGCCCCCCCCAAAAAAAACTTTGTTTTTTCGGGAAAAATTTTAAATTTTTTTTCCCTTTTTTAAAAAAAGTTTTTGTTTTTTTTTTTTTTTTAATTTTTTTTTTCCCCTTTTTCCTTTTTTTTTTTAATTTTACCCGTTTTTAATTTTGTTAAAAAAACGGAAAACCCAAAAATCCTTTTTTAAATTTTAAAAAATTTTTGGGTTTTTCTGTTCTTTTTCCTTTTTTCCATTTTTTTTTGGGGCCCAAAGGGAAATTTTTCCTTTTGGGGTTTTTCGGGTTTCCTTTTTTCCTTTTTTTTTTTGCGTTTTTTTTCCTTTTTTTTTTTGTTTTTCCCCCTTTTTAAAAAAATTTTTGGGGTTTTTTTTTAAAAAAAAGGGCATCCTTTTTCCAGCTTTTTTTAAAAAAACCGGGGTTTTTTAAACTAAATTTTTGAAAAAATTTTAACCCCAAACCTTTTTTTCTATATTTTTCTTTTTTTTAATTTTTTTCTTCTTTTTTTTTGCAAATTTTTCCTTTTAAAATTTTTTAGTTTTGTTTTTTGCAAAAAAAAAGGATCTTTTTAAAACCTTTTTTTTTTTAAACCCTTTAAAATTTGCCTTTTTTTCCCCCTTTTCGGGTTCCCCTTTTCCCCCGGGGGAAGAACTTTTTTGGGTTTTTTTTTTTTTTTTTCCCGGGGTTTTTTTTCCCGGGGTTTAGGGCTTGTTTTTTTTTTTGGGGTTTTAAAGGGAAGTTTTTTTTTTCACCCCCCTCGGGTGCAAATTTGGGGAAAAAGAAAAAATTTCCGTTTAAAAAAATTTTTAAAACAAAAAAAAAAACTTTCCTTTTTTTTTTTTTTTTTTTGCTTTTTGTTTTCTCCTTTTTTTTTGAAAATTTTTCCTTTTAATAAAATGTTTCTTTTTTTTTGCAAAAAAAAAGGATCTTTTTTTTTGGGGTTTTTTTTCCCCCTTTTTTTTTTTTCTTTTTTGGGAAAACGGGGGTTTTTTTTTTTCCCAATTTTTTGGGGCCCAAATTTCCCCCCGGGTTTTTTGGGTTTCCGTTTTTCCCCTTTTTTTTTTTGGGGTTTTTTTTTTTTGGGGTTTTTTTTTAGTTTTTAAAAGCATTTTTTTTTTTTTTTTAAAAAAAACCGCCCCCCTTGGGGTTTGGGGGCAAAAAAAACCCCAAAAATTTTGTTTTTCGCATTAAAAAAAACCAAAAACCTTTTTCCTTTTTAAATTTTTTCCTTTTTATTTTAAAAACCCTTTGTTTTTTTGCCTGTTTTATTTTTTTTTTTAAAAAATTTTTTCCCCAAGGGGGAATTTTATCCCTTTTTTAAAAAGTTTTAAAACGAATAAAAATTGAAAAAATTTTACCTTTTTTAAACCCAAAAATTTTTTTTTTTGTTTTTCCAGTGAAAAAAAGGGGTTTCGGGCTTTTCGGGTTCCCCAAAATCCTTTTGGGCCCAGGAGTTCCTAACACAGGACCAGAAAAGACAAACTTTCCAGATTCTAAGTATTTTTCTGCATTTTCGACTTTTTAAGCCTTTGATTGCTATTTCTGCCTGTTTTATTCTGCTATTACCTGTTTTACTGTTTTTAATAGCTTGAATTGTTTATTGCAGTTGCTTGTTTAAGTTTTGCTTAAAAGTTAAACAACAGGCTAATACACTCAAGTGTACTAGCTTTTGATAGCATTTAGTAAAACACAGCATTTATTGTATTTTCTGCCTATCTGAAAAACTTGAAAAAACAAAAATTTTTGTTTTCCATTCTTACCAAATAGTTTGTTCCAGTGATCAGATTTTGCTGATCCCTGGGCTTTGTCTTGGTTCCTGTTTTTCCATTTTCCTTGTTTGTCAAGAGCTTTCTCACTTGGGAGTAGGGAGTACTGAGCGCCTGTTGCCCCAGAGAGTTTTAAGCAGTAACTTTAGTTATGGCCATTTTGGGCATTTTTTCTTTTCCACCCCTTTTTAACGCTTTGGCTTTTCGGGCTTAAATTCGAAGTTCCTGTGTTCGGGGTTTTCTAAAGCGAACAAAAGCAAATTTTCCCAGTTCTAAGTTTTTTTATTTTCGACTTTAAGCCTTGATTGCTATTTCTGCCTTTTATTAAAAACCCGTTTACTGTTTTTATACTTGAATTTAATAGTTGTTTAAGTTTTGCTTAAATTCAACGGGCTATTCCTCGTGTTGCTTTTGTTGCTTTGTAAAAACCAGTTTTTTATTTTGTATCTGAAAACTTGAAAAAAAAACTCTGTTTTCCATACTTAATATTTTTTCATGTAAATTTTGTATCCTGGCTTTGTCTGTTCCTGTTTTCCCTTTTCTTGTTTTGGGGTTGGGCTTACCACTTGGGGTAGGGAGTCTGAGCCCCGGCCCAAAAAAGGGGGGTTTCCAGAATTTAGTTTTTCCCATTTTGGTATTTCCTTTTTTCCCACCCTGTTTTACCGCTTTCGTTTTTCTGGTTAAATTTGAATTTTTGTTGCAAGTTTTAAAAAAGGGGAAAAAAAAAGGGCAAACCCCCAAGTTCTAAGTTTTTGCATTTTCGACAAAAGCCTTTATTGTATTTCTCCCTTTTTTAAACAAAAAAAACCCTGAGTTTTCTTAAGTTAATAACATCAATATCTTATATATTTTGTTCTTTACTGGGACACAGTTTATTGATGTTTGCATGAAATTAAAAAAAAAATATATTGCCATTTGGTAATGTTTTTCCAGTGATAAACTTTGCGTCTGGGTTTTTCTGGCTATGATATACTTTGTTCCCAAAGGGATTCTTACCATTGTCGAGGTTTATTTAGATGCTGTTTTCTCGGGGTAGGTTAAGGCAGTACTGATTCATTGGCCTTTTTCATTACCTGTTTTAGTAAGCATAAAAATTAGTTTTATTGGCTATAGCTCAGACACTCAGGAACCCGCAGGTCAGGTACGAACAAGCAAATTTCCAGACAATTTTTTGATTTTCCCTTTAAGTTTAGCTATTCTGTTTTATGCTTTAATGTTTACGTTAATAGCTTTTGTTTATGACGCTTGTTTAAGCTTTTAAACATTCCCGGGTATCATAGGTATGCTTGGTAGATTGGAAAAACGAGTATGACTGCCTTTGCTCAAATCCCTTAGCAAAAAAATATCTCCTTTGACTCTAATGGCCCATGAAATAAAATTTGGGGGTTTTTTTAGATACTATACAGTTTTTGAAAGAAATTTAACACAAGAAATGAAACTATCTTTTCCAAAGCTTTGGAATAAAGTTTTTTAATTCTTTCTTTGTTCCTATTCCCCAGGTAAAAAACCAAAGGTTCCCATAAAATTGCCCCGTTCCCGTTCCAAAGGGCTCCACCCCATGTGCCTTTTTAGAACTAAAATTTTCCACCTAAAATTTTAAAAAAAAAAATTTTTCCTACTCCAAGTTGTCAATTGTTTTTAAACACTTTTGTTAATTGTTCTCATAATGAAATTTTTAAGGCTCAAACCCCCAGTCGATACAACTCCAAATTTCGCCCGAAGGGAGGCAAAAATGGGGGTGTCCATATTTAATTTTTTCCCCTGAAAAACTTCCCGGGTTTTTTTTTTTTGGGTTTTCTTTTTTTTCCCCCTTTTTTTTTCCTTTCCCCCAGGGTGGCCCCCCACCCCCCCCCTGGGGGGGCTTTTTTTTAAAAAGCGAACTTTATTTTTGGGCCCATTTGGGTATTTTCTTTTCCCCCCTGCTATAAAGCACCTTGGTTTTGGATGAACTCAGCACAGCTCCTCGTGGTGTCCAGCAGAGTTCCTAGAGCAGCAGAGACCAGAAAAGACAAACTTTCCAGATTCTAAGTATTTTTTTCTGCATTTTCGACTTTTTAAGCCTTTCGATTGCTATTTCTGCCTGTTTTATTCTGCTATTACCTGTTTTTACTGTTTTTAATAGCTTGAATTGTTTATTGCACTTGCTTGTTTAAGTTTTGCTTAAAAGTTAAACAACAGGCTAATACACTCAAGTGTACTAGCTTTTGATAGCATTTAGTCGAAAAACACAGCATTTATTGTATTTTCTGCCTATCTGAAAAAAAAAAACTTGAAAAAAACAAAAAAAATACCCTTGTTTTCCATACTTTCCTAATAGTTTGTTCCAGTGATCAGATTTTGCTGATCCCTGGGCTTTGTCTTGGTTCCTGTTTTCTCCATTTTCCTTGTTTGGTCAAGGGGTAGTTTCTTTACTCACTAGTGGGAGTAGGGAGTACTGAGCTGCCTGTTTGTCCTCAGAGGAGTGGTTTAAGGCAGTAACTTGTAGTTTATTGGCCATTTTGGGTCATTTCCTGTCTTTTCCAGCCCCCTGCTATAAAGCACGCTTTGGCGGGCTTTTCTGGCTATAGAGAACTCAGCACAGCTCCTCGTGGTGTCCAGCAGAGTTCCTAGAGCAGCAGAGACCAGAAAAGACAAACTTTCCAGATTCTAAGTATTTTTTCTGCATTTTCGACTTTTTAAGCCTTTGGATTGGTATTGCTGTCTGTTTTATTCTGCTATTACCTGTTTTACTGTTTTAATAGCTTGAATTGTTTATTGCACTTGCTTGTTTAAGTTTTGCTTAAAAGTTAAACAACAGGCTAATACACTCAAGTGTACTAGCTTTTGATAGCATTTAGTCGAAAACTACAGCATTTATTGTTTTTTCTGCCTATCTGAAAACAAACTTGCAAAAAAACAAAAAAATACTCTTGTTTTCCATACTTTCCTAAGTTTGTTCCAGTGATCAGATTTTGCTGATCCCTGGGCTTTGTCTTGCTACCTGTTTTCTTCATTTTCCTTGTTTGGTCAAGGGGTAGTTTCTTTACTCACTAGTGGGAGTAGGGAGTACTGAGCTGCCTGTTTGTTCTCAGGAAGGTGGTTTAAGGCGGTAACTTGGATTTATTGGCCATTTGGGTCATTCCTGTCTTTTCAATACCCTGCTATAAACTGCGCTTTGTGGTGGGCTTTTCTGGCTATAGAACTCAGCACAGCTCCTCATTGGTGTCCAAGCAGGTTCCCTAGAGCAGCAGAGACCAGAAGACAAACTTTCCAGATTCTAAATTATTTTTTCTGCATTTTCGACTTTTTAAGCCTTTTGGAGTTACTATTTCTGCCTGTTTTTATTCTGCTATTACCTGTATTTACTGTTTTAATAGCTTGAATTGTTTATTGCACTTGCTTGTTTAGGTTTTGCTTAAAAGTTAAACAACAGGCTAATACACTCAAGTGTACTAGCTTTTGATAGCATTTACCCGAAAAACACAGCATTTATTGTATTTTCTCCCTATCTGAAAACTTGAAAAACAAAAAATACTCTTGTTTTCCATACTTTCCTAATAGTTTGTTCCAGACAATTCTGACCCTTTTTTTTTCCTGTTTCCCCAAACCTTTTGCCCAAGGGGTAGCTTTATTCATTTAAAGAAGGGAGACAACTGCCTTTTTTCCCAAGTTTAAGGGCCGTAATTTGGTTTTTTAAAGGCCCTTTTTGGGTCTTTTCCCTGCTTTTCCCCCCCTTGCTATAAACCCCTTTGGCCCCCGGTTTTTGGCTAGCACACTCCTCGGGGGCCGGATTTCCTTAGCAGCAGAACCAGAAAAAAAACCCAGATTTGGTTCCTCTCCAAGCTTTTCCCATTCCCCCTGGTTTATTTTAACCTGTCCCCCTTTAAGGGGGGGTTAAACTAAAAGAAAACAGTTTTATTTTTTTTCCTTTTTAGTTATACATTTTGTTCTGGCTTTGCCTTCCTGTTTTCCCATTTCCTTGTTTTAAGGGAAAATTACCATATAATCGGTCTTTTGATTTTAACCAGTTTAATGATTCCTTGACCTGACAATGTGTCCCAGCTTTCAAACTACAGAAATAACACTAAAAGCTTTTCATTCCCTTCCCAGGCTACATGCCGAAAGGCAATAGAAGTTTTTCCACCCCCAAAATTTGGAGCCATACGATGCTTATCCGGGCTGTCTATCTGCTGTACTTTATGTTCATGGAATCATTACGCTTGTAACCTTCTAAATTACCAACAGGCTTTTGGCTGAGGCATCATGCCATAACTGTTTATCTTTCTGCACCGAAAGGGAATGGTCAACACCTCCCTTTTTAACTTCCAAGTTTGTTGCATACTCCCTAAAATAAACCCGTTTACAGGATGTTCAAATTTTCTTTTGAAAACCACTGTTTAAGTGCGGTTGGTAACTTTACCTGTCATTTTCCCCTGTTAATCGCCCTGATTGTTTGCATTTCTGAGTCGCAAAACGTACTATGAAGACCTTTGATCTGAAATAGAGTAACACAGTCCTGCTGACACAGCACCTTCAAGGCCTCAAGACGATAATTGTCGAATGGCCTAATTTTTTCATAGTTATCATTGCTTTTGCTGAACCAATTACACATCTGTTTTAAGGGAATTTTATACAGTTGGGCTAAGGTGATATAGCTCCTTTGCATATTCAAGAAGTAAGTTAAACCTCTTTAGGCCACATTCTAAGGTCCCATCTAGAAAAGTTATACCCCTTAAATCAGCCATCTTGATATAAAACCTTTGGAGTCTCAGAAACATTTCCACCTGGATTTCTCGGATACTTAAATTTTTCTCAATTGTTTATCAGCCGACTGTAAACTCCGCTTACTCAGTGGATTGTTTATCAGATGATTTTCCCCTTGTTATTTCTTATTACCCAAAAACTTGTCCATGCATTTGTTAGTGAGCTAAAACCTTTGCCAAAAATTGAATCTGGGGACAGATTGACAAATCCCATGTTTGGAATTTCCCATTTCATTATAGAGCCTCACTGCATTCTGGTTTTTTAGTGGATGGTAATGGTAGTACACTGGATGCCATTGGTTGCTGTGTGCTTAAAAATGGGGCAAAATGCACTTTTGGCTAGGCTTATGAATGCCTTGTGCAGCTTCTACTCCCTTTGAAAACTTAATTTTAAAATTTTTTTTCACTTTTTTTTTGGTTTTACTGTAAACCGAAATTTTTTTTAGTTTTTTCCTTTTTGTTTTTAATTAGTTTTTCCCCTTTATTGTCTATTCCCTGTTTTGGAAGGGTTTAAGGGCCTAATTGAGGGTTAGCTCCAAAAGGGTTTAGCAATGACCTTTTTTCCGCTTTTATTAAAAAATCTTCCCTTAAAGTCCGTGACACGTTCCAGACGAGCGGTTCTCCAATCTTAATAAGGTTCAACTCAGCCTGGGACTATTTGCTTTTCTCAGAGGTAGGAAAGGGTATGCTTGAGTTTAAGCTTGGGGCCTAAATTACACCGCTAAACACCTTAAGGGCTTTTGAGCATACAGAACACAGTATGCCTCAGTTTTGCATCTGAAAAACTGAAAAACAAATTTAATTGTTCCCCCACATTTTCAATTTGTCAGCTTAGATTGCTGATTCTGGTTTGTCTGGTAGTTACTTTTTCCTTTTGCAAGGTTAGTTTTTACTACTAGTGTAGGGAACTTAGGGCCTTATCAAAAGGGGTGTTAAGGCATACTTGAGTTTATGCCATTTTGTCATTTCCTGCTTCGACCACTTATAAACCCCTTTGGCGGCTTTTCCACTTGAAATCCCAAGCCCCGTTGGCAATCCTGACATGTACCTAAAACCAACTTTAAGTGGCTTTTTCTGCATTGGACTTTTTGGTGCTATTTCTGCCTGTTTTATTCTGCTATTACCTGTTTTACTGTTTTTAATAGCTTGAATTGTTTATTGCACTTGCTTGTTTAAGTTTTTGCTTAAAAGTTAAACAACAGGCTAATACACTCAAGTGTACTAGCTTTTGATAGCATTTAGTCTAAAAACACAGCATTTATTGCATTTTCTGCCTATCTGAAAAACTTGAAAAACAAAAAATACTCTTGTTTTCCATACTTTCCTAATAGTTTGTTCCAGTGATCAGATTTTGCTGATCCCTGGGCTTTGTCTTGGTTCCTGTTTTCTCCATTTTCCTTGTTTGGTCAAGGGGTAGTTTTTTTACTCACTAGTGGGAGTAGGGAGTACTGAGCTGCCTGTTTGTCCTCAGAGGAGTGGTTTAAGGCAGTAACTTGTAGTTTATTGGCCATTTTGGGTCATTTCCTGTCTTTTCCAGCCCCCTGCTATAAAGCACGCTTTTATGGCTTTTCTGGCTATAGAGAACCCAGCACAGCTCCTCGTGGTGTCCAGCAGAGTTCCTAGAGCAGCAGAGACCAGAAAAGACAAACTTTCCAGATTCTAAGTATTTTTTTCTGCATTTTCGACTTTTTAAGCCTTTTCGATTGCTATTTCTGCCTGTTTTATTCTGCTATTACCTGTTTGTACTGTTTTTAATAGCTTGAATTGTTTATTGCACTTGCTTGTTTAAGTTTTTCTTAAAAGTTAAACAACAGGCTAATACACTCAAGTGTACTAGCTTTTGATAGCATTTAGTCTAAAAACACAGCATTTATTGTATTTTCTGCCTATCTGAAAAAAACTTGAAAAAACAAAAAAATACTCTTGTTTTCCATACTTTCCTAATAGTTTGTTCCAGTGATCAGATTTTGCTGATCCCTGGGCTTTGTCTTGGTTCCTGTTTTCTCCATTTTCCTTGTTTGGTCAAGGGGTAGTTTCTTTACTCACTAGTGGGAGTAGGGAGTACTGAGCTGCCTGTTTGTCCTCAGAGGAGTGGTTTAAGGCAGTAACTTGTAGTTTATTGGCCATTTTGGGTCATTTCCTGTCTTTTCCAGCCCCCTGCTATAAAGCACGCTTTAGCGCGCATTAGCGCAATTTAGCCCGATTTCGTGCGGAGTTGCTACCTTTGCACACTAGGGCAGCGCCGGTTAAGCAGGTTTAAACTATTCGGGCTACCTAAAGTCCACTCTTCAAATTTTCCCTTAAAACTACCTTCCTCGAACTATACTACTGATCTAATCAGCATATCCTATAACTAAAAAGATCATCTCTACTTGACTCCAAGTAGA
Source organism: Protopterus annectens (assembly GCF_019279795.1). Classification (NCBI taxonomy): domain Eukaryota; kingdom Metazoa; phylum Chordata; order Ceratodontiformes; family Protopteridae; genus Protopterus; species Protopterus annectens. The sequence goes on along the minus strand of NC_056730.1, from coordinate 965,715,189 downwards.
CTATTCTCTATCTGTTAAACCTAGCACTTGCTCCTACAGTACTTATTACCTTGATACGGCACTCTTATAGATAGCACCCCAAAAGGCAAACCCCATTTCTCGGTCACCCACGCCCCCGAATCTCTGTTAAAGTTTTTTTGGCTAGTCCTTCTAGCATGTCGAGGATCAGTTGCTAGTGTCCTCTCCTGCTCAGCTGGTGAACCTGGGAATATTGAGGCAATGTTACAATTGCCTCATGTACACAGACAACCCTCTCCTCCTCCCACAAAACACAAATACATGCGAGATGCAACTATACGGCCAAACTTGAGGCTGAGCTCTCTCAACATAGGACTGGCAAGACCAGTCAGGAGGAAAAGGTTACCACACACAATATAGACCCAGTCTCACATAGTACCATCTCAACCTCAAATCATACACATAAACACACAAAGACATACTTGGAGGCTCTGATCAAAAATCTACCAAAACAGCAGAGGCCACCAAAGCAGACACCCAAACAACCACCACCTCAGAACACAACACCTGCAACACATAGACCTCACAGTCAGAGTGTCAAACAGTCACAGCCCTTAAGGCCAAACACAATGCCAGACACACTAGTCATTGGTGACTCCATAGTCAGACA